>NC_080742.1:53709610-54012640 GCF_020826845.1 Diceros bicornis minor | reverse complement strand
ACTCATATTTGAAGAGGAACACAAGTCCCAATATAATGCTCTGTTTAGAAGCTTTAAAATAGGACCCAAAGCAAATAGGTTTACTTTGTCAGTGTGGTAGAGTAGACAGGGAAGCAGCTTTGAAGTCAAACAAGCCAGGTTCTAGTTACTAGTTACTAGTGTATGACCTGCAAGTTACTAGTTCTATGACCCTCGGCAAATCACCGGGCTTCCCCAAGCCTCGAGTTTCTTGATTCCTTGCTGATAGAGAGTAGGAACCCTAAACTTAAAGATTGTTACGAAGCCGAATGAAATTCAGAATTAAAAATAAAGAAGTCTCTTATATCATGAATTGTTTTCTATGGACTTTATATATACTGTAATAAAATATAACTAGCCTTACTCTGTTAAAGGCATGTTGGGACATGTATAGCTCATAATTCTAGGTCTTATTTCTGACTCTCAATTTGAGTATTAAAGAAGGATCTGTTGCAAATGACAGTGATTTGACTTCTTAAATTTTTTAAGCCACCAAATCACATGAGAACACTAAAAGTTGCATTTGTAAACTTTAACTTATTCTCCTGATGGCTGGACTTCATTAGCTTCATAAATGGGGACTAGGTACAAAGTGAAATATTAACTTTCTGGAAACTTCAAAGTGATTATGGATAAGGAGAGACAAAGCCAATGGGGACATTTATAAACTATCACCATAAAACCCAGCCAGACATTTCATTATTGAGAAATGAGTAGTGCCAGTTCTGCAACCTGTTCCAGAGGCAATGAAAACAAATAACCTCAGATGTAGCCTTGACAGTCTCATTTCCATTCATGTCAATGGAAATTAGGAAATAAAATCCTTCCTCCTCCCTACAGTTGATCTGGGAAAAGCCCACACATTCTTATAGACTAAGCTTTTAATTCATAAAGACCACAGATGGAATTTTACCATTTCTTTCTTCAGGGTCTGCAGGTTTCCAACTTATATCATCTGTTTTATTGATAACCTGGGAGGTCTCGTGCTCAATAGAGACTCTTCTTTGGCCAGATCCAACACTGCAGATGGGGCTGTTTCTTCCCATTTGGTTAAAAAAGACTTCCTGGCAATATCATGAGTAGATAAAAATCTGATTCATCAAAGTTCACTAGGACTCTTTAACATACTGCCTTTACTTTATTTAAATACATATAATTATTAAGAGGTCTTCAAACACAATACTTCGAAGCCAGGGGACAAGAGATGGAGACCTGTACCCCACAAGTGGTTTTGGGGTTCTTTCCCATGTCCATCTAGTAAACCAGGCACTACATTCCTACTCATTTCAGTAAAGACTAGGTGTCCCTTTTTCTTATTTAACATCACCATGTTAAAGAAGGATAATGTGGATTATTTGATTAAAATTAAAATGAACCCAAATTTGAATACCTGAGCTTTCCCAGGGATGGTGACAAGTAAAGTGAGCAATGAGCCCAGGATAAAAGAAGGTGGCAGGCAGCTGATGGGGTGGTGTGAGTTAGAGTTCTTCAGGCTATAAAGACAGTAGATACCTAAACTCAACGCAAACATTCCGATTGCCCAGCTCAAAAGCTAAACAGGAATTAAGTGACTAACGTAACTGAAACATCCAGCAGAGAGCGGCGGGCCCCAGGGGCAGGTCCTTTAGAGACTCAGACCAAGTCCTCGGGACTCAGTTTCTCTGTACCGTGGTAGCGGAAAGCCTTCTGCCATCCAGACTCTACTTCCTGTTGAATCCAGCCCAGCAGAAAAGAGGCAAAAGGCCTTCTTTCTAGAACTCCCAGTGAAAGTCTATTGGTTTCATTGGCTCTGACTTGACTGCATGCCCACCTTGAACCAACCACAGTGGCCAGGGAAATGTGACTCCTCAGATCAGCCTTGAACCACAAACCCACCTCCATGATCAGGAGCTGGGTTTGACACCACATAAGCACATAAACCGAGAGTGGGGGTGGGGTGGCTCTGGGTGAATTTCCAGAAGAGGGTGCATAGGTTCCAGGTGGCAAAAATGACAGCTACTCCCTATGGGGATGGAGGTGGGGGGACTGACAAGTCCTGATGAGACAGATACAGCGATTGTGGAAGGAGAAGCACTAGAGGAGTAAGAAAGAGGCTGACACCCTGTGCCAAAGCAAGAAAATAATGGGATTCCCCAAAATTGTGTCTCACCCCACAAGTGTTCACTGTCACCACGTCACCTTGAACTTTGGGCCTCAGTTTCTCAACTGTACAGGGAAGACAGTAAGACCAAGTCAGTGGTTCTTTATTCAGAGTATACATCAGAATTTCCTGGAGAGCTCTTTTCAAATGACACAGGCCCCAGGATCAGTTCTGTTGCCCACCCCCAGTGAGAGCCATCGGGAAGAGCTCTGAGGTCATAACCAGGGCAAACACTGCAGTCTCTGCAGATGGACAGAAGTCCTAAGTGACAGAATCATTTACCTCTCACAGTCAAAGGTGATAAAAGTGGCATAATAATTCCTCCCAAACACCTCTCTGGAGACATACAAATGTAAACTTCTCTAAAAGGGGTGCTTTTCATCCATCAAATGTCCACGTCAAATGTTCTGAAAGTGTAGTCCATCAATGCTGGGGGGACTCCAAGATCCTTTCAGAGAGTCCATGATGTCAAAACTATTTTTATTAATTGCCTTGTCCACTGAGTGACATTGTAACTAGCCTTTAAGAAACAACCATTTGTTAAGTTTTGGTCTATTGTAAAAAAAAAAAAAAATCCATGTTTACCGAAAAAGGCTATAAAAACATTCTTCTTTTTTCCAATGACATATCTGTGTGAGGCCAGAGCTTCTTCTATACTTCAAACAAAACACTATATCATCAGGGCCTGCCAGTGGCTTGGCGGTTAAGTGTGTGCGCTCCACTACTGGCGGCCCCGGTTTGGATCCCGGGCGCACACCGACGCACCGCTTCTCCGGCCACGCTGAGGCCGCATTCCACATACAGCAACTAGAAAGATGTGCAACTACGACATACAACTATCTACTGGGGCTTTGGGGGAAAAAAAAGGAAGACGATTGGTAATAGATGTTACCTCAGAGCTGGTCTTCCTCAGCAAAAAGAGGAGGATTAGCATGGATGTTAGCTCAGGGCTGATCTTCCTCACAAAAACAAACAAACAAACAAACAGTATATCATCACAGATTGAATACAGAAGCAGATGTGAGAATATAAAAGGGCACTGGGGCCAAAAAGTCTGAGCAGCTCTGGACCAGAATCCCCATGTATCAGATCACTGGGACCATTTCTACATCTAAGTGTCCCAGGCTGGCCGAGCTGCCCACCTGCTTATGAAGAGAATGAGCAGGAACTACAAAAAAGACACACCCCAGCCATTGCATAGCCTTATCTGTGCTATAAAACCTGAGGAAGTGGGGACGATTCAGTGGATTCATTGCTGAAAATTTGTTCTTGCTCATTACTCCCACATCTGTGAAGTGTGGTCTTTCGCGATTGTCATCAGCATGTAACTCTCCTCTCAGCCACTAGATGGCACTGCTTCCATAGAAAATACTTCAGCAAGCGCTGCATCTCTGAATTAGCTGTTTTCTAGACAGATTTTGGATGGGGATGAATAAGGAGGGTTGGTCCATCTTATTCTGACACACACTGAATGATTAGGATAACTTCCCTTTTTGTTTCTGTAGTGTTCTAACCTTGAGACCACTGATAGTGAGTAATTGGTAAAAAGAGCTTTCTGATGAAAGATAAATCCAGTGGTCAGAATGACTTGACTCATTTTTACTTATTCTTCTATAGCAGGGGTTCTCAGCTTTAGCTGCATAGCAGAGTCACCGGGAGCATCTAAAATCCAGATGCCCAGGCCTTACCCCAAGTAGTTACATCTGATTGGGGGGGTGGCCCCTGTATTAGTATTTTTGAAAACTCCCCAGTAGACTCCAGTGGGCAGACAAGGTTGAGAATCACAGTCCTATAAACTTAGCCATTAAGAGACCATTAGCTGGCCCCTAAGGAAGAGACACAGATTTTTCCTTGTCCCTTCATTAAATTCTCTTAATCCTGTTACAGATAATTTTTTAAATTTTAGCCAATAATCTGGGAAAAGGAGCCAGGAAAAAAGCAGCAAAGCAAACTTCTCAACAACGTCGGGTAACCAGAATCACCAGAGTTTACTATGTAAAAAATGCTTTCATGAGGACCTTTCATGTGTAGGCAGAGGTAGAGAAAGAATGCCAGAGTCTAAATTAGGACATAAAAGAGTCTCAGAAATATAAGAGACATTAGAGGAGGTGGAACAGGTGTCCTTAGAAGAAAACGCTCCCTCACGTATCCAATAACCTTTACTTCCCTGTCTGAGCTTTCGTCTAACCAGGAGTTGAGAACTTCAGAATCACCTGGGGAACCTTAAAATAGAGATGCCTGAACTTCACCAGTGGGGCTTTGATTGAATAGTCAGGAGGAGCAGAACATGGGTATTTTTTAAAAGCTCCCAGGGTGATTCTAGACTGCAGCCAGTTTGAGAACAACTGACCTAAACAAATCAACTATTTTTCAGGCTGCAAGACAAATCCCACACCATTAGGGGATTCTGATTTAAAACAACGCTCGGTAAAACCTGGTTTCACGAGCAAATGTAATCTAAGTTCAAATCCATTCTTACAGCATTACATCCCATTCTATTTTATGACTCTGTGTGTGTGAGTAGGAAGATGGATGATCAGAGTCATTACTGTACCTGTCACTTTTACTAAGTTATGCTCATCTTCATTTTTCCTCAACTCCTGAGAAAAGACTGCTTATGTCAGTCACATATTATTTCCAAAGGACCTCTTACAGAGCAAATCTGCAGGTTTTCCAGACCACGTTATACGAACATATCTTTTTCAGCTCCTAGATGCTTTCCACATTAACAATTCAGGCTCTTTCTTTGGCAAATGAATGCAGCACCTCTGCTTGCTGAAGGGCTGAATCAACTCTCCCTAATAAAGTCACAAATCCTCTCCACCCTCCAGGACCAAGGTCTCTTCCGTAACGGCACAGTTGTGGATCCCATCCAGGAAAAGGGCTACCTCATCGTCTTGCATTAATGCCAATTATGGCTTCTGAACCTGGTGAACTTTCTATGGTAATTAGCACAACGCTAGCACAGAGAGCAGGTGAATTGCTCTGCCCAGGTTTTGTTCTATTCACTGCTTGCATTGGTTATTCTCTACCACATGCCCTGTTCCCAAATTCATTCTCTGTCCTGCTTTCACCTGCGGTGGGAAGACTAACTCCTATGGACTGTGTCCCCAGCTCCTTTGCCATCTGGCTGCCGGCTGGGTTTGTCCAATGGGGAGGTACAGGCAGGACATCAAAGGGTGGGAGGAGAGAGAAGGTGGGATTTTTCCTACCCTGCCCCCTCCCTCTTGGGTGGTGTAGGAGTTCAGTGGCTGCACCCCTGCTTGACTGTGGCAGCCCCTCTCCTATGAGGACTCCCCTTTTATGCAAACCCCCTACCTATGGGAGCTCTTCTCTTGTGGGAGCCTCCCTCCTACGGGAGCCTCTCTCCTGTGGGAGCCCCCCTCCTGTGGAAGCCCCATCTCCTGTGAGTGTTCCCCTCCTATGGGAGCCTTCCTCCTGTACAAGCCCCCTCTCCTGTGTAAACCCCCTCCTATGCAAGCCCCCCTACCTAAGGGAACCCCTCTCCTATGGGAGCCTTCCTCTTGTGGGAGCCCCCACTCCAGCTCTCATCAGACTCCAGTAAGCCCAGTGCCTTCTGCTAGCCTGCTTAGCACTGGGGAGGTAATGGCTTCTACCACGGCCGACCCATGGGAAAGATCCCTTGTTAGGCAAATTCTCTTCAAAATCCCAGTGAATTAAGTGTCTTCCTTGTCCTGCTGGGCCCTGACTGCTGGTTCATCTTCTAGACAAACTGCAATCTGAACTCATTTTTCATTTTTCAATGGTTCTCATAGGAGTCCTGTAGATATAACTTGTGTTCCTCAAAGATCTTAACTTTAAGAGAACTTCTATGTCACAGGTTACTTTAAAGCATTTTTTTCTAACCCTCCTTGACCTCTAGACGTCTTTGAAACACTCTATACTAATGAGCCGGCTGCCTCAGTTTCCTGTTGTGTAAACTAAAGGGGCTGCACAAGATGGTCCTCAAGACCCTCGTCTCCAGGCTGTACTTCTCGTGATGCCACAGTGAGTCAGATGTTAGCCCAGGGGAGGAGGAGCCCACACAGACGGAAGGCCATGGGAGATGCTGACACACCATCTTGGTGCATCTGAGATGTGAGGCAATCTGCTCCATTTTTAAAGTTACCCATCTGCTGTCCATTCGACAGTGTTTCCTCTGCTGAGCCCTTCACGCGCTGGGCTTTAGAGTTGGGAAGTAACCTGAGGAGTGACCCGGGCCTCCAACTGGTCAAATTCTAGGGGAGGAGAGAGACATCCAAACCACGGGGTCTCTAACTTGGGTGTGAACTGGAGCCACCAGGAGGCTTGTTCACACGCAGACTAGCAGGTGCCGAGTTCCTGGTCCAGTAGTGCTGGGGGGCCCCGAGAAGGTGCATTTCTAATTACCAGTCTCCCAGGTGATGTTAATGCTGCTGACTCCAAGGGCCACATCTTGAGAGTCACTGATCCAAACAATTACCTAGGATGTAGCATGTTAAATTATCATAAATATTATGTGCAAAATGCTGGGATAGTTGTGAGATGGGAGCAATACCTTTAGAGAGTGTGAGGGAGGGTGAGTCCCAGCAGGTTTATTAAAGAGGCTGTGCTGGACTCTAACGGGTGAACAGGAACCACAGATCACAAGAGGGGGAAGGCATTTCAGACAGCGGGCACAGAGCGGGGGAGAAGGTGGGGCGCACAAAAACGTCTGCCGACCACAGGCCAGTGAAGACAGGCTGCCAAAGGTGGGGCGGGACTGTGATGGGTGTTTCTGTCACTTCTTGAGTGCCCCTCACGCCTCCTGGCCCACCTTCTCCCCTAGGCATTGCCTTTCTTGAAGGGCAGCCGGACAGCACCGGTTCTCACCAGGTAGCTCTCACTTTCTGCCAGGGATGCCCGGGGGCACACACCTGACTCTGCATGCACAGCCTGGTGTGGAGGAACTTAACAGCTCACAAGCACCCCTCGACCCACAGAGGACAGGAGGTGGTAGATAAACACCCCTTCCCCCTCCCAGTTCCTCTTAGACGCAATTCCACATGGCTCCCCAGAAGGTGCCCAACTCAACAACATGCGTTTCTCCTGGCCTCTCTCCTCCTCTGTTCACTCTCCTGACCTCTCCCTCCTGCTCCCTCGGATGCCTTCCCAAGTACTGGGCACCAAGCCCTTGTCTCAGGCTCTGCTTCCAGGAGCCCAGGCTCAGACGGGCTGCCAATGTCCTGCTGAGGGATTTGAACTTTATCCTGTAGACAAAGCAAATCAGAATGTTTCCAAGATGAAAACAACAACAAGAGGAACACTCTGATGAGCAAAAAGTCACCAAGGGCCACCAGCCCTTAAGTGCCATCATGGGATGGGGAGAACCACTGAGGATGAGTTCAGCCCACTGCTGAGGCTGCCGTGAGATTCATTCCCACGGCGGCCACGTCCTCCTGCTCCAGGACGATGGGGGGAAATGTAATATCCTTACTAGGCAAAGATCTCCGGCAGGCCAGCTGGTTCATATGGTGGAAACAGTGAAATAAATAATGAAAGGATCACTCTGGATATAAAGAAAATAATCATTTCAAAAAGAAAAAAAATGGTGGGTTGGGTGGGAGGGGGTGGGGGAAGATGATTCCTCTCTGAAGCAGTTCATCTGCAAAGGAAGATATCCTAACCAGGCTCGAAGCCCTTCAGTCCAGAAAAGGCCACTCTCCTGGTTTCACAGTAAGGCAGGTAGAAACCAAACAGCTTCCTTGCTGCCATAGGAAAGCACAAGGAATCTGGGAGCTTGAGAAAGGAGGGCTGGAGGGACATGGAAAATGGGGGATGGGCTGGGAAGGGCCCCAGGGGAGCACAGCTGAGGGGTCTATGGTGGGTGGGGGGCAACACCACGGAGGGGGTAACAGCCAACCCACTTCCAGGGACAGTCGCGTCACACTCTTTATTTGGTGATTTTGGTCCTGTGCTGTAATTACCCTCATCTAGCCCCCAACCTTTAGTAAAAGGCTGCTAACCACAGACTCCTGGTTAACCGTTCAAGGGAGAAATGAAAGAAAAAGGGAGCTAGCAGGATGGGGAAAAGGGCCAGTGAGAAGGGATGAGAAAAACAGCCTGGGTCTGGAGGGTTGAACCGTGCGCCCTCTCTCTCTCTCTCTGTCTCTCTTTCTCTGTGTGATACCTTGAGTACAGAAGATGTTTTACAAGGGGTTTGCTTTAACGTATGTGAATTTAAAACATAATGCGTTCTCTTTTTTATTACTTAATTTTTTGAAGTAATTTTATTACTTAATTTATCTACATTGATAAATGTAGAATACTGCATTTATCATGGTTCAAAATTCAAAGAGTACAAAATAGTAGCAGAGAAGAGTCTCCTTCCGACCTTTACCTCCCAGACACCCCTTCCCCTCCCCACAGGCAATCGATGATTCTAGCTCTTGTATCCTTCAAGGCATATTTTATGATTTTGCAAGGAAAAAACATATGTAAAATCTTTTTTTTTCTGGTTTACACAAATGAAACCATACTAAACACAGTATATTGCACGTTGCTTTGTTCATTTAATAACTCCGGGTCATCTTTCCATATCAGCCCATCTGAGTATTCTCATTCTTTTCCATGGTTGCATGACATGTCTTTACATGGAGGTAACATAATTCATCTAAGCAGTCCCCAACTGATGGGCATTTAGGTTGTTTTCTAACTTTTGCTATTATAGAAAAGAGTGACATGAATAAACTGGTAAGATATTGTGACTTTTTCAATAATATATTCTTAAATGTGCTTTTATTATATCTAGGGTACAAATGATTTTTCTCCAGTAAAACATAAACGCAATTGAATTTGGCAAGCCAAATTTATTTAAATGTTTATTTAAAACATCGTTGTCACATATATTTGATTCACTAGTGTATCCTTTACAATGCAGTTTAGTTATTGTAGCTAGTAAAAGCAGTGTATTTTCAAAAACAGATCATGTAAATATTGTGTGATTCTTAGTATCAATTGACTTAGGTTGGTCGGAACCAAGGGTGTTGGCTTAAAGCAATAAGGGCAATAAAAACAGAATGGGGCCCAGCTGCTCTGCAGATTTAAGAAGCTCTGAACTTGGAGTTAGGAAGCCTGGGTTTGATTTCTCATCCTGCCACTGTGACTTTTTCAATAAAATGGGGATAATGATTCCTGCTCTATGTACCTGGCAAAGTTGTTTTGAGGATAAATGGGAAATTACTTCCCATATGTGAGATCTGTTTATGATCTACAAATGTCTGAACCAATGTTAAATCCTGTTGTTATTCTTACATTGCTTACAGTGCTGGTTTTGGAGGTCAGTAGATAAATCCATCTATGGAATAAATTCTGAAATAAACTTCAAAAAAGAAATTATACTGGGCACGACCATTTTAATTAAACGTACCAAGTGGCGGCCATAATATATTATAGTGTTTTTAAAACCAATTAAATAAAGAATCAGAAAGGAAACAGTTCACTATTTGCTACCTACCACAACTTTTTTTTTCTACCCTCCCCATCTCCCCACCTCATCTACAGTTATTAAAATCAACTTCACCGCTAACCACTTTGACAGGAAATAAATCTGGGAACCACTCAAATCTGATGGGGTAGGTAATATCTTTTTGCCAATTAACACTGTTAATATTCTTGGATTTACAGGTAACATAGTCTCTCTGGATTCATTTGGAAATGATCAATAAAATAAATGGGCGAACAAAGTTTAAGTACTCTGGAAAATGAAATGCTGGGCTGTCTGGATTTGAGAAATATTAGGAGACCTACCCATTTCACTCATTAAAACCTTCAAGCCTGGCCATTATGGAAGCAGACAGGGGCCTCGGGCACTTCTCAGTCAATCCATTCAAGTTCCCACCATCCCTTTTCTAGTCGCTGCCTCCATGGCAACAGGCCACTGACCTGCCCTTAAGGGAAATAGAATTTCTGGCAAGACTGAGACTTTTAATAATTCCACTTGTCAATACAGGTCAGAGAGAAATAGATGGATTCGTACCAAGTTACTTAACAAACCCACTAACAAAATGAGTGACTCCCAGCAAGTGACCAGACCCAGTGCTCAGAGTGTCCCCCAGGAAAGCCGAACATTGCATCATTAGTGTCCAGGACAATGTGCGCCACAGACACCTGTCCATCAAACCCTGTCCTGAGTTTGGACTTCTTCCTGCAACATTTTCTTTATTTCCCTTTTCCTAAAAGGGTAAAAGTGTACTGGGCAGCTCATTCAAAGTGATTATTAATCTGATTATTCATTTCCTCCAAAATTTAATTTTAATAAGCAAATACAAAATGATCTACAATGAAGGACATGTTTTGTCGTGCAAGTTTCCTTATGGGAATATCATCTAGAAATAGCAGTTTCTAGTGACTAAACTTTTCCCTCTCGGGGAGGACAGGATCTAGAAATATCCATTCTAATACCCATGATCTAAACTCTCATCCCAAATACCCAAGGGACACTTCCCACTCACCTCTTTTCCTGGAAACGTTCTAGTGGGTAGCCTGCAGTTGTCACAGATTGCCTTTTTGGTGGCATTACTCTCTGATTCAGAAATATAAACACAGCTTCAGAGATTTATTTTACAATTCATCTTCTGATTTGTCATGGCCGGGAAGGTTAGCTTCCAGATTTTCTATTCTAAATTACTTTTGAACAGATTTTGCAAACAGACTAAGGAATGGCTTGAGCCTGGACTGGAACAAACTCTGAAAGTTGGGACTTGAGTCCTCTCTCTCTTTTGTTAAAATGTAAACAATCAGAAATCCCATCATTTCCCAAATCAATTATTTGTAAACGAATAAACAGGTGCTTTGGAGACACTGGAGTTATAAAAAGAAAATGGCAAATGATTTTTTCATGGGCCAGCTGCTCAACTGATGTGATTCTGGGGAAGGTTCTCCTAGGCTTTAAAACTCAATTAGCAAATCAATTAAGATCATCCCCTGTCTGCCAACAGGACCGTGCTGTCCCCCTCTGTCCTCCTCCCCATTTCAGTGCCTTCCAGTGCATCCCCTTCACTGCTGAAGCGGAAGCCCAATCAGTGGACCTGAGGTTCCTTTGCTTTCTGCTAACCCTGGACAACAGTGGGGGAGGGGGCACTGTTCCGGTTTAATTAAGGATTAGCAACCACCAGAAGGACCAGTGCTCGCTGTTCTGCCCTGCTTATTAATATCGTCCCAGTCTAAGTTCACCTTAGAAGCTGGGCTCAGCACAGACTCAGTGGGGGCTGACTGACATGGCTGGCTGTCACTTTCTTTCAGTGGAAAACAGATAGGACCAGGCAAAGCAGATGGTTCCTAAAGGGGCACATCCAAAAAATCTGCTAGCAAACTGTGGTGGTGTCTTCCAAATAAACAGCAACTTACTGGAGAGGAAAATCAGATCTTCCTCGCCACATCCTGCCACAACCCATCCAGCCTGAACATCACCCACATAGGAGTTTCCAATCCTCGGCGAGGCATAATAACTCTTCCTTTGGGGCACAGGACAGCCTGTCTTTCCAAGTGCCCCAGAGAGAGCCATCATCACCGATAACGCTCCCATCTCTGTCAGTGAAGTCTGTTATCTCAGTAAGACTTCGAGAGACGACTGACCTGCGGATCACATATGGCACGGTCACCCAGTCCTAAGAGAAGCAAATACACGTGCCATGTATTTGGCTAGCGGGGTGGAACTAGAGATGAAGCCAGCAACGCCTCAAATGGCCATTAAAAACAAATGACTGTTTTCATCATAAAACATTAATGAAGTGTTTTTTTTTTCTTTCAAACTCTAAATAAACTCACAGATGATTATTTGTGGAAGTCCTGGCTCTGCCTATATGCGTTTCAGCAAATCATGGAACATTTCTGGGCCTCTGTTTTCTCATCTGTAAAATGGGGGGGCTGAACTGGAAGATTTCCAAGACCCCTTTTAGCACTAAAATTCAGGAGTTCTTTGGGTGGGGGTGGGTCTCCTCCAACATTCTGGCAAATCACATATATAATTAATCACCTGGTTTTTCAGCATAGATTACAAATAGAGAGACTGTTTCTGTCACACACATAGCTTACCTTTTCAACCGCTGTGTGCTCTTCGTTTGTGACGCTCGTTTTCCTTGACTCGTTTTTAGACCTGCTTAGCCTTCTGGACACCTTTTCTCTGAGTAAAGTGGCATATCCAATGTGTTCATAAATGGGGTTTGTCGTCATTTTGGAAATGTATTCAGAAGCTTTTGTTTCTATGTACAGTGTTATCAAGCCATCTGTGACCAGATCGTGAATTGATTCAAACCTCTTCTCTCCCACAAAGTGTTTTCCATCGTAGAAGAGCCTGTAGTTTAAGGTCTGGTTTCCAAACCTGCCCACGAGAGGAGGAGAGATCACAACAGTGTTAGCAATAAGACCAGTGAATGACAACAGCCGCTAACATTTATGAGCACATACTGTACGCCAGGCACTATGTTTAAGCACTTGACATGACTTTTTCCCCATTTAATTATCTTAGAGACCCTTTGAGACAGGTACAATTGTTATCCCTGATTGACAGCTGAGGAAACTGAAACTTGAAGAGCTGGAGTACCTGCTTGAGGCTACACCCCTGGAAAGAAGCAGAGGTGGGATTTAACGCCAGGCAGTCATATGGTGTCATTTGATCCTAAAAATCACTAAGGCTATTGGGTCCTTATCATTCTCATTTGTAAAAGTCATAGGGTAGCACCTGATTTACAAATATCTTACTTATAAACTTCCCTAATGGGAACTAGCCACGACTCTCCGCTCCCTCCCCTATACCGGGCAATTACATCTGCAAAGGAAGCTACCACCACTGGCCCTGATGTCCCCTTACTAGTACATCATTGACCACCACCAGTAGAGCACCTCAGGCCTCCCACCCCAGTTACTCTGGCAGAAGGGAAATGAGGGGAGCTGTGCAAAGCCCCCTGCTTGAGCCGCCAGCGCCAGGATCCCAGCAACCTAACCAATAAGTGTCCTCTCCCTCTGGCACTGGCTGCCCCCGCTTGGCCCTGGTGCTATATCTCACAGCCCCTGCTTGGTTCCCCACTGGGACTGCCAGCTCCTGCTGCTGGGGCGCTGGGAGGATAGGAAAACACTTTGCATACCTACAGAACTTGCTAGCTTTTGAAGCACCTCCTCATCATAACATCATTTAAGATATGTTCTACCCACCCCCAGCTGCAACTTGGAAAGTATCCTTCCATATTCACAATATCGAGATGGTGCGTTGAACACACCTTTGTGGGCTGGACTGGGAAGTGTTTCCATTGATACCCTTCCTTCTATGGAGAAAGGTCTTCCCAATTCCAAAGAGCTCACAAAACGAACTGCTGGAAGACAATCCCATTCTGATATTGGATACCTTCCCTAAACCTTGCAGGATTGTTGTGAGGATCAAATGAAATAAAATATTCGATCGAGGTTAGGAAAGTGCAGCAAATGCAATGCCCTTCAGATGCTGTGATTTCCAATACTTGTGATTTTGTGGTAAAAAGCTTGTGAGAATTCTGCTCCGATGGCCCGTTGGCACAGAGCATCACAACTGCCATTGGGAGTTCTTTGGGTCGACGTGATCTCTGAGGGAACCTCATGGACAAACTGCACTTCCGTCCAGGCACACACACAATGTGAGGTGAAGACTTTTGACAAGGGCTGCTGGGGCCTAACTGAGGCAGAGGTGTTTCTCCCTCAGCTGGCTTGATGTTTCAGACAGAAGCAGCTTTGGGAGCACTGACTTTGCAGATAATTCTCTAGTTTACTGTTTATGCGTAAACAGAGCCTCAGTGTCCATCCTACTGATAACATCTGTGCCCCAGAAAAGGTATAGCCTCTAATATGCTGCTGGTGCTTTGTAAACAAAGTGAAAATAAAAATAAGTAGGGGGAATGGGGAGTGACTAACGGGTACAGAGTTTCTGTTTGGGATGATGAAAAAGTTCTGGAAACATACTGGAGACAGTTGCACAACATTGAGAATGTACTTAATGCCATTGAATTATGCACTTAAAAATGGCTAAAATGGTAAATTTTATGTTACGTATATTTACTGCCATAAAAAAACGGAGAGGGCCAGCCCTGTGGCTTAGTGGTTAAGTGCGCGCGCTCTGCTACTGGCGGTCCGGGTTCAGATCCCGGGCGCGTGCTGACGCACCGCTTGTCTGGCCATGCTGAGGCCACATCCCACATACAGCAACTAGAAGGATGTGCAACTATGACGTACAACTATCTACTGAGGCTTTCGGGAGAAAAGGGGGGGAAAAAAAAGGAGGAGGATTGGCAATAGATGTTAGCTCAGGGCCAGTCTTCCTCAGCAAAAAAAGAGGAGGATTGGCATGGATGTTAGCTCAGGGCTAACATCTTCCTCACGAAAAAAAAAATGGAGAGAAAGTAAGTAAAGTCACTTGTCAGGCAATTGCAACAACGGATGAAATCAAGCTGACCTCAGAGCTAACGTGTAGCATCCTGGCTGGCGCTGGCTTTCTCTAAGAATGTAGGCACCCTCCACACCTCCAAGAAGCTCGTCTGCCTGTTCCCGGGAGATGATCCCGTGAAACCTGAGGAGAGACAAGACCATCTTTGTTCTGAACAGACCACACACAAAGTATGGACCACAAAGAGCTGGCTAAAATATACAGCCGGGTGATCGAGAATCTACAGCCCCCCACTTGGATAAAGAGGGTGGTAACTAGGGTATATCTTCAAGATGGACCTGGCACCACCTCTCAGCAGGCACTCAAACAGATAACAAGCATTGAAGTAGGCAAAACAAAATGAAGAACTCCCAGGCCACCTGGCTTTCAGCTATTGTCTTTGCTCGCAAGCTGAAAATTAAGGTTGAAACAAAAAGCCAGGGTATGGCTCCTTTTTTAACCACGGGACTAACAAAAGAGCAATTACCAATTTAGCTCTCTGCTCAGACACAGAGAACTATGTATTACCCCATATTACCCCGATTGCAAATGAACACTTATTGATTATCAACCTGCTTACTTCAGGTGTGAGGTGTTGTTAATTTTAGAGGCTCATTCTCTGGAAAGAAAAGCCAGCTATAATCAACATTCTTCCATTTCTTTAAATTTTGACAGCAATTGCTTAGGGCTATGTTTGAAAAATGTACCTATTTTTATTTTTTAAAGATAACGTTTATTTTTTTCCGCAATTTAAAAAGTAATGCACATGCATATAGAAAATATAGTATATCCCGAGGATGACAGGCTTGGACAATGACGGCCTTGCTCTGGAGGTGATATCTGAGGCCTAGAGAGTGGACTGTGACTCCAGAGAAGGAGAGCAGGCGGGAGTTAGGGGCAGGCAACCAGCCACTTTCCCTGTTGCCTGTAAGCAAAGACAGCTGCTCACTCCTGTTATCAGAGATTTGATCAATCCATGTTTCAGAGGAAGGTGGGGGCTGGGTTGAGGGGTGAGGCCAGTGCCGAGGGACTCCAGGCTCCTAGGATAGGGCACAACACCCTCTTTCTAGGATTACCCAATCTTGGAGAACTTTGGGGAATGAATTGGAGAAGAAACTGGACAGAGAATTCTTCTTTTACCTTCCTGGAAGGCAGAGGGGAGAGAGGAAAGTTGCTAGACAACAAGTTTTGGGTTTTTTCCCCTCAGGAATGCAAGGACTAAGTTAGAGGACAAATGTGGCAGGATAATATTTTGGAAAAAACAATGCCTACCACAATAGTTATTTTCTAATTCCCTTCCACCCTTAACAAGCAGACCTTACAAGCTGAAGCTTTTGTCCTAGGGGAACGAGGCAGAAGCAGCTATGGCTTTGAGTTCCAAAATCAACTCTCAAAAGCCGAAGACAGGGCCGGCCCTGTGGCTTAGCGGTTAAGTGCGCGCGCTCCGCTACCGGCGGCCCGGATTCGGATCCCCGGTGCGCAGCAATGGACCGCTTCTCCGGCCATGCTGAGGCCGCCTCCCACATACGGCAACTAGAAGGATGTGCAACTATGACATACAACTATCTACTGGGGCTTTGGGGGCAAAAAAAAAGGAGGAGGATTGGTAATAAATGTTAGCTCAGAGCCCGTCTTCTCAGCAAAAAGAGGAGAATTAGCATGGATGTTAGCTCAGGGCTGATCTTCCTCACAAAAAAAAAAAAAAAGCTGAAGACAGTGATAGCTTGGGAGAAAGGGGTTTTCTGGCTTCCCAATTTTGGTTTTAAGTCTCAAGAGCCAGTGCCTGGAGGTCTTAGAGCAGCGCTTTTCTGGAGTGAGGATGAACGTACTGTGACATAACAGCAACCCTCCTGCCCAAAAAGAGACCAGTGTCCCCAGTTCTTATAGGAGGGCGATTTGGCCAGAGCCCAGGCTCAGGGGTCTAAGTGGGCCCCACGCAGCATGAATGAGAACTGGAACTGGTGGATCCGTGTATGGGGATCCTGGAGCCACGGCAGAGGTGTCTGGGGATTCGACTGGGAGTGTGGCCACTGGACCCTGTGAGCCTTCTGGGGAAGTCTCCTATGCGGCATGAGCTGGGGCTGGAGAGGGCTGGATAGACGGCCTAGGCAGAGAGACCAGATACCGGGCCAGTTCTGGGAGTGTGTGTGTGAGAGAGTGTGTATGTGTGTGTATATGAGTGTGTGTATGGTGGGAGAGACATGGTAGGGGGTAGAAGGGGCAGAGGACTCAGAAAGTTTCCCACACATCAGAGTCAGAACAAAAGCTGGTGTCTCAAGTTTTGAGGCTGGGATGTCCAGGACGCAGCCTGACTGTGGGCCAGCGCAGGAGGTGACCACAGCAGGACAAGGCACATACAGAGGAGGGCACAGGGCCTGACACCCCTGCCCCAGGTTACTCTGGGGGAAGGAGAAATATCCCCAACAGGCAGTTAACCTAAAAGCAGCTAAGTCTTAACTCCCTTGAATTGACATGTTTAAGTGATGGCCAGCAGCAGATGTAGAGAGTCAAGAACTAAGTTAAATTCAATTGATCAAAAAGAGAAAGTTACAGTTTTGTCAATCTGAAGACCCAGTCTGTGGCTCATCACCGCCTCTATGCATGGATTTAAAAATACCCATGATGTGTATGTCTTATGATCCCAACTTTGTAAAAAGAAAGCATGCAGTGACCAGAAGGAACGAGATGAAGAGAAAAGTTAACAATGGCCTCTTTCATGGTGGGGCCACGGTGTTTTCCACCTTCTACATTCCTATATTTTCTAATTTTCCCAAATTAGCAGGTGTTAATTTATTTAACTTTTTAAGAACAAAAGTAGTACCTACGCACAGTGGGAAAATTCAAAATTCACAAGTTAAAAGACACAAAAGAATTAAAAATGTAAATAGCACTGAAGTAAAAATTCTTTCCCTAAAGGTATCCATTGTCAACAGTTTCTTGTGACTCCTTCTAGAAAAAATTACACATATATGTTTCCTGAATAGAGCATATATTACTTTCGAATGGAACAAAAAGGCTTTCATTTTTTAAAAAGAAAAGGAAACATGGAATCTGATTTTTTTTTAAGCTAATTTCCCTATTAATACAAAATGTTTCTTTTCCGTGGTTAAGAAAATGTTTCCTTGGTCTCCTCTCACTATATAGTTTACATGGTTGGGGATTGGAGGAGGAGAACTAGAAGGTTATTCAGCAAAACTTTTATGCAAAAAAGAAAATGCACAATAAATTGAGTTCCTTTTGGAATGATGTATAAAAGTGTTCCATTTGAGAAGTATATGACAGGTTTTCCTTTTCTCTCTTTTTTTTCGATTACTTGTGCTCTCTGTGAGCAAAATCCAAATCAGTATATGGGAAAAAAAAGTCAGACTACAACTAAGTTAGATGTTAGGGCCATGGGGATGGACGAGAGAGGAGGCCGGTGGTCCAGGCAGGTATCCCAGAGGCCCCTGCTGAATTCCAAAGCCAGGTAGGAAGGTTCAGAAATGCAGCCAAGGCAATTAGGAAGTGGCTGCTGAGCTGGGACAAATAAGAGAGTCATTAATCACCAAGATGAGGCTCTGATGGGTAAGGGAATTGAGAAAGAAGGTTTGGGATTGGCCAGGATAGCTTGGGAGGCAGACTTGAAAGAAACTTTGCCTCATAATGCCTCTAGGTCAGACGTGAGAAGAGAAGTGGTTCGTGCATCTGCCCCGCTCCGGGTTATTCTGCCTGCCCTCTGTAAGCTATTCCACTCGCCACAGCCTGAGGTTGCGAATTATTTTTATGATAATGCATATTTGCTTTGCAGTAGGTTTCTGAGAAAGTGAAATAAAACAAGAGTTGAAATGAAGACGAAAATGGGGGGAAATAATAATTATGGTCTTGAGGCAATATCCAAGTCAAGAGAAATCATCCTTTTGGTTTTATGAGACTACAGGGAAATGGGATGACTTTCCTGAGTACTACGTTTGCAGACGTATGTGAAAGTAAGGAATTCAGCTACAGTTTACAATCTTTGACACCCTAAATGTTTATATAATATCAAAGTAGAAAGTGAAATAAAATACTAACAGAGCCTCAACTATGGAAAATGCTGCCTTACGTTTCAAGTACTTGCCAGGCACTCACTGTCTGCTTTTGTGGGGAGAACTATAACAGGAGATATGCTCCCTCCCACAATAATGGAAGCCAAGTACCTGAGATTGTAAAGAAAATTCAATACAAAGGGATCTGATTGCATTTATCCTTATTATCAAACTCTTGCACAATGGACATTTGATGAATACCATAAATTAGAAAAGTTTTAATATTTAAATGACATAGAAAGTGACTACTTATTACATTATTAAAACAAAGAATAGCATAATACATACTCTCTTCCATAATATTTTGGTCTGTTTTCCACCTATATTAAAAAGAAGAAAAATATTAATAATGCATTTGAATTCAAGTCAGATAGATAAAAATGCTATTCAAATAAACACAGATAGAGTCCCGGTAGTAATTTTACTACAGTTTTTATTCACCAAATCAGAGATCCATGAAACTAGAGAGTTAACCAACACATTCCACTATCTTGGGTAGGCATTATCTAGAATCACCATATTTCTCTAATCATTAGGTTCATCCCCCACCCAAACCCAATCACCCAATAAAAGAATTTTCAAAGGAAACAAAGTGATGCCTATTTTAATATTAAGGAATTTATAAAGATATTACAAGGCTTCATCCTGCAGGATAAAATGAATATTTTTGGCATGAATAAAACATAAGCATTTATTTCAATCTTCATCTAATTGTTTCATTATGTATATAACAAAAATGAGGAGTGCACCTGGATTAAAAAATAAGTTTAATTTTGTCTCTTTCCAGATAAATCAATATTCTAATATTCTTATTTTTTGAACAAATCGCTAATGGGCTGAAATACACTTGACAGCAGACATAGAAGATACAGAGGACAAGATTTATGACTGGACTAAAAATCACAAGCATGCCAGAAAAGATTTTTCAATAACAGCTTGAGCTTTGGCGTTATCACATTGGATTTTTATCACATATATATGATAATCTACTTTCATTAGAACTTTGTTTTCTTATGTTCATGGTGTTAGAGTTGGTGAGAAATTAACATGAATTCTCACGTTCAGCTTTTGTTCTTCTAGTCTAACTCCAGGGACACTGAAAATATAGTAGAGCCACATGAAGTTATGGATTTTCATTGATGGTTATGACAGCAAGTTTATGTTTATTTACTAGAGTAGAATATGAGCCTGGCAGCTATTTCATTTACAGTCATTTCCATCTACAGTCAAATGGGCAGTTTTCTCAGCAGGGCTCACAGGTAGGCACAGTGGTGGGATTTCAAGGTACTGGGCAGGGTCCTGGCCCACCTCCACCCTCCAAAGGATGCAGGGGATCTGAGCGGGCAGTAGGGAGCTATGGACCAGAGGAAAAGGTTCAGAGAGGGGGAGCCAGGGATCTGAGGACACATTCACAAGCCTGCCTTGAAAAAGCCTAGCTGGCGTAAAACTAATCATCTAGACACTTCTAAATGTGTTCACTCTTCTGTGCATTTTATACTTGAAAAGCACTGAACCAAGAGGGGGCATTCATAACTCTTAATCTTCAAGGTTTGGAGCCTGCTCAGCATCATTTACCAAGGAGATCTAAATAATCTCACTAATAGAAGCATAAAGTGTGTAAAAAGGCACCTTGTTATCTGCTGTGTACCATTACTCTACATGCTGGAAAGCTTTTTAATATGCGTTGAACATTTTGTCATTTATACCATTCCTTTGGCTTTCAAATTTCTTTCTTACTTTTACGATACTGTAGATATGTTACTGTAACACCAACATGCTATAGAAGAAATTTAAAGCTAGAAGAGGCCGATGGATGTAGACAATATACAACGGGCAAGACATCTCTCCATTCTTTGAGAGTCAGTATACCAAATTTTGAAATGATTCCCTATATATAAAGACAATTTTATTTCCATATTTTTGGTTGAGTCATGACACACGTTTGAAAATCTGAGTGTAGCTCCCAACCCATTCCCTTCCTCTATCCTCTTATCTCCCCAAAGGGAAGAGTCATTAACCTAACTTCCCAGATGGACAGCATGGTAGACAGAGCCTACTACTAACTCCTGGCACGCAGGTAAGTAGTTAATGAGTGTTAAATTTAATTGTCTCTTAAGAAGACAACAAATTGCTTTCAGTTCATCAATTATAAAAATATGGCACATTATTATGTTCAGGGCTCTGTGCTCAGCCCTGTCATTGCTCATGAAGTAAGGATGTCACAGGTGTGAGAGGAAAGGTACATGGAACTCAGGGGTGTCCTGCAATTGAAGCAGAAGGAAACACTTGAGAAATCTAACATAGGCCCCCAAATAGGGATGTCAATACTTATGGTGCCTTGAGGGATACCAAATAAAATCCTGCCTAGAGGACAGCTTGATCCAATTGAGGGACAAATCCACATATGAAAACCACGAGAAAATACAACAAGAGCACTGAATTGTGTGGGACAGACTACACATGGAATAGGGCCAGGGAATACATCCAAAATAGCGCATGAAACGTATACTAACTCTTATTCTTTGTTTATCTGAAATTCAACTTTAACTAGGCTTCCTGTTTTTATTTCTCTTTTTTTATTACCCTACCTAGTGGGAGAGGAAAAGTGGAAGTAAGAGAAAGTGAAGACAGAGGATGTAGTCGTCCATCTGATCACTGCTCCCACTGGTCAGGTGCTGTTTTGATAGTAATCTGATTCAGTCTCTCTTCCCTTTGTTGTCTCTGTAGCTCTTAAAGAAAATATAGCTGTCCTTGTTAATGTTAAACAGAGAGAGAGAGAGAGTGGCTGGGATAAAAAAAAAAAAAAACAATAACTTCTTCCTTTTCCTAAACTTTTTGCTCACAGGAGTCTAAACATAGCCTCTCTCTCCACATTTCACTAAGCTTTTAACCAGTCAAGAGTTTACGTTCACTGACCCTAGATAAATCATAGATTATCCACAATTTTTTCAAGGTGAATGATATTGGATCCTCAAATTCAGACAAAACACAGTCAGCTGGCTTTTAGGGATAAAGGACCTGACCAGAGGGACTAGCAATCTCAAGACCATGACCTAGTAATGCCTTAAAGATGCCTGACTCAGTCCCCAGGTGCGGCTTCATGTCAGCCACCGATGGAATCACGACCCACCTGTGAAATGTGGATTTGTTTTATTAAGCTGTAACACTGAGTTTCAGTTTCCAATTGAATGAGATTCTCTTCAGTGAATGAGATAGAGGACAGGTGATAAATAAAAAGCAAAGCAGCTCAAAGTTCTTTTCGCATTCTCATTGAGAATTATGTTTGTTAAAATCAAGCACTTGATCAATAAATGGAGGGCTAATTTAGGCAGTCACGTGGATTCAGGAAGGGACAAAAATGTAACACAGCCAAACAAGAAGGAAGGTTGGTTCTGGAGCTTCCTTGCCCCTGTGATTATCCCAGGACAACAGCTGGAGTTGGACAACCCATCACCTTGGCGAACCTCGTCATTGCAGATGTGACTAACAGAAATTGAATCTCTAACACTTGCTCTTGGGATTTAGTTCTCCAAATCCAAGAATTGAAAGAAGCCCATCCTTTTTAAGAAAAAGAAAGATATCTAATAATTTGTAGACATATTACTGGATCCTTAGATGATCTACCTGGTTCAGAAAGGACACCTTGCTTTACAGAACACCAAGCAGGAGACCAGTGAACATGCAAACACAGGAAATGGGTCCTCCCCGAGGCACAGGTGAATTCGGGTGTAGGTGGTGTGACCATGCAGAATGGTGGCTGATTCTTTTTTATAATTGAACATTTTATCCTAAATCATCATCATCTACAGGAGAATAGTCCCCCACGGTGGGCAACACATGCCATTGATGTCGCTGTTGATCATAACACTTTTGGAATTCTTCTTTTGGAGCTGCCTTAAGACTTACTAAACTCTTTCTCTTGGATATCCTTACAGCTGCGTTTCTCAAGGTGTGGTCTTGTCATTCAAAACAGAAGCTTCAGGATGCTTGTTAAAGATTACAGATTCCTGATTCCTACCTCAGACCCACTGAACCAGAATTACTAGGGTTGGGGTTGCAATGTGTTATCTAATAAAGTCCCCTAGATGATGTTTAAGCATACACTAAGGTTTCAGAATCACTAGCATATAGAAACATAAGGTTGTTTTTTGAGAATGGATTTGAGAGTGGATGTTATTTTGGCAAACAGGCAGAAGTGATTCAGAGCCAAATTCAGTAAATACAGTAAGTGATCCAACTAGGAAACACATTCCAGACAAAAATGAGGCGTGATCCTAGGATAATATGATTTGCACTGTGTCTTGTTCTGAAGGTATTTTAGTAGAAGCATTCCCAATACGCTCTGAGCCATGGGTGCTTGGTGGAAATAAAAGCACAGCTTCCCAAGATGACTGATTGGAAAGGGACCACACTCATCTAATACATGTGTTAAAGTAAAATCCATTTCATGACTTTATAGTCACATCTCAAATACAATTATTGCCAGTACTGTGACTACTGAAGATGGTTTTAGTCTGTGTAGTCCTGTCCATGTAATCCACACACTGTGTTCCTATATATGTGCAGCCAGTGCAAATGTTATGGCTTCCTGCCTAATGGCCTCAACACCTCATACTCATCCTATGCTCCAATCAAACTGAATGACTTGCAGTTCCATAATTTACCCCCTCCAGTATGTTCATCGTTTTTCATATGTTCTTATTTTAAGATCCTGAACTCTCTTTTAATAAAATAGGGGTAGATCATGTGATGGCTGAAAGGGTAGACCTAGACTCAGACTGCCTGGCTCTGAAGCCAGATTTGTGTGTCCGTAAGCAAGTTACTAATCTCTCTGTTTCTCCGTTTCCTCATCTTTAAAATGAGGATGATAATAAAAGTACCTGCCTCACTGAGTTGTTGTAATAGCTAAATGAGTAAATACATGTAACATGCTTGTAATGGTGCCTGGAGCACAGAGAGACTCAGTGAATATTAGATAGTACCATCCAAAAATGGCCTCCTCTTTATAGAGGAAAAGTTAGGCCCATTCTTTTTCGTGCTTTTAGAGCTCCTTTTATGTATCTCTGTTAGAAAACTTACCATCCCGCCATATTTTAAATATTTACTTGCCCATTTCTTCTCTAACTACTCTGAGAGTTTTTTGAAGCAGCAATTTTTGTCTTCATCATCATCGTATTCCCAGGATTTTGCCCAATGTCTGCCACAGAGTGACTGCAGGCACTCATTACCTGAATCTAATCCACTCCTAAAAATGTGTTGGGTAGCAAAGCTTCAAACAGCAAGAGCCTATATTCCATTATTTTAAGTGGAAAAAAATAATAATTTATTCTTAGAGCATACAAAAATATCAATTTCCCAAATGCTACTAAAATGCTTTTAAATAACTATATAACAATCTGATGAGAATTTCTGCATAATATAAAATATTTAAACACCAATTACATAATCATTTAACACTTAATGGAGTAATTAATATGTATGTTTGTGTGCAGTCCACAGCTGAATAGAATAGGAATTTCATTATCCTTCTACACTGAGCATGCACTATAATAAAAATAAACAATGAAGTAATATTGCTAAAGATGTAGAAAGATACTATCTAAGTTGGAACTGAGTTGGTAAGGCCCCCAGGTACCTGGCCTAAAAAAATACTGAGGGGCTACACCCTCAGGGAAAACATGGGAGAAAATTAGGGATATCACGTGCAATACGTGTAAACACGAGGCCAATCAGAAGGACGTTGAGATATGAGAGAAGCCCCCTTTCCATCTTCTAGCAGCCCTGCCACTCAAAGTGTGATCCCGGGATCAGCAGCATTGGCATTACCTTGGAGCTTGTTAGAAACGCAGATTTTGAATTTCTAAGGGGAGTCATATACACATTAAAGTTCGAGAAGCTGTCAGATACATGAGAACGTGTTATAGCAGGTTTTTAACTGAGAGAATGATTTTGGCTCAAACTTTCCATAAGTTGTTACAGCAAATATTCAGATAGTGAGTGTTCGGGGAGCAAAGGGTGCCTGTGCTCATGAAATGTTTGCAGAATGAGGCAAAGATTATGAATGTAGAGCCCACTGCCAATTCAATTGCTGTGTGACCCTAAATAGGTTAATAAACTTCTTTGCATCTCATTTTACTCAATTTTCAATAAAACTGGAGTTATAAAAATGTACTATCTTAACAAAGCTGTTTCAAAGATTAGATGAGATAATGCATGTAAAAAAAACCGCGGCGCAGGGAACATTGTGGTAATAGGTTAATATTTATTGAGTGGCTACTCTGTGCCAGGAACCGTCCCTAGGGTTTCACATGTTTATCTCATTTAAGCTTCCAAACAACCCTATAACGTAAGTGAGCGCTATTATTTTACAGAAAGCCACTAAATAACTAGTCACAGAGGTCACAGAGCTAGTAAGTGGCTAGGACCCAGCACACACACCTTCAACTACTCTGCTTCCTGGCTTCTCCAGGGTAGATACCAATCAATGTTGATGCCTTCACTGGCTATCAAAATTCTACAGTCTGGTTAAATATTAGTTTATCTGAATTGGCCTTGATTTTTCTTTGCCAGGACTGAACACCTTAAAATTTCTTCGGAATGAACTGAATTGTGCCAATGAGTTAATCATGAGAACTTGGGATAAATTTGCCTAGATGTGGTGATATTTTGGGTCTCTCAACTATTTCCCTGTAATTTAGAATTATATGTATTCCTAGCTACCTGGTTTATTTTCCAATTTATTCTTCTAGTTTTAAGGAAGAATTCTCAGCATTTTGCAAAACTTGAAAGAACAGTAGGGTGACAGCTGCATAGTGAGAGACAGGAAGCATAATCCTTAAATGAGTTTGCTTTATAGTCAGATTATCATTGCCTAGATAAACACAAGTTCTTTTATATTCAACACAAAGACATTTAAAGAATATTGTGAGTCCTCTGTAAACAAGGTTTGCAATTATTGAAAAAACAAAGCTTTTATAATCTCTCAGCAGCTGGTATATATTAAGTTTTTACTCAGAAATAATTTAAAAATCCAATTTAGCAACCTCCTACACAGGGCAGCTAGACTGTGGGATTTTCTGAGATACGGATCAAGTGTGGAAGAAAGGGCTTTTGATGGGGGGATTTGTACTGGTGATGCTGGGGAAATTTCATCCAGAAAAAAATAAATATGGATAATTCCCTTCTAATTAGAAATCAAAGATCTTGATTGAAAGGGAGAGAGAGAAAATGCAAGTATTGAAACTCACATTCTTGTAGTCAAAGTGCACAGTATACAACGAAAATTGAGCAAACTTGAAATCTCCTGCTTCTTTTCATCTAGAATCTAAGGCCTTATTTTTCTGCATGGCATTACTTTAACACTTCCAAAATTCTGATGGGGCACTGATGAGGTGAATTCCTTCCTGTCTTGATTAGAATGTATTATAAAAAATCTGGCCAGTCTTTCTGAAATAAACGTTAAAAGGTTACCAATAGCTTTGCAAAGTTCTGTAAATACTTTTCCAGGCACTTTAGTGACCTGGTGTAAACATTCTGCTAACTTATAGATGTACACAATATATCAGGTTAGGAGTGCTCAGGACTAAAGCAATTCTCATTTATTGGTTTGTTTACTGCCTTCCCCCTCCCCCTAGGAATTATTATTTTTAAAATCAGTGATAATTTATTAGAAAAAATATAAAGTGAAAGACTTTTCTCAGGCGAGTAGTTCTCAATTGGGAGGGGAGGTGGTTTTGTTCCCCAGAGGATATCTGGCAATGTCTAGAGACAGTTTTGATTGTCATGCCTGGGGGAGGTGCTACTGGCATCTGGTGGGTAGAGTCTAGGGATGTTGGCAAACATCCTATAACACAAAGGACAGCCCCCTGCAACAAAGAACTATCCCACCCAAATGTCCATACTGCTGAGGTTAAGAAACGCTGCTTTAGATTAAAAGAACTTTGGACTCTTGAGTATTCTCAAGGAAGGTTATTAATAAATTTTTTTGAACCAAAATGCAAACAAGCAACAAATACTTTAAAGACATAAAGTAAAATGGAGTAAAAGGAAAGTAAGAAGAAATATTTGTTTTTGAAACTATTGATAATTTATAAAAGTAGCTTTTAAGAAAAGAAAGAAATACCTCCAACTACTCAGGGAAGTAGTTCAGGAACTACTGAACAGACTAATAAATAAGTACTAGGGACGTAATGTACAGCATGATGACCTCAGCTAACACTGCTCTATGATATGTAGGAAAGTTGTTAAAAGAGAAAACCCTACAAGTTCTCATCACAAGGAGAAAATTTTTTTTCCTTTATTCTTTTCTTCTTTCTTTTCCTTTTATAGTTTTTATACGGGAAGATGAAAGTTAGCTGAACCTATTGCAATAATCATTTCACAATATATGTAAATCAAACCATCACGCTGTATGCCTTAAACTTACACAGTGCTGTGTCAATTATTTCTCAATAAAACTGGAAAAAAACCAAAAAAACTGAACAGACTAACATCTCAATAAGATTAATAAGAGAACCTTGGAAAAATTGTAAACAATCTAAAATATAAAAAACACTAAAGAAAAAATTCAAGTTCTTACTTGGGAGTAATCAACCATGATATGCATACATGTGAACTAATGTTTAAATCCCTTACTGCTATGAGACGCCACGCCTCACAGCATGTTGTTTTGAAACTTTGCCCTGATCACTGGGTTGGAAACAAAACTTCCATCACTCACGGCTCCCTCGGGTCACAGAGAACACCCCAGGAGCTGAAGCATTGTCAGAATGGCTGTCCAATACCTCAGTCATGTCCTCATTTCCTGGGTTTCATTACATAAGTAATACAAAATAAGCATCATAAAAGAGGAAGGTGAATTACTTATATCTGGATTTGAAAAGTAACGGAAGGGCAACCAGACACACACTCATACAAATACCCACGCCTTGCACAAGGCGTTCCTTGTTTCTAGTTCTGGTTTTCTCCAGATTCAGACCTACTAACCCTACCCAGAACCCCTCTAAGGGCAGGGCCCAGGAGGAGCAGAGGATGCATTTATCATCATCTGAGATACTATATCTTTTACTTGTGTGTTTTTTGCCAATCTCTCCCATTCAAATCGAAACTACACAAGGGCAGAGATTCTTGTTGTTTTGCTTACTGATGTATCTCCAGAGTCTAGAACAGAGCTGGCACACAGTAGGTGCTCAATAAACATTTACTGAATGAATAAATGAATGGCATACAGGGTCTTCCTAGCGTGGCCTTCCTTGTGTATCTGGACCATCACATCTTCATTCCCCAATTCTTTATGTTCCTAAGTCAGAACTCCTAGTAGTTTCTGAAACACACCCTAGTCGTTCATACATTTAGGCCACTCTTTGGCCAGGATAGTTCCTCTGCCTGGAATTCCTATACTTGCTCTCCAACCCATCTATGCCTTAATGTGACAAAATCTCACTGATCTTAAAAATAAGAGATAAAATGCTGCCATCTTGCGAAAATCTTTCCTGGCTGCCTCAAACCAGCTTCCTATCCTCCCTCTGACCTTTATAAAGGCCTGCTTTAGGGCCATGATCTTACTGGGATTAGGACTGTTGGTCTTTATGACCTCTAGATGTGAGCTCCTTGAGGGAAGGGCTCCTGTCTTTTCATCTCTGTTGTGCCAGCACCCAACAATACATCTTGTACAGAGCTCAGCTTCAATGGAAGTAATAGATGGTTTGAAAGACAGCTTAATGGCCCTATGTCCCCTCTCTGGGCTCACTGAAATTTCAAAAGGGGCCTCCATGGGAAGATTGGCAGTACTGGTGGCTCACATCTTGATGCTTTATGCCTCCAAGCTATAGGACAAAACTTGCTCCCCTCCCAGTTTTCTGAATCTCTGAAGAGTGAAGACTGAAGACCACGGGGAACAACCATGACTTGTAGTCAATGATTCTGCTAATCAAGGTCCCGCACACTCTCTAGACAAGGGGTGCACACGTGAACTAACAGAAGCCACTCAGCATCTCTGTCACTGGAATTTGCAAGTTGAGGAGAAACTATTAAGAGAAACTGTTAGAGTTGATTCACATGCATGGCAGAGCCTAATAACAACAATAATAATAATTTCTAAGTTATTAAGAACTTTCTATGTGCCAGGCATCGTTCTAAGCACTTTCTTTACATATACTAACCCATTCAATCCTCGTGACCATCCAATAGGTAAGATCTATCACACCCATTTCCAAAGGACGAATTGAGGCACAGAAAAGCAGAGCATAAAAGCAGGCTGTATTATCCTGGAGCTTGGGCCTCTAACCAGCACACTCTATTGCCCAGTGGTACATCAGTCCTGCTTCCTGGATCCCTGGAGATGTCCTGCTTCACATATACCCCAAAGCCTAGACGTGGGCACCATTCATCTCTGCAGTTGGCACGGATCTTCTTCCCAGCAGCTCATTTTAACCCACTCTTCCTTGCTATGTCTTCCCTGGCACTATGATTCCTTGGCTCCACGTGTTGGCTCCCAACACCCACCTCAGGCCCTCCTCGTTTGGACAACCCAATTAGGTGTACTGCTCTGGCTCTGCCCTGGCACTCTCTTGGCTAGGGCTTTGTACTCATCCTCTGGCATCCTGAAGCCACAGCTCCAGACAAAATGACTCTTTCCTCCCATCAAGCCAAATCCCTTGGAGGCCATGTTGGCCAGGCTGGCTGGCTGGCCTCCCACCAGAGTGGGAGAATCAAACACGATCAGTCTACCTGTCCACCCTCCAGATACTTCCCACAGACAGGCAACTTGTTAAAAAAAAAAAATCACATAAAGGAGACTCAAAATCCAGGATTTAATCATGGACAGAAATTTTATCTTAATATCTAATCTCATCTCCTTCTTACTTCAAAATACACTTGTTCCCTTCCTTTGGTCTTCAGTGCAGATGAGAACCTGAGAATATTCTCTATAGGATAAGCTTTCCTCTATTAAAAGCCATCTCTGTGCCACCTGATTGCCTGTTCTTCCTCACACTAAATAATCCTTGTTCTTTTCACCTTTTCTAATAGATCCTATTTTCTAATCTTTAATTCATCTTCATTATTCTCCCTGGAACTCTCTTTACATTCTCCACATACTTCTTAGGCTCAAAGAGCTTGAAGTACCCAATAGAATCGAATCAAATCAAGAGAAAACTACCGCTGCTGTGAAATTTCTAGGGGGAGAAAAGGTTAGGCGAGGACACTCATTTAATTCCTCATTCTTGTTAGTAAATTCATTCCTTCAAAGCTTAATCGAATTTGGGTCAAGTGGTACTATATGGACTTTGGAAAAGGAAAGAACGTCCATCATTCTCATTCTTTTCCCCAGAAGTTTTTTTTCTCCCTTCTCCTAGAAATGTAACACTATTCAAATATAAGCGTTCAATGTTAAGTATCCAAATGTACATGTTCAAACTGATGGATAAAATTAATCTACCTAAAGGGAAAGAAAGGAGGACAGAACTTGGAAGACGGTAGAAACTAAAGACTGCCTAGTGAAATATTCTCAAAATTTTTGTATTATGATCTTCCTTTGGAGCCTTTTTACACATGTTTTTTCTCCCTAACCATCTCTCCCAAATGAAATTTTAATACTACAGATAAAGTGTATATCTGTTTATGTTCTATATGTGTATCTGTGCTTTATGCATTTAAAGAGTAAGACTTTTTTGCGTGCCCCCTCAAGAACCAATTTCCCCCTCCTTGGGGTTAATATCACCCCCATTGAGAACTCATTGTCTGCTGAGATCTCCATGGCCTTCAGAATGCTTTTACATTTATTCTTCCACCAAGAAGGTGGAATATGTATCTTTGCTCCCTTCTTATAGATTAGAAAGCTATAGTTCAGAGTGGTAAATTAATTTGCTCACAGTCCCACTCAGGGCTAGCAGCAGAGTCAGGATTGAAATCCAGTCTTGGATTTCAGATCCAGTATTCATGTCTCTACATGGCAATGATGCCATAAAATCCAGAAATCGGTTCTCTATTATTAAAATAATTACCTAATTTAGCATTTCTGAAACAGGCGCTCCCTCCAAAATAATTCCCAATATGCTAATAAACAAGAATGGAAGTGCCTTATTAATGATTCTCTGCTTTCAAATTCTTTTCCTGACAAATTATTCCATGTTAAAATTCTTGAGCTGGCCTTATGGTGCTTCCAGCAGCTCTGACACTGAGACACCTCCTGCTGTTCAGAGCTGTGCACCAAGAGATCGTCTTTGTTCCCTGGGCGAGAGCATATCCTGCCATTGCTCTTCTTGTGCAAACAATCTTTGTTTTTTCTTCTTGACATTTTATTATGTAAATTTTCATACATACAGAAAGACTGAAAGACTTTCATAGCAAACACCCATATACACACCACCTAGATTCTATAATATTTACTCTACTTGCTTTATGGTATATCTATTTATTCATCCCTCTATCCATCCATTAATCCAACTTTTGCTTTTTGGATATATTTCATAGTAAGTTGTGGACACAGCACTCTCCCCCAGATGCTCCACCATGCAAATCTTCAGAATTCAATAACATAGAGACTTTTAATAGGAGGGTAACACCAGCTTTGTTCCTGAAATTAAAGAAAGTGGGTTTAGTTTACATGTTCGGAAATTAGAGGGTGTGGAATCTGTTTAGTTGGGAACACCAAATGGAGAGCTGTGCCACCTTTTATAACAGGCTACCATTTCTTTTTTCTTTTTTTTTTTTTTTTGGTGAGGAAGATTAGCCCTGAGCTAATATCTGTTGCCAATCCTCCTCTTTTTGGTGAGGAAGATTAGCCCTGATCTAACATCTGTGCCTATTTTCCTCTAGTTTATATATGAGACACCTGCCACAGCATGGCTTGATAAGCAGTGCATAGGTCCACGCCCAGAATCCAAACCCGTGAACCCCAGGCCGTTGAAGCGGAGCCTGCAAACTCAACCACTATACCACAGGGCTGGCCCCAGGCTACCATTTCTTGATGAGGAGAAAGTGGCCACAGAAAGGCAGGTGAAAGGCTAGCTGTGTACTGTAACTGCCTTGGCCTCGTTCATCAATTTACATGTGTTAAATGTGAAGGCCAAAATGTTTCTTAAAATGGCTTGTGATCAAATTCATCCTAAATCACAGGATTAAAATTCCCCTCTTTCGGTACCATGTATATAGTGCTTGAGAGATGGTAGAAATTAAAGACCAATATTTCCCATAGATAAATGCCAGGCACTGCTCTAAGTGTTTTACGTGTATTAACTCACTCTTCGAAGTTGCTTTTAGTGCAAAACTAGGGGTTGGCAAACTTTTCCTGGCAAGGGCTAGACAGTAAATACTTTAGGCTTTGAAGACCATACAGTCTCTGTCTCAAGCACTCAACCTGCCATGGGAGCACGAAAGCAGCCATAGACAATATGTAAAAGATGGCGCGTTGCTGTGTTCCAATAAAACTTTATTTACAAAAATAGTCAGCAGGCAATAGTTCGCTAATGCGTACATAGCTAACAAACGTTAGAGTCCCTTCTCTAAAATCAGTGTCAGGACATCTTATAGTCAGCTCAAAACGCAGAGCTTGCCAATACCTCAAGGGCTTTTTTATTTAATGGTGGGTCAAATCATCTCCTTGTGTTCGTGCCTTTCCAACTCTTACTGCACTGGGAGCAGAGAATCATTACTTTTTAATCTATGGCATACTGATGCCAACTTAAAAAATCAAAATGAACTAAGGCAGAAAATGGTTGAACTATATTGTTAAACAACTAAGAATATTGAACACTAAGGGATCTGATCTGAATCCTTGAATTGAAAGGTATTGCTGAAGCATCATTCAGCATGGTCTTTGAGAAGTCATGGAACCCTGAGGGCCACAACAGAGCAAAGGGACAACCAGAAAAGTGTAATTACAGATGGTAGAAATACCCAGGGAGATGCAAGAACAATCCATCAAACTATCAACGTGTAATTACCTAGAAGGACACAAGGTGCTGGATGGCAACCAATATGCCTTTGTCAGGCTATGCCAAGGCTATTTAATTTCCTTCCACAGTAGATAGGGAGATGACACTGGCCATGTAAATAAGGAGAAAGAGAGATACCATCGCTAAAGCAAAGCTTGCTATTCTGTCCAACAAGACAGGAAGGTACAATGTACTTAGAGCTGATGTCAAGCGAAACTATGATTTGTTAAAGGACGCAGCCACAGGTGATTGATTACCAATGGCTCAGTCAGTGTCAGCCTGGAGACGATGAGGGGAGTGGTAGACTAAGGCAAGGAGGCAGGGCCAGGAGAGCACCAGTGCTGGACTGGCTTTTATTAGCAAATTAGTCACCTATCATCCTGAATTAAGAAATGCTCATTAAGCACAGTGATGATCCACTGAAGGAAGGGATTAGCATCTTGGAAGATAGAAATATAATTCAAAGTATTCCTGACATAATGATAAAGGATCTGGTATTTTTATTAATGCAAAGGTCCATTAAAAGCAAGAGTAAATCCAGCAAGGATCTGTGCACAGTCAAAAGATAAGGAAAACACCTAAAAAGAGGTGGAGTTCATAATAGGGTATACCGAATAGGAATGAACATGAGTATGACTCATCTCATTAGAACTGAATTTGAATATTTTTGTTAATTAGTAATGCAAACACAATACTGAGAAGTATAACAAACTGGGGGGTGGGCTAGGAAACCAGGCTAAATAAGGCACTGACCACACTCCTACATGGGTTCATATTTGGCCTCTGCAACACACAAGGGTGGGGGAAAGCTCACCATAGCAAAGAAGAAAGGCAAAGGCAGAATATTTTTAAAGGGTAGAAAAATAACATCTAGGAGGAAGTACATCTAGCACAGTGCTGGGCAAACAGTAAGAATCATCAGGAGACAAAGTGTCTTGATTCTTCCATCCTAGGGCGTAGAGGAGGAGTATGACATAGAAAGCAGAGGGAGTGAGAACAGTGGCTCTCACCCTTGAGTGAGATCGGGATCACCTGCAAAGCTTGTGGAAAACCAGGCTGCTGGGCCCCATCTCTGAGTTTGTGAGTCAGCTGGTCTGGGGTGGGCCAGAGAATCTGCATTTCTGACAAATTCCCAAGTGATGCTGTTGCTGCTGGTCCTGGGACCACACTTTGAGAATCACTGGGTTAGAAGCCCAGTCCTGGATTCGGTCTGGGTTTGCATTTGTCTCTGCCCCTCCTGTGCCACTTGTCTCATTTCCTCTCGTAAAATGAGAGGGATCACAATCCCCATCGGACTGTTGTGAGGAATAATACATGTAAAACTCTTAACCCAGTGCTCAGGGCCCAATAAGTACTCCAAATATGTTAGCTCTCACTACTATTAAAAGACTGACAACAAGTAAATAATTAGGCAATATCATTTAGGGTGGTCATATTAAAATTGGGATAGTCTGAGATTGCACCACCCACATTTTTCTGATGGAAAGTAGAGTCAAGGTTACAAATCTGTTTTTAAATGTCTCACTGCTTGGTTAGCCAGGCCACACTACCCTAGGAGACATGGCTTGCCCGGGGCAAAGTGTAACCTGCCTTTATCAGCATTATTTCTCAGTTAATGTTTAACCAGGTGAGTAAAATGTGAAGTACGTCTTTAAAACCTCACTAGCGTGCCCAGCGCTATGCACCTGCTCCCTTTCCCAGAAGGTCCCAGCCACACCTGCAATTTTGCTGGACCTGACCTCTGCATCTCAGAGCAGACATACTGTGTGTGGGCTGCTCCAGAGAGCAATTGCTGTGGAGGTGAGATATTTGCTTTCTGTTTGGATGTGTATGGTTGGCCCTACAAAAGCCAGCACCTCCTCATAACCATTGTGCCTACAGTCTGGACCACCCCACTCACACCTCCCCTCAATGAGTGATGGTATCTTGGTCTATGGCTGTCACAGGCTAGGTAAGGATAATAGAGCATGTGTTATAATCCATGAAGCTGTGGGTTATTCTTTTTTTCTAAAACAACTAATAGTACACAATGTAGTACTTAATCTCTGGTAATTATATAAAGGAATACACATTTCAAGTTAGATTTTCTTTCTTTCTTTCTTTCTTTTTTTTTTTTGGTGAGGAAGATTAGCCCTGAGCTAACATCTGTTGCCAACCCTCCTCTTTTCGCTGAGGAAGATTGGCCCTGGGCTAACGTAAGTGCCCATCTTCCGTCACTTTATATGGGACACCATCACAGCATGGCTTCATAAGTGGTGCATAGGTGCACGCCCAGGAGCAGAACTTGCAAACCCCAGGCTGCGGGAAGCAGAGCGGGCGAACTTAACTGCTACGTCACCGGGCTGGCCCCTCAAGTTAGATTTTAAAAAATAATAATCACTCGGAGAGATTAAGGAAGCTGCTCAAGAAATTTTACTTATTATCAATCACTGTTTAATCTCTCCTTTATTTTCCTTATTTTGTTTTAAGAAGAAACCTTCCACTTTTGCCTCAACTTATGCTTCAGCATATACAGTGTTTCTTGGTGGCCTCTCCAGTTCAGCTCATCTGTCTCCTTTGCTCAGAGTCCTCGAGCCTCTGAATCCTATAGCAGCTTGTCCTCAAGAGCTGCTCATCCATGGCTCATGACATCGCCTTGGAAATGACTCAATATTTCTAGGTGTAAATGTGCAGGGTCTGCATTACATTAGAAGAAGTTGAAAGTATTCCAAAGAGAGTGACTTCTTTTTTGGAGGGTTATGTATTTTGGTAGATCACAGCACTTGTCAATAAGAAAGTTAGTCTTTATTTTAAAAAGTACAAACTTTTGGTTCTATCTTTAGAAAAAAATACCACTCATGTCTAAAATTTTTTTTCTAACATTGGTTTTATGAGAAGGCTTTCCCTCTTTACTACAGTGGGTCTACAAGCAAAGCAAATCTAGCTCAGGATGAAATCACATCAGGAAAATAGCCTGACTGCATGAGGGAGGGAGATGAAAGCCTGGGGGGAGTATGATGGGAAAAGCCCTTTATTCTTGGTTGTGTCAATACTAAGGTGGGGGGGGGGGGGTGAAGAGACCAGTGGAGAAAGTCTAGGATGAAAAGAAGAGAAATATTCCTTACCAGGGAAGAAATAGCCTTCTGATTACTACACATAAAGCCAATTAAAATGTAATGGGATTGATTTTTGTTTGTGGCTTGTAGAATCAATCTCATTACTTTAGAGACATATCTTGTCTAGATGTCTTGAATCAGTAGAGTTTTCACGTTCTCTCAAATGCATATTAGTTTAAAAACATTTATTTTCAACAAATAAAAAAAGAAAAGGGAGAAGACTGTAGAACAGTAGAAAACCACTATGAGTTTACTTTTAATCTGTGATTTGAAATGTACTTAGTTGAGAATGATATGGCCAATCAATATGGCTTGTTAAGATCTTCCAGACATGCCTAGGTCAAGATAAATGCCTGAAGCTATAAGACTACAAGACTGTGAAGTCTAGGTATGGTGAATCAAAATTTAAAAAGCATGATGATAAAACGAAATGCTGGGCCGGCCCCGTGGCTTAGCGGTTAAGTGCGCGCGCTCCGCTACCGGCGGCCCGGGTTCGGATCCCGGGCATGCACCGACGCACCGCTTCTCTGGCCATGCTGAGGCCGCGTCCCACATACAGCAACTAGAAGGATGTGCAACTATGACGTACAACTGTCTACTGGGGCTTTGGGGGAAAAAAAAAAAAGGAGGAGGATTGGCAATAGATGTTAGCTCAGAGCTGGTCTTCCTCAGCAAAAAGAAGAGGATTAGCATGGATGCTAGCTCAGGGCTGATCTTCCTCAAAAAAAAAAAAAAAAACATGAAATGCTTTTTGTAGGCTTAAAAAAACAGTTTTTACAAATAAAGGTAGAAGAGAGTGAAATGGGTAGATATTTAAGAACACCAAAAACTAGAGAAAATGCACAGAAAGGGAGAGCATTTGAAGTGGTATTTGAAAAATGAATACAATTTACTAGGAGGTAAAATACGGTATTATTGCAATTTAAGATAGGTAGTGTCATCTGTATTTGGCTTAAGCTCTGACTATCAAAAATAAAAAACAAAAAGCTGGTTCTGATCATGAATGCTAGAAATCTCAGTTCTATAATTCACATTTGCATTTAAAAAAAACTTTTTCAAAACAGATTATTTATGGCAAGGGAGAGGGGAAGTGAAACTGCATAAAATGGAGAACAATTTGAAATAATAGTACGTAATTTTATTTCCCTTTCTTGAAATTGCTTTTTATAACCCCATATTCACCACAGCAATTTCAAAAAAGAAAGACAAATGACACCAAATCATTTATAGTCACAAAAGAATTTCTACTTATCGTGTATTCTTCAGGTAATCCTAGTGGAACTTGACTTTGTATTAGTCATGCAAGTAAATCTCGACGTTTTGGCCTTTTGGAAGGCCAAAAAGAAATTTAGAATATTCCAAGAAAAAATATTAGTCTGTGTTTAAGTAAGAACCCTAACAACTGCCAAAAGTCCAACTCACTACCCTAATTACAGTATTGAGTAAATCTGATATGCTATTTATAATAGTTTGAGAATTCTAAACTTCTTATTTTAGCCGTCTCTATCCTTTTTTCCATCATTTTTCCATATATTTACTGATTGCCCACTGCTGCTTGGCACTACGCTCAATGTTAAGGAAGTACCTAAGATTAAGACTACTGAAGTCTCTGGGACACGTATTCTCCTGGAGGGAGATGTACAAGCAACAAGTAAACAAATATGATAAGAAAGCATATTCGAGAGTGAATTAAGTACTACGAACAAAATAAACAGGGAAGATCTGATAGTTGGGGAGGTGCTCATTTTTATGGGGTTCAGGGAGAGCTTCCGTTATTAGGTGAACTTTGATCTGAAACCTGGACATGCAGAGAACCTGAGAACAAGAATTCCAGGGAAAGGGCAAATTCGAAGGCCCTGTAGTAACAACATTGTGGTTTGTTTGATGAGTGGGAGCAGCCTGGGGCTGCAAGGCAGTGCACTCTGAGAAGAACGGGACAGACAGGGCAGTGACGAATGCAGGAGCCACACCATGGCTCAGAGGCAGAGCAAGAAGTCTTGCTTTTCTTTTAAGAGTAATGGGAACCATTGAAGCTGCTGGATTTATATTTAACAATGATGATTTGGGCTCCTGTTTGGTGAACGGAGTGTGTGTGTGTGTGTGTGTGTGTGTGTGTGTGTGAGCTGCAGGAATAGTGCCAAGAGTGGAAGCAGGGACATCAGGCAGGAGGCTGCTGACTCTCAATAATCCAGGCAAGAAATGATGAAGGCCAAAACCACATGATAGTCATAGAGATGGAGAAAAGCGGGCAAATGCAAGATATATTTGGAGGTAAATACGATTGCTAACAGAAAAGGGTGAGTGTGGGAAAGAGAGGGGTCCAGGTTTCTGAAGTTCGGTGCCATTTAGTGGAGTGAGGTCCAGTTCTGTTTTGAACATTAGGCTGGAGATGGCCTGCGGGACAGCTACTTGAAGAGGTCAAGGAGGCAGATGGAGCGAGGCGTTAGGGTCCAGAGGAAAGGTCTTAGCTAGAGACACAAACTTGGGAGTCAATATTCTGCACAGTTCCATGCAGACCACCCAGGCACACATTTGGTACTTAATAAATGCTTATGAAATGACTGATTGATAATTGACGGAGAGGGCAAGTGAGAATTTTGCATACTGGAAGATGTTTTGAATATCTTGGCAAGGAGCACTCAGAAAATGCCAGTAGAGTGCCAGGTGCCACGGCTGCTCAATAAATACTAATTTATAGCCATGAATCTCAAGAAAGCAATGAACTGTTATTTCAGTAACTGACCTACCTGGCTTACTTGGTGCCAGAGCCGCTGTTCAGCTGCTCGTACCTTCTTTTCCTCACCTTCTGTATCTTTTTTCCTGGTGGCTTAATTCCTGACCTAGGCATCCTGGTTTGTTCTTGATCATTGCCTTTTTTGCCCTCACAATCAGAGAATACCGTCATTGCTCTGATCCTGTCCCTAATGACTGTCTCAGAACCTGCTCTTCACAGGTTTCTGAAACTGCCATGAATCATGAACACTGAGTACCTATTATGCGCCAGGCACCATTCTAGACACTTGACACATATATCCCATTTAGATTCATTTAGATGCAAAGTAGATGTTTGCCCGCGGTTAGACCTCAATCCCCCTGAGAGAGGAAGTGCTTGGCTGTAAATCAGGTAGCTAGAGAGTGGCAGAGCAAGGATTCAAAACAAGTCCAGCTCACTCTGCAGCCAGGTTCCCCTGTCCGGGTTTGCAAAGCTTGTTGGATTTTGCCTGCTGAATCAGTCTCTACCTTTGACTCACCTAGTTCTGCAGAAAGTCCATCAGGGGGTTGGATCTGTTGACAGCCACCAAACACTCAAGTCAGCTTGGCTGTGTCTGTACCCTTGAGCAACCGTGTTGTGTATCTCTGTAACCGCAGACTTACTTGGTGTTCTAATCTGGGTATTTATCATGTTCAGTGAGAGGATCCTAACCTGAGAGAGGCCCATAGTCTGGGAATTTACTAGTCATTAGAGAAACAAAAGAGATCGAGTATGTTGGAGTAACACAGCTGGGCAGGCTTACCAGGGGCAAGGAAAGAGGTGGCTGGGAGAAGAGGGGTTGAAGACTAAGAAGGAGAGCAGCAGGACTGTGTGTAAAAGGAAAACGTGGACTCTTAATAGCTAGCTAAGGGGTGAGACGGCAAAGACATAGAAAAAAATCATAACTTATTGTTCAAAAGAAACAGCCTTTATGGCTTTATGTAAATGTGTTAATAAAGCGTCACTCTCTATGGCCACACCCTCAAACTGAAAGCCTTTCTGTCTTCATTAAGCATGTCCCCTGAGCATGCAGGTGTGTTACGAGGCAAAGAGACGTTTGCTCAAACAGCGTCTGTATCAGGAGCAATGGTTTCACCAGTGTCCAAGAGGAGGCCGTGCCTTCACTAGAAGGAGGCCAAATCCTGGGAGGCGGAGCAATTTGGGCAGGAATTATTTGCAGTTAACGTCGCTCAGGAGGACAAAGGGAACTGTTGCTCCTCCTGCTGGCACTCATCTAAGCAGCACCTGTTCTTCCCGCACACTTGACCCTTGATCGCCTGACACCTGCCTGGCTGCATGGGCCCCATGCTGCCTGCTGAGGAAATGGAGCTGATGAATATCCACTTCATGTGAGTTTTCATGGCAGAAATGGATCATGGAATTTCTAGAGGCAAGCTACCTATGAATCCAGCATCAACCAGGCATAACTTATTAATGAATCAAATTGATAAAGGTCAAAAGATGAAAATCTTGGTTTAAAAGACAGACAAGAGAATTAAAATGAGCTGCACATACACCATGTCCTTTAGTTATAGCAGATCATGGTGGCTTGTGGCACACAGCTCTGCTTTGCTAAGGTGACTGTGGCATTTCCTTCTGATGCAAGTGGAACATTAAAGAAATACGCAGTGGACCCTCATCCCACTAGATGTCTGAAGAGTTTCAGCTGAACCCTAGCAGAGCTTCTGTGAAGCTAATCTGAATCCACCCATGTCCATTGCTCACATTCCGCTGGCTTAGAACAACTGACATGGTTCCAAAGATTTCGAGAAACAAGTGCACACTCTCTCTCTTTCTCTCGCTCTCTTTTACACACACACACTCGCCCACACACACAGAGGTAAAAATCTTAAATATATCTTTAATTACATACATCATGATTTTGTTCTCTTTTAATATGACACTCAAAGTACCAATAGCCAAGTTCTTTGCTGTATTCCCAGCACCTGGATCAAAGTCAGAACAGAGTAGGCTCTCCATATATATTTGTTGAATAAATGAACAAATGAACATTTACTGCCCCTTTGGATTTCAAGTTCTGGTGCCCGACCTTGCCCAGAGACTTTCTATTAATACTCCTAGGAAGAGTCCTTAGTTGTATTCTAACTTTACAAACATTCTTTTTACAGAGACATTTAAACTCCTCTAGCTCCCTACACATGGTTATATGTTTTCTGGTGGAGAAATACTAAATGTAAAGTAGGACTGAAGGAATTCTAAACAACTTTTTTCTTAATTCTCACCATAAACACCCTATTTAAACTATCTCATTAAAACATTGTATTTATCCTATTCTTCCCTTATTGGATATTATTGGATAACCAAAGGACAACAGTCAGCAGGATTAGTGACAGGATAGGATAAGACTACCAAATAAAGATTTGACCTCATCCCGGATTTTTCCTTAAGGATCAGATATTTTCTCCTCTCAAGCCACATTCCTGGGATGAGAATGTCTACTCTGTATTAAAATTCAGATTACTTGATGAGTTTCAATGCCCTTCAACAGAAGTAAAATTTTACGTAGAAACATTTATTAAACAGCGATAAGCTGGCTGTAGATATGGGTATGGATGTAGCCAAGTCTTTGAGACTCAGAGCCATATCTGGTCAGTCTGCCAGGAAGTACTGATGTTCAAGGATGAATCTCAAGAGTGCTGGAATTGGAGCCTTTTCCCCCTGATAAGGCAGATGTGACACTGTGAAAGATATCTGCTACTCTATATTTAATCAAAGTCATAATAACAAAAATAAGAAAGGACCCCTAGACCTTTGAAAAATATTAGTTTGGCTATTAAAGGAACTGGTCAGTGTAAAAATAGAAAATAGAGCCTTAGTGCTGCCTTTCAAATCTTGCTGGCATCCCAGGCGATAAGAGAACTGATTAGTGAAGGAGAGCTAAGGAAAGTTCTGTGGGCTGGTAAGCATTTTTATGAGTCGATATATTTTTTAAGCTTATCGCCAAGAATAAAAATACAGTCACTTTTCTTTGTAGGGATTTTTTTTTAATGTCAAGGTAATATTTAAAAGCATAAAGGTTTGCTAAATATGGGTTGTTGAGAATACTCAGATATTTATTATTCTCTGTATGTTCTCTGTTGGAAGCATTCCATAATAAAAAAAAAATGATAAAAGAATCAAAATAGCAGGAACAAGGAAAACAACCAAAACACACATTTTAGGGGAGTTTACCAAGGATGCTTAATTTGCCTCTGCAGTGGTTAAAAACATGAGATATTTGATTTCAAGTTAGTTAGTATTTTTTAAATAACACCTGATTTCAAAATAGAGATTATTAAGATGTTAAATTTGGTGATACTCTAACAAACGTTTATAGAAATCAACTCCCAGGAAGCCTGAAAGCCTCCAATAGCAACACAGTGCTGACGATTCATCATATTTAACAAGGTGTATTGGGAAGAGCTGAGTACTGACCTCACCAGGACAAATGATCCTCTTGGGACGAGGGGCCTCTTGCTGTAACTGATACACTGCCAAAAGAAAAAGAAAAAGATAATTACAATCAGAAAACTGCAACACATACCAACACGCCTTCAAATAGTTCCATCTAAGTCCATCTCAAAAGCTGCAAATATTTCAAACAAAAACAAAGAGGATACAGGCACATTTTTAGATGGAACGAAGTCAGATCATTTATATGGAAATTAATCACCACGAATGTAAACTGGAAAAACTGATTTTTTTTTTCTTATGAGGCTAATTTAGTTTCATAATTGTTACTGGCATTGTTCATTTTATGGCTTTCTTGGAAGACTAAATATGACTAAAATTCTTCAGAATATTTTAAAGATGAAATTCTACTTGTGAGTACCTAAGTAGTAAGATCATATAATAATAGGATTCTTGAATTTAAATGCCGATGTCTCCTGACATAGCAGGAAAGACTGGCAGTGGAAGAGGAGTGTCATTCTCTGCAATGTTAACAGTTACGTACAAAGACACAACTGATTCTCTGAGTGAACGAAACACCAAGTCATTTCTCTTCTCCTGAGCTCCATTTTTGCCCTGCCCATGACTGTGGATTCTCATCTGTTTGATTCTTTCCCACTCATTATCATTCCTTTTTTTGGGGCCCTTTCACATCTTAAAAAATAATAACTCTCCTATATCCTGCTTTAAAGACTTTCAGGCTTGGGCATGGAGGAAAGAGGGTAATTATACACAAAAATACCATTATTCAGACTATTACTTGTGATTTTTCAGACCATAAGAAATGATTTTCTCCTGCTCAGCGAGTCTGGTTATTATCTCTCTTAGCGGGAAACTACCCTATGCAGGTACCTGTGGGTTCTACTTCCAGGAAAATAGAAATTGAATACAAGCCTAGTTGATGTTATCTTCAGAATCTTGAGAGAGAAGAATTAATTTTAGATGGAATAAATCTATGAAAAGTTAAAAACTCGATTCTATAAAGACTTTCTAGAAAATGTAATAAGAGAAGCAAAAATTTCTGATTTATTCTTAGATCTAAAAATAAAAAAGAAATTTTAATTGAAGGGCAGATGGCTATGTGGAAACAAAATGATGAGATGTATTTTGTAATTATGGCTCCCCAACGCCTTCAGCTCAACATGGTTATTTTCTTACCTAATTAAGTGTAGACTACGCAGCTTTAGCACAGAGAAGAGACTATCTAACCCTCTTCTAGATGTTGTAATGTGCCACATTTCTAAGCTTAAGTTGCCCACAGTAATGATGATGCCTGTGTCACTTAAGGACCACTGTCCCCATGTATGGCAGATAGGGGCACAGAAGGCTTCTTGTAAAAGAAGAAACATGAAGAAGAATTGGCCAAAGATAGAGAAATAATTGTGGACATTCCCCTGACTATTCCAGTAATGCCCATGCTGTCCTTAAATCATAAGAGAGGCAGCATGGAATCCTTTATTCCTCTCGAATCAGCCCCAACACCTAACTGCTTTTCAGTAGGGTGTTCCTGTTAATGAGTGTAATGGGAAACAATGGGGCCATCTCCTAGAATCGTAGTTTTAGATCTAAGGAAAGTTGCAGAACATACGTCCAGAGAATCCTGTCCCCTTTTCTCTTCTCATTGTCAATGCCTCTCAGAGTCAACAGTTACATATGAGGGGACGGCTGGAACAGCTTTGTGAACGCCACCTTCCCTCGGAGGTGGCAAAGGAAGTACGCCTGTTACGAGAGAAACATTTTTAGCTAAGCGTGCCTTTGCAGTTCATGTCAGCAAATACGTGAGCATCTGCTGTAGGCTAGATATCACAGTCAGCATTATGTGGAGGCTTTGAGGATGAACGGAGAGGAAGAGAGAAGAGAAGGTAACCAGCACACTGAGTGCCTGTCATGTGCCAGGAACAATATTTTATTGAATCTTAATGACAACTTGGAAAAAATAACTTTGTATTATTATCATTCTCGTTTTTCAGATGAGAAAACAAGTGCAGAGAAGTTAAATATTTGCCCCGTGGTATCCAGCTAAAATGTATCTTGTTGACTCCAAAGCCCTGGTTTGTTTTTCTTATGCTTCAGGCCCTTTGCACTTGCTATTCTCTCCACCTGGACAGCTCTTTCCCCAGATATCCACATGGTTCCCTCCCCCTCTTCATTCAGGTCTTCCCTGACTTGCCTGACTTGGAAGGTGACATGATCTGGTCTGTTTCAGAATAATGATAACAGGGATAAGACCATGGAGAATAATAGGAGCTGCCATTTTCTGGACACCTACTATGTGCTAGGCACCTTATCTGCATCTTCTCATTTAATCTTCCCAACAAACTTCTAAGGTAACTGTTATGCCCCCCCCGCCCCCGCTTCCCCCAGTAAAGTAGTGGAGATGCTAAACTTAGAAGAAGCTCAAGGTCACAAAGATAATATGATGAAATCAAGATTTAAAGCCTGATTTCCAGATCCCCAAGTCTGTATTTTTCAGCCTCAGCCAGTGGTTCACTGAAGCAGACGGTGGAGAGATCCCATGTGGGGCTGCTTGTGTTAGAATCTCAGGGAGCTGTTATAAAATACAGATTCCCAGACTCCGTCATCCCTTGCCATGCTCACTCTGCCAGTCTGGCAAGGGCGCCCAAAATCTGTTCTTTTTAAAGCTCTTTGGGAGATTCCGATGCACAGCCAGGAGTGGGGGCCACTGCCCTTTGTCTTGCTGAAGGAAGAATGAGAAAGGGAACCTTGGAGATGGGGAAGTGAGAGGAACGGTATTTTAATTGTACACAAATGAGACGGTGAACGTGGGAGTTGAGGCAACACTAGTGGGAATGCAGGTGAGAAAGTGAGCAAATTGCACAGCAGGATGGACCGGCTTGATTACAAACTGAACAGAGAGAAGGACCTTGAATGACTGAGAGATCCAGACGCCATTAACAATCACAGAGGATACAGGGGAAGGAACATTTCTGGACAGTTCCCCTCCTGTGTCCACAGGCTAAAGTCCATAGCTGTGTCCTCTAGGGACCCTCTGAGGTTTAGTAAAGAGAAATGCAGTACTTCACCAGTCTCATAATTGGGAACAGTCTGAGCCAGGGGTGATTTTGAGGGGGTGCCTGCAAACCCTTCCAGCCAGGAACACCTCTCCTTCCTGGTCCTTGGGCAGCACACATCACTAATCGATCGTTATTTCTCAGTGAGCTGGTTTCAGATCCGCAAGACATGCTCGGTGCTTTTCCAAGCAACAGAAGTTGGCAAATAGGCACAGAAGCCATCTGGGTTATGTGTCTGTCTATAAAGATAATGAGATGGCAACCAACTGCAATGGTAGCCATATAAAAAATGGGGCCCTAAATCCTATCTCAGCTTTGAGAGAGGGCCCCAGTTCCTCATTGTCTATGTTAGTTATAACAAAACAAACATTGTGAAAAAAATCTCAGAGGCACATTTAATACAACTGGAACATGTCACATGATCTGAAAGTGTCACTTCTTGAATTTTCTTTGTTCAACAAACACATTTCATAAGCAAAACACAATAATGTATTTCACTTCTTGGGTGGTTCTGTGGGCTAAGAGGTGATGTGATGGAATTTGCTTCTACAGCAATGTTCCAAATATGTTCCAGGCACTCCCCAGCCCTGGGCACTCTACAGCATATGAGAGAATTCTTAACACTGGAATAAGTTGTTTGACAGGGCAGGGGGGTAGGAGGTGGGGATTACAGTCACTGGGGAACGTGGAGGTGGAGGAGATTCCCTGTTCCCCAAGAAACCTGAAGCAGATTGAGAAATCCAAGCTTACTGAGAGAATATTTTACTTTTTCTTCAATAAGAAAACTCGACTCACCCTCCTCTGGTAACAGAATCAACCCGCTCCCTGTGAATGCTGAGTGAAAGCCTGTGGCCTGGGTGACACCGAAGCCCAGTCCAGACCCATCAGCTCCTAAGAAACCCTGCAAGGATGGCCTCTAACAGCCACTTGTTTCTAAAGAGGGCATGCGGACCCAGGAGCCAAACCCCGACACTTGGTTGTGACACTGAGCCAGTACCACTCTGCCCACTGCCCATGTCTTCCCAGTTTTCACGGAAAAAACTCATGGATGTGAGTAGGAAGTAGTCAGGGCTTTAGAGGCCTTCTTGGTTCAACCCCACCTCCAGCCTGCCTCACTAACAGAACGTCCAGTCTTAATGGGGACTGAGTTCTCCCCTTGTCAAATGTCACTGTGAAAAACCGGAGGATGAGGCTGTGTAGCCTCAAACCAGGGGGTCTCAGGCGTAAGTGTGCATAACAAACACCTGCGCGGTGTGCTAAATTACACATCCCTCTACTCTTCTGATTCAGAAACTTGGGGTAGGGCCCAGGAATCATTATTATAAATATTCTCCCCAGGTGATTCTGATTCAGGGGGCCTGAGGATCCGGGTTTTGAGGTTCTAAACTCCTCTTTAGAAAAACATGAGCCAGGCACGAGCCAGGGCTGCTTGACCCGCTGTCCAGGAGAGTCTCCCGGGGGAGCTGTTGGCCACAGCATCTGCTGCCTAATTGGCACTTGGCCTCTTAAAAAATAAAATCTTTCAGGGCCGGCCCGGTGGCGCAAGCGGTTAAGTGCGCGCGCTCCGCTGCGGTGGCCTGGGGTTCGCTGGTTCGGATCCCAGGTGCGCACCGACGCACTGCTTGGTAAGCCGTGCTGTGGCGGCGTCCCATATAAAGTGGAGGAAGATGGGCACCCATGTTAGCCCAGGGCGGTCTTCCTCAGCAAAAAAAAACAGGAGGATTGGCGGATGTTAGCTCAGGGCTGATCTCCTCACAAAAAAAATAATAATAAAATAAAATAAAATCTTTCGGAGTACACCCATGGTGGTTGACTTTTGAACTTGTCTGCTTAGGGCATACAGTTCACATAGTTCTGGCTTAAAATTTAGAATGTGGCTTTATTTTTTTTTTAAGTGAACTTGAAAATAGCTTTTCTTTTAGAGAAAAGGGGGCTGGGGAACATTGAAACCAAAGCTTTCTCAGTGACCTCATCAATGTTTTTGGGTTTTGTCTTGAGTATTAAGGACTAGCTGCAGATATATGATATTTTGGGACAAGACTATTCTTACGAAAACAGCCCAGTAAGTGATAGCATTAGCTTCTGAGAAAGGAAGGGGAGCAGAGAACGCAGGAATTTAAGGGACATCATGGCTCTTTGAGTCAAGACCGAGTCTTATCCATCCTTATGGCCCCACAACCCCAAGCAGAATGTCTGGCTTAAGGCAAAGACTTAATATGCATTTGCTGAATGAATGGATGAATAGACAATGCACTTTATACTGAGAGAGCTGATTTCTAAGGTTCCTTACTCTTCTAAATTTCTAAATCAGACCTTTGTGGTTGCCTTCCCAGCATCCATTTCCATCTTCCCCATTCCAACAGTACTCCAAATTTTCCATTCAAGTGGATTATATAGGATTGGTCCCCTCTCCCACCCCGAATTCCAGTGGTGGTCCCTGATTGGTTTAGGGCAGTTAGCATATCCCAACTCTCTGACCACAGTGACAGAGCCAGTATTGGTGACTCAGGTCAATCTGAGACTCAGTTCTAAGACTTTGCTTGAAGTGTTGGGAAAGTAAACTGTCTCTGTCTGTTGCTCTTGAATGAGGAAGCGGTAGCCCTGGTGCTACTAGCTATCTGGGGATCACAAGGGAAGAGCCTACTAATAGTGGAGCCAAACCTAGGCAAGTAGAGCCAAAAGAGGAAGAGATATACACTGGGTTCTGGTAATGTCATTTGAGTTGCTGGAACAAGTCATGCCTGAAGCCAGTGCCTCTGCACTTTTTGCTTAAGTCAATCAATGTGATTGAACGGAAAATTCTGCTACTTGCACCCAAGAGCATTGCAATTAGCATTAAAACTTAAAAACAGCTTCTTAAAGTGAATCATTATGAAGTAGACTAATTTTCTTTTAGGAATAATATCATAATTGGGACTAATGTTTCATGATAATATTCTGATATTAAATAAGTCAAAGTTATGAAATAATGAAAGCAAAGATATACCTCTATATTTCTATAATAATTGAAAATCATGATTTTTTAAACCAAATCCTCTAATATGGCAAAAATGTACTGCATCCAGTAAATATATGAGAGATTTCAAAGTACCAAATAATCATTAAAAGTTAAAAAAAAAAGTGTATGATGGAAAGATGTGGATTCCATATACGATATGCTAATGAGTTTGACATCAATACCTAAAATTAATCTCTCAAAGGATGTTTGTGAGCACTTCAAAAACAAGAGCTTGGGGGCCAGCCCAGTGGCGTAGTGGTTAAGTTTACACGCTCCGCTTCGGTGGCCCAGGGTTCGCGGGTTCAGATCCCAGGCACAGACCTACTCACTGCTTATCTAGTCATACTGTGGCAGGCGTCCCACACATAAAGTAGAGAAAGATGGGCACGGATGTTAGCTCAGGGCCAATCTTCCTCAGCAAAAGGAGGAGGATTGGCAACAGATGTTAGCTCAGGGCTAATCTTCCTCACAAAAAAAAGAAGAGCTTGGTGACTCCTGAGGTTACCAACAGGTTATTTAAAACAAAACAAATTTCATGGTCTGAAACTTGTTGGCTTTCAGATCAGGAAAATGCTATAGTTACAGCATATTTGGATTTTAAAAAGTACCTCATGAAGTACTACAAGGCCCTAAGATTCCTTCTTCAATTCATCCTTCAAGACTCATATGCAAATTTAACCTCTTCTATAAAGTCTCTAATCTCAGGAGGTAGAGGAATAGTATACTATTATTAAAATTCACTTGCATTTTAAGTTAATTTGTTTACATCTGTCTCCTTACTAGACTGTAAACTGGAGGAAAATATGGACCACATTTTATTCATTTTTGATCCCTAATACTTATTCTCTGACATTCAGAAGGTGTTCATTGTTTGCTGAAAGACCAAATGAGTGGACGATAATCTTGGGATTAAGATGGAACAGCAGGAGCTTGGGAATAATACTGTCAGGTGAGTTTGTAAGTGGTTCAACATCCAAACTCAAACAATTCACGGATCCAGGACAACCAAAAGAGAATTCTTTCTCAGTGGTGCTCCATAGGCCTCCGGTCAATGTGGTTTTGATGCCATGGATGGCCTTCTGATGGCACATTTTCCTCACTTTTGGAGTTCCACCTCACTAGAGGCCTTCAACTAGAGCCTGGATGACTATTAGTTGGGTATAATAGAGAGGAATTTCATATATGCCATTAGGTTTGTATTAAATGGCCTCTACCATCCCTTCTGCATCTAAAGTTTTACAATTCTAGAGCAAATTAAAAAAAAAAAAAAACACAACTTGGTTAGACCCCCCCAAATCAGACTTGAAACCAATACACTAGGGTAAAATTGATATTGTGAACATATAATTAGCAAGGTTTTTTCTAGCTTCCTTAAGACATAGAAGTACATTTAAGAGATATATTGGGTCGCACAAGGTCTCTTAGCAAAAGGGGACATGAATTTGAGCCAATGCCATCTTTTCGCTTCAGTAAAGCTCTCTGCGGTGGCATTCACTCAACAAATATTTATTGGGTAGTTAATGTATGCAAGGCTGTGTGCAAGGCAGTGTGCAAAGCATAGTAAGTCATGGAACACCCAGTACCTCTCACTACAGATATTTGGTTGATTTACTGTCAGAGCACTTCACACTCCATTAGGAAACAAACAAACAAAACAACCAATTACTAAGTCATTAGCGCTGCCTTTTAAAATAGAAGATCAGAATGCAGAACATTAGATTGGAAGGGCCCTTAGAGACTCAGCACAGCCCCTTTATTTCACAGGTGGAAGAACAGACTCAGGTAATAAAGAACGAGGTGCCTCTATATATGCTGACATGAAAAGACAAAAAAAACAAGATATTTGGAAGTGACACGAGCAAGTTGAAGGACACCAAGCACAGCATAAACCCATTTTCACAAAAGGAAACAACAACAACAAAAATGCCTCAAAATTAGGCACGTGTATTTTAAACACATGGAAGGATATGCCTTCCAAAACTGACAGGGGTCGGCTACCGGGAAGCAGGAAAGAGGCATGGAATACGGGGTAGGGGCTGGTTTGTGGATTATGGGAAATTTTTGCTCTCAGCTTTATGTATTTCTGTAATGTTTGTCTTTTATGTAGCTTTGTATTGCTTTTGTAACAAATATATATACACATAGGCATATGGATATACATGTGTGTGTGTCTCTGTGTGTACGTACATACTTATTTACATACTTATTTACATACTTATGTACAGAATTTTAAATAGAAAGAAACAAGTCTTGGAAACTTGCAGGCTGTGGGTCAGGCTTGCTTCTCGGTTCCACTCTGAATGCTACTCTAATCCTTTTTGCAAAACCTTTGCCAAGTTACCGAACTTCCCTGAGCTGTGGTTTCCTTGTATGTGAGACGGAGATAATAATGGTAGCCGTGGTGCTTAGGGCTGTGGTGAGAATTTGAGAGTTCAAGCGCGTAGCTGGCAGAGTAGCTGGCCCACAGCAGGTCTCAGTGGGCGGCAGAAACAAGGGCAAGATCAATGACGATAGTAATAATTATTCTTATAGCTGCTGCCTAGCAGCAGAGCCTGAACAAGAACCTGTGTCCCCTGGCACTCAGCCAAGTGGGTTTCCACCGTACCACACTCCTTCCCTCTCTTACTGGAGAATTACTTAGGCTGATGACACTAAGGAAAGAGAGAATGAGCGGAGATGAGACAACTGCCTGCCTTCACCAGGAGGGCTGAACTGGTGGCTGATGATCAGATAATGATCTCTATTTCTAAGGACTCACTCTTAGTGACCAAACACGATTCTTTACTATCTGTTAATACTTTTTGCAGTAAATGTCATACAATATTACAGCGTTAGGATGATCATGGATATGGATGATTAGAATAGAATTCATGGAAGTCAACAAATTCACCCTTGCTGACCAACCGTGGAAGAAAGGAAGGAAGGAAGGAAAGAAGGAAGCCCCAAATCAAAAGGTAGAGAGTCAGAATGTACATCTCGTTTTTTCTAAGCATTCCTGACGTGGGTCACAGGCAGCCGGCTCTTGAGGGTCCTGGCCCGGGTAGAGTGCTTTCCCAGTTCCCTCTGACCAATATCTCTCCTAAGGAGAAAAACAAGGATTTGGGTGTTCAGTGCCGTGATGTGAGACTGCTTGTGTGCACTAAACCAACGGCAAGAACTGTTCAAAAGGCAGGCCTGCTCGAGACTTCTGAGGAAATTATCATTTCAGATACTCACAGTACGATTTCCATATTGGAGGCTGGTACTCTTCAGCATCTAGAATAAAAAGAAAGAAATCAATCCGTCAGCCTGCACGTCAAACTGTCAACATGCGTCTTCTCCGGAGGAACAACAGTCTGTCAGCAGTACTTGCATTCTGCTCTCAGGGGGCCTCTCTGCTCATTTATGGGACAGTTCCAGGCATGAGGGAGGAAATGTGCATGGCAACCCTGTGGACCCAACACCACTTTCTTCAGATCACTTACATGACAGAATCAATTGCTTAGCCATTTTCATAGAGCCCAGTAAATCAAAAAAGATTTTTAAAGCAATTAACTTGATTGTACCCTCCAGCAATCCTTTCAAACAGTATTTACTTAACTTGGCATAATAAACATATAATTTATCTCACAGTTTCCAATCAGACCTTTAGCCCATTTATTAAGACTTGAGGGCAAGACGCAGAGTGGCAAGTATGTAATATGAAATCTGGGAAGTTGTGCAACTCAACCAACTGAACTCCTAAAATACTAGGTCTGACAGCAGAGACACTGATGATTCAATTGGAATCGCGTTATCTCCTTGAATTTACTGCAATGTGTGACTTAGGAAATTTCCAGAAAACCTCTCAGCAATCAGAAGTGTCAGAGTGAAAGAGTTACAACAAAATGGAGAGGATAAAATTGTTATTCATCAATCTAGAAAACAGACAATGGGAAAAAATCTGCTTGTTCAGTCGACTCAAGAATCCTCACGCTGACAGCTGAATTTATAATTCTGACGGAGTGACTCGAGTCTTCCCGAGCTCGTAGCTGAGGCCTTGGTAAAATGTACTCCAGCTTAAACAGCCAGAGGGCAAAACCCTTCTCCCCAAGTCACAGAGTGTTGAGCTGGGGGAAGCATTAACAGCTCTCTAATTCAGCTCGTTCAGACAAAGAGCCTCTGCTTTTGTCATCTGCACCCCATGCCATCACACAGCTGTCCTTACCCCATCCTCGTCCCTGTGCTACTGTCACATACTTTCATGCAAAGCAATAGAACTTTTCTAGCCTCGTGCAGTAAGACAGTTTGAGACTTTTTCCCTTCTTGAGAAACAAATATGCTATTTATAAATAAAAACTAACTCGAGTGGTGAACTTCCCCAAATTCTACTCAACTATACAAGTGTAGCTTAAATTAAATTCTTTCACAATTAATATCTTGCTCTGGGGCCCACCCTATCCCAGAGGTCACTAAATGCCTCCAAAAGTAGTTGCATACAAACAAATCTGTATTGTTAGGCCTGCGTTGTCAGGAACCTACCTATGGATCATCAGCCACAGAGGCACACACACAAAGACAGTGCATTGATAATGGTTTATGCTGTTATTCAAACTTAGTTTGCTGAATAAAAGTGAAACTCGATACTTTTGTCAAAGTAAGAGAACAGTATCTTACAATAGCGAGCTTTTAACCTAAACATGCAATTAATTTCATCCTTTATGTGACATAAACCAATTCTAATGGATTAACACGAGTTTTTGTTTATAAAGAGCATTCAAATAAAATAAATCAAGTTGCCGAGTTTACAATAAAATTCTAGAACCATCCATACAATGCCACCTCACCAGAAAAGCCAGGTCCTGTAATGTTAAATGTTGATGACATCTTCTTTTTCCTTTTTTTTTCTTTTTTTTGTGAGGAAGATCAGCCCTGAGCTAACATCTGTGCTAACCCTCCTCTTTTTGCTGAGGAAGACCGGCTCTGAGCTAACATCTATTGCCTATCCTCCTCCTTTTTTTTTTCCCCCAAAGCCTCAGTAGACAGTTGTATGTCATAGTTGCACAGCCTTCTAGTTGCTGTATGTGGGACTCAGCCTCAGCATGGCTGGAGAAGCGGTGCGTCGGTGTGCGCCCGGGATCCGAACCCGGGCCGCCAGTAGCGGAGCGCGCGCACTTAACCGCTAAGCCACGGGGCCAGCCCAATGACATCTTCTAAGATATTTTTTCAAAGATAAAGATCAACACACACACACAACAGGTTGTATAGAAATGTAAATCCTTGACATGTCATCTACACAAAGCTGTAATGTATTGGTATTTTGGGTGAGATTTATGCTACGAGGTAAGCACAACCCCCAGACCAAGAAGGGTCAAGATGTTCAGTCCCCAGAGTGTGACTTTCTATATATTGAAGGAAGGTACCAAAAAAAAAAAAGTCTCCTTTCTGTAGGTTTTTAACTATAGTTCAGATGCTCGACTTGGATCTCCTAAGACCTTACCTTAAGTCAGAAGTTTAGATTAGATGACCTCTCACTGTCCATTACAGTCTTATTGTTCTGGGAAAAACCTAGAATTCTGTCTCACCTGAAACACTGGCTCCGAGCTTTTTAACTTTCGTCTAGGCTGCCCTGCATGCTACACTAACAATTTATCCCCTTCCAGTTGCTCCCTGTTGGCAATATAACATATAGGTGAAGAAAGCTGCCTATAGAGACTGGAGATTTTAATGCTCCCTTGCTTAAAATCCTCAATGTCTTCCCTCTGCATTTGGATTAAAGTACAAACATCATACTATGGCCTACAAGGCCCTGTGTCATCTGGTCCCTGTCACCTCTTGACTCCATTGCAGACACTTTTCCCTTTTTCAGTTATCATCCAACCACACTGGCCGTCTCTCTGTTCCTAGAACAAGCCAAGCTCTTCCCAGCCTTTGCTCTTGTGGACCGTCTATGTAAAATGCTCTCCAATAGATCTTTGCATGGCTGCCTTGCTCCATCATGTAGGGCTCAGCTCAAATGTCACCTCCTTGGGGGCTTCCCTGCCAATCTTGTGCAAACTAGCCTTGCCCCAACCCCAGTCACTATCCTCCGTAGCACTTATTACCTTCTGAAATTATTTATTGATTGGTTGGCTTGTTATTACTGGTCTCATCCCAATTTAGCCAAACTCCATACAAGCAGGATTGCTTCATTCACTTGTGCATCACCTGCCCTTAGAAGGGTGCCTGGCCTATAACAGACATTCAAAAAGCATGTGTTAAATAAATGAATGAACTCTCAGGGTTCAAGTCTTACCTCTGACAACTACTGGCTGAGCAACTTGAAGCAGGTCACTTAACTTCTTTTAAGGGCCTCCCAACACTCATCTTTATAAAACAGAAAAAATAAAAGTAGCTACCTCACAACCTATCTCTTAGGGTTATTGTGAGAATTAAATGCGACAACGTATATAAAGTTCTTGGGACAGCTCCTGGCAAATAGCAACTTCTCCATGAAGCCCCACTAATGCTGTCATTGTGCTGTGGTCATTGTTCATCACCCTGTCCTGGCTCTTCCCAGGTGAGCTCATGTTCTTGCCTTCTCTCCCTTGACCGCAGCCAATGACTATCTCTATTCTTGCCCTCAGATCTGGAGCCTGTAATTAAGTTCCAGTGCCGTTGTCATGGAAGGTTTTTCTTTCCCATAAAAGAATTCAAAGTGAGAGGCCATTTGTCATGCTTCAGTGGAACAACTATAATTACCTTGGTCTTAGAGACATGTTTCACAAACCACGAAAGCGCACTGTTAGGAGGCCTTGGTCAAGCGACAGGGCACAAAATATTTTTAATATGTTGAAACAAATCTTTAGCAGCCTCCAACACCGCCCCACCAACACGCACATTTGCCCCGATTTCATACAGTATTTTTCAAAGATCTACTTTACTCTTGGATAGCCTGACGTTTTTTCTTTTTAACCTGGAATAGGTTTTCTAGGTCATTTAGTTCACTTTCCTCGTTTGCCAAATGAGGAAAATGAAACGCAGAACGATTAAGTGGCTTTCTCAAGGTCATAAAACAAGTGAGAGGCAGAGGTGGGATTAGAGCAGGGAGCTCTGCGTTCCAGGCCTCTGACAGGTCAGTCATCCTTGCCAGGAAGACCACCCTAATTTACATATACTGAAATCCAGAAAAAAAATTATTATATAACAGATTTGTTACTTCAATTCTTGTGAAGCTTGAAGGAAAACATAAAACAGAAAAGAAAGAAAATTAGCAGTATGAAAATTGTCATCAAGTCAAATGGTGGGACAGTATGCCATCTTTACACATACCTCCATCTAATAGTTAACGTCCAGGAGATGCAAGCTACTGGAAGTACTGACACCATAAGGCATAATGCTTTTGGAAAGTCTACTATTTTGTTAAACATTTTAGAGAAATGGGTATAATGCAGAAGGAAGAGAAAGGAGGTAGAAGAGAAGCAGCTCCTTGTTCTGAGAAAAAATTGTCCTTGAACCCAGAAGACAGTTACACATCTTTTGAAAGGATCAATAAATTATAAGGGTCAAAGAGGCTTAGGAAAATATATTGCTTAAAAATATTGACTAATCTGCATCCAAACTTTAAAAAGTGTATAAACTCTTTGACTCAGCAATTCTATTCTACGGGGATTCAGCTTAAGGTAGTAATTGAAGATGAATATATGAACAAGGTGTTCATTGTTGCTTTGTGTATCATAGTGAATCTAACAGCCCAGAAAGAAGGGAGTGGCTAAATAAATTATCATATACTATAGCCATGAAAATGATGGTGTGAGTCAGAGCTTTGTGGTCAAGAGCATGGCCTCTGAAGCTTGACTGCTTAGATTCAAAACCCAGCTCTGTCACTTACTAGCTGTGTGAGCTTAGGCAAGTTATCTCATCTCTCTGTGCCTCAGTTTTTTAATCTATAAAATGGGAGTAATAATACTACCCAACATATAGCATGTTGTGAGGATAGGATGAATTAATATGTATAAAGTACGTAGTCTGGTGCCTGGCATGTAGTAAACTCTTTTATCTGCTGTTGTTATTATCTGTCTTTAATGATATAGAATAACATTCTTGCTACATTAAGTATTAAACAAATTGGGTTTCAAACAATTTATTAAATATGATCCCATTTTTTGGGGTACATTTATTTTATTAATATGATCCCATTTTTAAGAAAAGATAAACATTTACATACATAGAAATTATTTACAAGGCTATAAAAACCCAATTAATAACAGTTGCTATAAATGATAGTGAAAATAGAGGTGATTTCTATTTTTCTCTTCTTTTGCTTACCCGCATTTTCTAATTTTCCGTTCATACTGCCTGCATAAAAATTAAAATGAATGAGAAATAAATTAATGGGAGCGCGAGGTGTTTTCTTTTCTTTTCTTCTTTTTAACATGCCGTCTAAATAAATCACCACCTTGAAACTGAAGTAGAAGTAAAAAGACTCAACAAAAATCCTTCCTTTAATAACACACACAGCATGTACAGTGTGCGTGCAGGAAGAGCTAAAGGTGAGGACAAAAGAAAAAAGACCAGGGCTTCCGTAAGCAAAAGGCCATGCCCAGCTCCGTTGGCCCTCTTTTAAAAATTCTTTGAAATAAACATTAATAAGCAATTCTAAGCAGGCTGGGAAGCAGGGATCGCCTCTCATTAAAGAAGGGGGGAAAAAGGGAAAAAAGGTAGATGCTTAGAAAAGGACCAAAACCTTACAGAAATTGGTAATAAGACCACTCACATGAAATAATTCACAAAGAATCTGAAAGTATTAAACAGAAAGGAAAGCTGGTTAAAGGGGCATACAGGTGCAGGTTAAAACCCAGAAGCAACCTTGAGAAAACCTTCTGTGCTACAGTAACTAAACCCTGGAAAGACGGGCTGCCGTTCTGAACTGGGGGAAGAGGAGGAACTCGGGGATCAGCTCATGGGGAGCTTTTCCACGTGTGAGACCCAAAGAGGGCACTAGAGGGGCTCAGAGAGCACGTGTCATAACACGTCACCTTCTAGATCAAGAGCGTGACAAAAATAAGGTAATATCTCTATGGTTTTTACTAAACTTAAAAAGAATACACGCATCGTTGAAACACAGAAAAAGACTAACAATTAAAAAACGTATATCTTAGAAAGTCCCCAACCTGAGAAAATGCACCATTAGCAGATTTGTGTGAATCCTTCCAGATTTTGTCCTGTGAACGTCTAGAATAAAAATTTATAAAAATGGTCTCATATCATATACATCTTTCTGCAATTTGCTTTTGCACTTAAAGATGTTTCTTAGGCATCTTTCCATGTCAGTACACACAGATCTGTATTATTATTATTTTTACTAACTGTGGCTTGGTCTTCCATTGTATGAGAATACCAAAATGTATTTAATTTATTTATGTTATAGTTTCCAACTGATGAACATTTAGGCTATTTTCAACTGTTTGCTACTATAAACAATGCTGCAATGACATGTTATACGTGTAGTATAGATTCTGGGAAGTTGAACTCCTGGGGGAAGGGTCTGTGTATTTTTTATTTTAAAAGCTATTGTTAAAATGGCCTTCAACAGGTTGTATCAGTTGGAACTCTCCACAGTGTGTGAAAGAATGCCTGTTTCCCCATCCCCTCACCAACGCTGGCTATTATCTACATACATTTTAATTCTTTGATGCCTTTAAGACTCACTTAGAAAATATGCAGATGAAACTAAGCACGCATTTGCAGGGAGGCAAACACAGAAGGCTTCTGGGAGTGAACCTGTGGAAACATATGGCCACGGAGTGAGGGGAAACACACTAATCCCACGTGTTTCGGTGGCTGCAGCTGGAAGGCTATATTTTTCCACGCATTTTCAGCTCCAGAAATGTGTTGATTTGATGGCATCACCTGAGGAGCATGTATACAGGAATTTGGGGACTGATTAATGAAGAAAAATTAGAGACCGCCACGTGCTACACTTGGGTAAGTGACAACTAAAGAGGAAATACCTGGAAACATCAAGGAGAGCCAGATTCCTTCCCTTGGCTCAGTGGAGTGTGACTAGACTAACAGAAAAACACACGCAGGGGCTTTGGAAAATGAGAGAAGTGAAAGATTCACCAATTTAGAGAATGAGCGACCATGGAAGTTGGAAGTGACTCATCCGCAAGAATATTTCAAACAAAGCTGCATATTTGCATCAGAGGGATCATTTGAGAAATAGGGGTGGAAGATTGGCTTCCTCCCTCTGCCACCCCCTCTCCCAGAAGAGCCAGGGCTCTGCTGTCACTTTTGATTTATCCACGCACACATTTGCAAACGGGCTGGAGTTTGTGGGCTTTTTCCAGGGAAGTTGGGTGAAAAAAGGTTTTTCAATCAGGCACGGCCCAGCCTCACAATGAGATGACAGTTCAGAATTTGTTGGGCGATTAGCTTAACGGGCCCAGAACTAGTTGGGGTCCAAATGAAAGTGAAGTGACAAGGACAGCACTAGGAGGTTATGTTTGTGCACACACTGCAACCTGGCCTCAACACGCCCATTATCCCAAGCTTGGGTCTTCAGAAGTACGTGGGGGACCAGAGCCTGAGGCTATGGTCTTGTCAGGCCTTTCCAGCCAAACGGTGCCACACCTGAGCTGCTAGGTGATCATCCTAACTCCTGCAAAACATTGAGGTGTGAAGGCTGTTACAGAGCCTTTTTGCTGCCACACTGGCTAAGGAACACAGAAATGCTCTCTAAAGCTTGTCACCTGTACAGGTCCCTGCATTCCCCTGAGAAATTAGACATCCCTGCATTCTCTTTGGAATCTGATGCTTGGCTAAGGAATGAAGGCCTGGTGTGTGTCTGACTACGGATCTCATATCAGGGATTTTTGTAACTGATTTAATCCTACTTGCAAAGAATAGTTAATAAGACAAATTCCAGAAACTGTTGCTGGGCCCTCAGGCTGGGCCCCAAGGACAATCTAAGCTGAGATTTTCTGAAGACGACGAAGCCACTGAGGGCCTTGGGCTGGAGTCTGCGATCACCAGGGGGCACTGAGGCCACACAGAGTTCCTGTTCTGGGCCACTAATTCTCGCATGCGGAGGTATGGCGAGATCCTCCCGTACAACAGGAATTCATGGAATAAACACAATGAGCCGGGGCCTGGGCGCGCCTCAGCGAACAAGGCAGGCAGGCTTACGAAGCTCTGCGTGACCTGGCCCTGGCCGCCTCTCCCTCGGCATCTCAAGTCTCCCCTCTGGCCCTCCACACCTCAACCACTCTGGCCTTTCTTTTGATCCTTGAATACGTCAAGATCATTCCAGTCTTAGAGATCTTACACAGTCTCTTCTCTCTGATTTCCACATGGCCGGCTTCATTATCATCTGGATCTCAGCTTAAGTGTTCTGGCTCCTCAGAGACGTCTTCCAGGACCACCTAATCTAAAGCTGTCTCCCAGCTACCCTCTTTATCTCTTTGCAGAGCCTTTTCCTATCTGAATTTTTTTACCATGTGCATATATATTTCTCTGCTTATATTTTGTCTCCCCAGGCCAGACAGACAGCTCTATGAGAGCAAGAACCTCATTTCTCTTGTTCTCTGATGTCTGGGTCACCATTAGCCTCTCGAGTACCTTTTGTGAATTAGAAAAAGGCATCCCTTTCAGGCAGGTGCATAGCTTGGCCATTGATGCTTCCTGTGGGAGACACAGCCCCGAGCCAGAGCACAGGGCCTGGTGAGGGGAGTCCATGCTGGGGGCAGCCCCCACTCCTCCCCTTGGCTGGGCACAAGCAGGATAACTGGAATGGTCCTGACTGTTGTATCCCAGCATATAGTAGGTGCTCAATGCAGAGTGGGTAAGTGAAAGACAGACATTGTTTCCTGACTTAAAACTTGCATTCTGTTGAGGGACACAAACAAATAAAGAGGCAATCAGATAGCAAGAGGATGTATAAGAGGAGTGTCTATGGCAGAACTTTCCAACCTTTGGAAGGCTGAGTGGGGCCTAGGGAAGTTAGGCCCTTCTCCAGGCCTTGGCCAGTTATCTCTGGCCTTGAGCAGCCCTGTCCAGGGCTCCTTCAAGAGTTGTCCCAGAGAAGTGGAATCTACCAGCAAGGCCTGTGGTCCCCACAGACTGCGAGAAGTGTTAGTAACTTCTGGTACCATAGCACAGTAAGCCTTGTCAAAGAGGTACTCTATCACCCAGACATCTACTACAGCAGCCAACGGCAAGGAGAGCCTTTGTGGACAAATGCGATCATGGAGCATGACTCGCAGACCAAGGTGTGGCCTGTCAGGACCAGAGGCAAGACAGAATATGGCATTGAGAGCTAGAAGTGGTTCAGCCTGCTAGGTGAAACTGAGAGACTATGGGGTGTGAGTGCGGATGTGTGTGTGTGCATGTGTGTGTATGTGGAGGTTTCAGAGTGGCTAGAAATTAAATTAGAGAGACAAGTAGGGGCCAGATAATTAAGGGCTTTTAAAACCATGCTAAGGGCTTATCTTTGTTCTAGAAGGAAGGGGAAATATAAGCAAGGAGGACACAGCACCCAGTTCTTATTTTTGAAAGATCACTCCAGTCACAGTGTGAAACTGGATTGGAGGAAGAGAAGACAGGAGGCAGGGAAGATGGGGTGGTGGTGAGACGAATTAGGGAGGTGGGGAGTAAACCAGGCAGGCGACACTAGTGGTGCGAACATGAATAGTGGCAGTGGGGATGGAAAAAATGGGATGGATTTGGAAGATGTTGAGAAGATAGAATCTACATGAGTTGATGATAAATTGGATATGAACAGAGAAAGAGAAGAGGGAAAATGACCTCTGGCTTGGGCAGAAGAAGGCAAATGGTTTTGGCATAAGCAACTTGATGGAGTGTGATGCCATTCACAGAAATAGGGCAGACCAGAGGAGAAGCAGGTTTGGCAGATAGCGATACGCTTGGCTTTTCCCTGTTGGAAAGAGATGTCTATGGGACAGCCAAGTGAACATATCTAAGAGGCTTAGAGTTCAGAAGAGAGGTCTGGGCTGGAGATATAGAAATGGAAGCCCCAACATACAGATGGTCACTGTAGCCACTAAAGTAGATGACATTACCTAGGATGAGTATTCAGAGGAAGGAAAGAAGGCCTTTGACAGAACCCCCAAGGAGCACCAACATTTAAGGGATGAGAAGAGGAGGAGAATGAGCAGAGACCAGAGAGATAGGGAGAAACCATGAGATAGGGTGACATGCAAGGCAAGGCAAGGCAAGAGATACTTAAAAAGGAAGAAGTGGTCAACAGTCTGAGAAGCTGTTCCAGTGAGATAAGCATGAGGAGGAATCATTGCTTCAGTAACAAGGGGGTTTTTGATGACCGTGCAATAGGAAGTGGGTAGAAGCCACAGTACAGTGAGAGGAAAAGTGAATGGAAGTTGTTAAAATAGAACTTGTGAGCGTAAACAATTCTTTTGGGAGGTATGGCAGTGACATGGAGGCAAACATTTCTTTCCACTAAAAGGAGACGAGGGTGGAGGGAGATAAAAGACATAGGAGCTCTGATTGGGATTTCATTGTCATTACCTCTTGCTAAACCACTTGCATAGTCCCTGGTCTCCTTCTCTCCCAGGGCCCTCTCCCTACTTCCTAAGTTTCTACAAAATGCGGGGTCCTGCCAGCATGATGGAGCTGCTTTCCTGGTGGACAATTTCCTCCTTTATCATTCACGTACTTTCTCCTTTGCTATTTCTTTAGAGACAACCCCACACCCACTACTTCAACTTAGCCAAGAGGCCCATCTCTCCTCCTCCCTGCCTCCTACATTCTCCCTTCTAGCATTTGCCTGCCTTTTTATAAATTCTTTTCATCAGAAGAATGTCTTCCTGGCTTTCCTCCAGAAACCCTTTTGGGCATTCATTTATTCATCCAACAAATATTTACCTAGAGCTTACAGCCTACCTGGCACAAAATATTGCACTAGACACTGGTGTAGATATAAAGGCAAGACGCAGAATTGAATCACAAGGAATCAGTTAGGAGTTGAAATAAAGACATCATCTCATTCACTCATTCAATAAGCACTAACTGACTGCCTGCTGGGCATCCGGCTCCTGGCCCATGTGCGTGCAACCACAGCACGAGGCAGAAAGTGGCACATTATATAGCAAGGTGAGACCAGAAAGTGCTGTTGGAATGGAAAGGAAAGAGAGATTATTCTACTCAGTTATTTCTTGATAATTATTCTTTTATTCATCTCTTTCCTAAAGAAGGAGATGTCTTCTTTTTTAGAGAAGACAATTTAGATGCACCTCCAGCCAGCTCTCTACTCCTGCCATTTAGAAAAGCCACTTTCTTCCCTTTTATAATAACACCTTTCTGTGTGTCTTTAGTTTACTGTGGACATTTGTGTCTCTCCAGATACACACACACACACACACACACACACACACACATATAGTGCTTGTGGCTGTGATAGACTAAATTCTCATGAAAGCAGCTCATAAATCATGGCCCTGGCAATGCTACTGGCAAGTAAAGATTTTTTGGCCATACTATATTCAGAGTCAAATAGACGAAGTCCTAGTGCAGAGACAGAAGAGGAAGTGGCGTCTTCTACCAAAAGTGGAAAGGAATCTTTAAGAGCCTGGTGCATTCCAGATTCTGGGGTGGGCCCTTATATACATTATTGCTAATCTTACAATTTTCCTGAATCACCTCTCCACACGTTCACCCATCTATCCACCCATCCATCCATCCACCCATCCACCCATCGATTCATCCTTTCAGCAAATACTTATGTGCCAGGCACTGTGCTACGTGATAAAGATATAGCCATGAGCAAGGCAAATCCGGTCCCTGCTTTCAAGGTGCCTTCAGTCCAGCAACGAAGGCAAACAAACATCAAACAAGAAATTACAATAAATTATGAAAGTGTTATGATAGACAAAGTTCAAGGTGCTAAGGAAGCATACAGAAGGAGTCCTGTAAGGTAAGTATTTTTATCTCCTAGTGATGAGAGTAAGTCATTTGCCCAAGGTCACATAGTTAGTGGAAAATTAGAATTCAAATCCAGATCTGTTTTGCTTCAGAGCCAAATGACTTTTCTCCCTATGGTCCTAGTCACATAGAAGAATCAGCAGTGCAGAAGCTAAAGTGGAATTTTCAGTTCTTTCTTATATGTCTGGTCTGCTTCAGTGATGTAACATGGTTTGAACATTTGTAGGAAACAGCACTAGAGAAGTAGGAAAACTTCTGACATTATTAAATTTTCTGCTATTTTTTAGAACAAAAAAAGTGAAATCTCACTAACTGAAATCCCATCCCTCTCTCTTTGCCTCCCTCCTTCCATCCATCCTCCCATCCACTCATCCATCCATCCATCCACCCACCCACCCATCCACCCATTCATCCATCCATCCATCCATCCATCCATCCATCCATCTGTCCCTGTTCTTACTTAAAGGCCCTCTATGTATCATGTACTATGTGTGATGTGACTCTTCCCCAAATTTCACTGTCATTAGAAACATTCAGCCCATGCCTAGGCCTGGCTTATCAAACAGATACCAGTCTGGCAACAAATGGGCCTGCTGGTTTAGTACAGACATTCCTTACAACTGGTACACTTCATAACAATCGTTAATATAATAATTGACATTGAGAATGAATATGTCAGCAGCCACTGACCCTGGCCCATGTTTGCCAGGACATTGCTGGTTTTACAGGCTGAAAACAGAACCAGCTGCAGTTGAACCTGACTTTCAGAAGGCTACTGGCTATACTTCCACCAGTGAAGGAGAGAACTAGTCTGGATAAATGGGAAATTTGGAGAATTCTCACGATAGGTGCCTCAGCAAGGGCAGAAAACTGTGCTCTCGTCAAGGAGCCTGGGAGTTTCTCAGCCGGCTCCACTCTCAGTCTACTGGTGATTTTCAGCCACCCTCCAAACCCAAACCCAGATGGGCCTCAGTTTTCTCATCTGTCAAGAGAGGGATTGGGCTAGATGCCCACTGAGAGCTCTCCAGGCAGACAGCTCCAGGATTCCTTAAATTATCAGAGTCACAGAGCAGCTGCAATCTCCCCACTGCCAGATTCTCTGATCAGAGCTGCTGAGTGTGACCTGGAGGTTAAAAGGCAGCATGGTGATGCCAGCAGTTCTGGTGAAGCCTTCCTGTCCTGAGGGAACAAGTAGACCCTTCACATGCCACAGAATAACCTACTTGCCTCATGTATGTGGTGAAAATTAGTCTAAAGGAGTATATGCCCAAATACAGTGTTAGTGCGGAAGACTTCTTCTCTACTCTTGGCCTGTTCAGTAAGTGAACTCCTGGCCTCTGTCTGGGCCTATATTATGTCCCTGGGGAGATGGAAGCAATTTGCCTGTTGGCTTTGTGCCAGCCCTTGGGAGCACTGCCCTGGAGGTGGAGGGCTGCCTTCCTGGTGGTCTAGCTCTGCAGTACCTGGGGGACAGGTAAGCCCGCTTAATTCAGGGGTTTAATGGTTAGCAAGTCCACCTCGCTAACAAACTTTCTGTCTGTCCTTAGTAATAAGGTGACATTTTAGCCTATGCCTGCTTTACTTTGTTTGGTTTCTGTTTGTTTGGAACAGGACTACTAAATATTGGGGGGCCCTAAGCAATCCCCAGCAGAAGACAGCCTCTATTTTCCTAACGAGACGGTTCTCCCAAAAGTTTTTGAATATATAAACTTTTAGAGATATTAATGAAATTATCAGATATCTACTCATAACATTTAATTCATTAATTCAGTTCTGCCTGCATATTCAAAATCAGGTATAAGATAATGCACAAATTTAGAGATATTGCTTTTGTCAATTCACATTTCATAGAACAACTTTATTTAAATTCTCTGTGTATCTCTCACACTTTTGAGTCATCTAAGACATTTTTTTTCCCAAAGCACACCATACTTGCTACTTCCTTAGTTTTTCAGAGTAAAAATGTAAAAGGCCATGTACGATGCTGCCACTGGACCTCCTCTACAGCCCCAGCCGTATACTCACATAACATGAGAGCAGCTGGCTTTTCATTCATCCTGTAGGTGGTCTCCACAACATAACCACTAGCTATACTGCTTTTTAAAGTGATCTTTAAAAAGTGCGTTTATGGAAAACTATGAAGGTGCTAAAAGGAATGAGGTGGCTCATATGGAAAACTCTCTAAGATGTTAAATTTTAAAAGTGAAGTACAGCCAGCCTAGTGTTTGCAGAGAACAGATGGTTCTGGAAGAAACTGCCAGGGGTTGAGTTTGCATCTGTCCAAGGAGGAGAGCGGGTGCTGAGGGTCAGGAGGGGCAAGGGACTTGGTTTTCACTGTATACCCTTCTAGATTGTTTGTATTAAAAAGAAAAATAAAAAACACTAAAAATGTTTATAATTATATTCAACACTTGTAATTGTGACTATATCTGAGTTAAATTTCCTCCTTTCTTAAAAGGATTCCATTAAGTGACCTCTACAAGGGGGCAAAACTATCATTGATTAAGGTAATTTCAGGTCTAGTGTGTCCCTTCCAGAAAGTAGTTGGGTACTCAAAATAAAGTAACTGAGAGAAAAACCCAACAATATGAGAGATTTTGTATAAAACAAAATTTAAGATGATACCCTCCTTTCTGAAAGATAATTCTGGGCGTATATCATAAATATAGATACAGATATTTTAACTTCAATTGACAGGTTTTCATTACACTGTCTTCTTAGGTGTTTCACATGCAGTCTTATTTAATATTCATAACAAGCTTGTACAATAGGTATTATCAGTCCCAGTGTACAGGTGAGTGAACCGAGGAATAGTGAGGTTTCCCAGAGTCACACAGCTAATAAGTAGTAGAGGTGAGTAGTCACATCTCAGTCTGTCCTACTCTTTTTCCATTATAAATCTTGCCTCTCCTGCTGAGCCCTGCCACAGTGTGGGCCTTCATATGTATTATCACATGGGATCTCCAAACAGCACTGTGAGGTGGGTAGTATTATCCCATTTTACAGATATGGAACCTGAGAACCAAAGAGGAGTGTACCTTGCCCAAAGTTGGCCAGCTCATTTGTACCCCATAAAAATAATACCATGTACACCCAACGGTCATCTTGGAAGGCTGACCTATCATATTTCATGACAAGAATTAAATACCTTTGCTTCACAATGTTAAACCTGTTTACTAGATCTAAGATTATACTAATTCTGTCTTCCTCTATAACCATCCTAAGCCTTCCCTATTACTGTAAGCTGAGTAAAACCAGATGAGGCCCAGTCAGGCTGTCTATGGGCTGCAGTTGGCTCTGGTACTTGAAGCCTGAGAACCAGAGCCTCAAGTGTTGCTTTTCCTCTGGGTTTCAGTGCCCTGTGGTTTCTTATCACTTGCTTTAAAAATAACTTCTGACGGAGAAAATATTTCTAAAGATCACAAACACACGCACCAGCAACACTTCAGACATCTTACCAGCATACCACAAAGCAACAAAAACAGCACAGGAAGCACCACTGCGATGTACAGGAAGGAAAAACAAGAGTAAGACCCGACAGTCAAACCCATCTTTCACGCCTGCAAGATGCTCATTTAAAGCTCAACATTAAACTCTGCATTAGCATGCATTTATCACTTTTATGCCAAATGCTGGAACAGATGTATGCAGGAAGGAAGGCTTTCCTGTCACCGCTGCGGCAGGGTGGGTGACAGCAGCAGCAGGTCTATAATTAAAGGGTTAAGAATAAGGCAAACAACAAGTGGTCCCAATGATTCCTGAAAGAGAAAGTATTTACATTATATAAAAGAGCAAGAAGAGTAGACCCCCTCCCCGTCCCCCGCTGTCATCTTAGTGTTGCCCATCTTTGTAGCACTTGGGACAGCTGTACCACGTGCTGGCAGGAGAGTCATACCCTCTTGCTGTTTGCACAGTGGCACGTTTGTCTTCCTAATCGAGTATGTGAAAGTTCCTGCTTCTACTACCAGGATCAGGAACCAAATATTAAAACAATTCTTTCCTTAATATTATCCTCCTGTCTGAGGCTGTTTGTACTTGTAATCTCTGTTTATCTATTTTCTGCGGCACTGTCATAAGGAGGAAGGGTATATTTACACACCTGTACCTTTATGAAAGATCATTTGTCAATTTCCTGATCTGTCCGTATAACAAACATTTACCTGTCACTCTGTTCCTGAGCCCAAATTAGGCGCTGGGTACACATAGGTGAGTAAGAAAGTTCTTTCCCTCAAGCAGCTCTTACTTCTAGAGGGAATACAATGGAAAGGTGTCTAGGGGAGGGATGTGTGCAAATGCTACGGGTACATGAAGGCAAGAGCCAGGCCCCTGGCAGGGGTGAGTGGGAAGGCGACGAGGAAGACTGCCCAGAGGAGGACATTGGAGCTGGGCCATGAAGGATGAGTAGGAGTTTGCTAGACTCTGCATTATGGAGATGGGGAGGAAGGTGGAGATAAAGGGAGGGAGTGGGACACTGGTTTCACTTCAAGCATTCTGAGAAAGGAGACTTCTTGGTTTGTACATTGAGCATTTCTGACAAAGGAGTGTTTTCTCACAAAGGCTAGTTAATCATTTCCACTGGGAGTCTGTGTCTTAACAAAAGCCACCTTTCCCTGCCTGTAACGCATAGGCAAATACAAGAGGGACTGGCCGACTGAATGGAAGGGTTGCTTACAATCTGTCAAGGGACAAGTAGAGGATTACAGGGAAATTCTTCAAGGGCGACCTGCTGTTTCACCATCTCTCTTGCTGCTCATGACAGAACCCCCACCATGATTACTCCCGGTGAGTGGCCCCTGGCTCAGTGGAATGAGAGTGAGGTATGAATCCCAGTGGAAAGCCACCCCAGTGTCCCCAAAACCCCCGTGCTCCCCTGCAGCTTTAACTCTCTTCAGCACCCCCCAGGCAGAGCTTTGTACACACCAGGTGCTCAATGAATGCTTGTTTGATTGACCAACTGAGTGACCGATGTCAAAGTAGAGGAAAAAAAGCACCCAGATTTTCCTTAAGGATGTCTATTCCAGCCATCAGAACTGCATTTTCAGTGCAAGGTTCAAGCGAGGCAAGTCATCTTCACTGTTCAAAATATCCACGTGACCACTCACAAGCTGACTGATGGGACTGAAAAGGAAAAGAAGAGTTGAGCGTATTGGAAGTGTCCTCCCTAGCCAGGATTTGCAGAGTCCCTCACTTGACATGTGCAAGCTCTGATACAGACCACTAACTAGGGTGGCTAGGATTTGGCTGTCAGAACTCAAAAACTGGAAAAGGGGAAAGCAAAGAAAGTAGCCAGAATTGACTAGATTTGGGGCCTCTAATTCACATGGTGAAAGGTCCTTTATCTCCAGTGCCTGGGTCTAAGAACGTGGTGGGAGCTTCCCACGTCCAGGGCTTCATAGCCTTCGGCAGGAAGCAGGTGTTCCTCTCGGTGCTAACAGACCACTTATACTAAACTAGCAATAATTTGCTAGGTCAAGAGCCTCAGCCTTCAGCAGGAGCTATCTGTAAGTTTTTCATATGCAACCTTTGGCTTTTTAGGAATTGGTTCTATTTTCAGAATTTATCTGTTACATTGTAATAAGCTTTCCTTACCTGCCCACCATAGCGACAGAGGATGCTAGAGCAATTCTATTGTTCCACTCCTGTAAGCACCACTGCACTGAATAGACAGTTCCGGAAAGAAGGCAGACTCAGATCTTGACCACCACTGAGATTTTTAGATATCTTTCTAAATGCATTTTATATCACCAATTTTTCAAAGCTATTATACTCAAAGTGTGCTAAAGGTATTCATTGATTAAGATAACTTCTCTCTCACACATATAAATGACTCAAGGTATCAATACTGCCTTAGAGACAATACAATCAGCATGTATATAGTTACCCCCACCCACGCACGGGCTTCCTGTAGACACACGGAAAGATACTTCTGCATTTGACTTTCTCTCTCCACTCTAGTCCTTTGACCCTAATCTTTACACTTAGGGGACAGAGACGTGACAAGCATGAAATGTGATGGACGTTTTCTAAAATGATTTCTTTCCAAATAGAATTACAAGATGAATGTTTCTAATTCCTCACCACTGTAGCTTTGTGATGTCAAATTGCCACAACTTGATCAGTCAAAATTTTCTATACTCATCTTGTGTGGTGAAAAAGTATCTGTGAGATTCAATGTATTTATCATATAGCTTTTTAGACGTATTTGAATGCTTTCTTATAACCGGGTGGTCAAATCTACTGATTGTCAAAGGCCAGGTAATCTTCAAAATGTCAAGGACTGCCAGCCCCAGAGCACAGTCTATTTTTTATCATCTAGTCCTTTCTCACTAGCTCACGCACACTCATCTCATCCCTGACTCTTATCCATTACTGCTGAAAATGCAGAGATTACTGCTACAGAGGCACTGCCTCTGCAGCTGCCAGCTTGTCCCTGGGCTGGGGATCGGGGAGGGGAGGGGCATAAATTGGAGAACCAGAAAGAAGTCTTAAGGCTAGAGAAGAAATCCGCCAGGAAAATGCTAGTGGTAGAATAGGACATGTTCAGTGTGAAACCATGCCATGATTTCATGAATTTAGAGCAGAATTCTACCCCTAATTCTCAAGTCTGTTAGTGCCATTATGTTCGTCCAACTGGCTTCTCGTTTTTATTTTTAAAACTACACAAATATAACGGAAAGCCAGCTAATTTAGAGGACTCAACTCCATCCTTAGATTCTTTTATTGCATTCTTTTTTCTCAAGGGGTCCCAATTTCTTCTTGATCTGCTCTTAGCAGCCTGTATCTCTCCCACTCACTGTGTCACCTCTCCTCCCGAGAGTGGTTATTTTCTCAGAATAAGAACTTGAGCAGGGCCCTGCGACTCCTTTCAAGAGCAGCCCCAATAGGAAGCTCTGGAGACTGTGGGCTCGGGAAAGAGTGGGTCAGGACCCGCTGTGGGATGGCGGAGAAGAATGTGGACGCGCAGCCAGGATGTGCCTCCCCGTTTCTGGTGTTGCTCTGCGCGCCCTGGCCCAGCCCTGACCTAATAGGAATCCAGCACACATTCTTCTTTAGTTACTTTCTCTGCTTTCTCCTTGCCATCCCCACAGTCTACCACCATCTGAGAGAGAAGCAAGCCCCGCACTGAGCTCTAAGAAGGGAGGACAGGGTAGGTGTTCCTCAGCCGATGGCAGCCGATGCTCCCTTTTAATAAACAGAAATTCCCTATGCCCTTATCCTCACCCACATTCTGACTCCTGGTGCAGAAGGAAGGACATCTTCCGGGACAGGATCATAAGCCATGACTGGGCTTTCCTCTCTGTGATTAGGATTAGCAGCAAGCAGCTGTATTTCCTGAGTGCTGATGATGTCCCAGGCCAAGAACTTTACAATTATCTTTTCATGTCAGCCTCCCAAGAGCCCCACGGGGTAGGCATGATCATTCTCCCTACTTAAAAAATATGCAATAGAGCCTCAGAGAGAAATTTGCCCCAGAGAGCCCAGCTGGTAAGAGGCCAAGCTGGGGTCCCACCTGGATAGTCTCACCCCAGTGCTAGTGGCTAACCACTACTCCATGAGGCCGTTTGTTTACTGTCTCCTTTTAATGGATATAAATCATACTGGACTATTCATAATTTGTTTCAGATCATACAAGCCAACCCTCCACCCCAATTCTGATTTCTTGGGGGAAGCTTCTCTTCTTTCTATCATCCCTTACACTTCCTATCCCCCAGCCAATCCAATGAAAACTCACTGGTTGGTAACCCCGATTTTGAAGGGAAGAGCTGACTCTCTGCTTCTCCCAGGGGTCTCTTCAGTGTGTGCGTGCTGGGGGAGGTTAACTTCTACAAACCGCAGTTTGGCCCTGGCTTGCCTCTGGCTTCCAGTGGGTTCAGCCAACGGGAGATGTGGGCAGGAAATGGGAGGGAGGGAGGAGAGAGATGCTGGGGTATTTATTCCTGTTCACTCCCTGCTCTGGTGCTGCAGCGCAGGCAGCAGATATGACCCTCCACAAGCACGGCTGTCCAGGCTCCTCTCCTGTGGCTCCAGCTGTCCCCAGGCTGCAGTAATATGGCTTCCTCCTGTTGCCCCTCCAGGCCCGTGAGTGGGCACAGCTTCCCACTGCTGATAACCCCCAGGGTGCTTCAGAATCTCTTGGTTCTCCTGGCCTGCCCACACCTCTGTAAATAAGTCCCTTCATTAACTTCTCTTCAACATCCCAGCTGAGAGTGCCTTCTGTCCCCTGCCAGGAACCTGAGAGATATCCTTTAGTGTCCCCTAAATCACAGAAAAGGCTGAAACAAGACCTGAACAGGACTAAGGTCATTTATTTTTGTAGGGCCTTTTGATTCACTTTTTATAAACTGGAGTCAAATACGTTGCCCAAAGGTGAGGAGGGAGCTTGGAAATCCTTCGAATTTCCACAGCTCTGCCTCTGTTCCACACAGCAGCATAGGGAGGATTTCAAGACCACAAGCCAAAACAGCAAATTCACTTCCAACTGCAACGTTTGAATGTTGGTGGGATAAATTTAGAATATGAATAAACATTTACCCTTGATACATACTGCATAATTTCATGTCTGTTATAAACTTTCCATGCTATACCATACACCACTTCTAAATTGACTCAATGCAAAGAAGAGCTCATCTGAGCTCTTGGTTTTTCTAAAAATAAAAACAATAACAACATCACCAACACTTCTCCCTTTACTCTTTTGTGATGTATTCTGAGCATAAGCAAGACCTCAAAGTTTAGTGGGATATTTTTCTCTTCTTCATACCATATGCATGCCACAAACCTGCAATTATGGGGTTTCTAAGAATTTAAATGATATGTCCTAGACACTAAATTGATTCCTTTGTTTTCCATACACACACACATGCACAACATCCAAGAACATGAGTTTGTCTCTTGAAGGTCAATCACTGGCCAAAATTAAATTCAAAAAATAAGTTTAAGAAAGGCCAACTTCATTAACTGTTTATTAATTGTAACAAATAAATAAATATCCATCTAAGAATGGCACTCTCTCTTTCTTATGTTCTCCAATCCTGGAAGGTTCTGAGTGGTAGCAACAATTCCCAATTATACTCACACAGAAATGACCCAATCTGACCCTGTGCACTGGAATGAACCTCATTCAATCCAGGAACACTGGTTCAAATCAGGCTTATTCGGTGTAATACCCAAACCATCTTATACCTGCAGAGCCCAGGACTGAAGTACTTGACTACAGACCATCTCGTTGAATGAGGCCAGGGTCATTTTAGAAAAAAGACTGGCAAATAGACTACATTTCAAGATGACTTTATGATATTCAAATAGAGGGAGGTGGAAATCACTATTTTAATAAGAAATGGGTTAGATCACTCAATGTGATTAAATACATAAAATCTTGTTCCAACTGCTTGATAAGCTATTGATTTAGGCACTTTGAGAAATAAAGAAATATAGAAGATGATGCTTAGTTACTTTCAAGGAGTTTATAGTCTGGTCAGGTTAGGACATAAAAAGAATTAACAGTACATGAAAGTAGACACTGAAAGATGAGAAATGGATATCCAGACAGTGAGAGCTCTGGGAGTTCAAAAGAGAGAGGAACCACAGAAAACTGCCATCTAGATACCTCAAGAAAAATATTTTTTTCTAGAGAAGCAACAATTCCTGTTTTAAAAATTAAAAGAGGAACATTTAAATTACCTAATTCAATCAAACAACATGTTTTCTTTATTGCAGAGGTTTGCTGACTAAACACTGTAATACCAAAATCCTTTAGGCTCATCCAAACAATGATTAAATGCACTTATTTCTTGATAAGTCTCTGCAGATTAAATACACACTATAACATTAATTATTACCGACCTGGCAGGAAGTACACATGATGCGAGAATAGCCAGCTTTCAGAGAAGCAAGGGCAGTGAAATCATATTCTCTTTCCTCACTACATTTATATTGATCTTCTTAGAGCAATTTCAGAAATGTTGCAAACAAATAATTTACACCCCATAAGAAAAGACAGGCCCTAAGAAGATAGGTGATCAGAAAAATGAGAAAATATCTCTGGCAGGACCATCTTCTATTATGAGGGGCAGGCGGTCCCCACAGCTGACCATTTTTCTTGCCTTATCTGAAAGCTTAATGTCAGCGTGGAAGATGAGGAAGGCTGAAACTCTACCCTTCTGTTTGCTGTCAACCCTCAGAATTTGCCACACACGCTACTCTTTCATTTCTCTGTAGTGCTTAGCAAATTTCCATTAAGCTTGGTGGAAACAGAAGCCATTCTTGGGTTCAGCAGTGCTTTTCAAGGAAAGCGAGGGCACAGTCTCTTTTTCCCTTTCAGGGAATCGGTTGTCCAATTCATTTCGACTTATTTGGACTTGAAAAGGAAACACTTCAGTCTGCACTGAATAACCCCAGACAGTTGTAAAGTTAACCAACTTCTAAAGGATTCTGCATGGCCCTTCTAAGTGCAAACATGATTTCCCAGGTAATTCATAATTAGTTAATGGTGCCCTGAAAGATTTTTAGCTGTCATAAGCAGCATTACTGTCTTCTGAAGAATTCAGAGATGTTTCTTCAGAAATGACAGCAGCTGTTAGCTTTATTGCAAAACTTTTCTTTCCATTAGCAGATGGCTGAATTTCTTTCTTATTTCCAATTATGAAAACATGTCTCAACTTGTTATTTTAGGCTATTGTAAGCATTTGACCTCCAGCATAAGGCACGAGGAGAAACAAGCCTGTTTACTTGAGACTTGGTTTATAAATTAGTGAGTTGATTCAGGGTCTGGATGATCCCTATTCTGCTGTTCTTTTTTTTTTTTTTTTTAATTCAGTAACAGTGTATAATTTAAAATGTCAGGAAATGGTAATAAAAGGGTGGAGGTTTTTTCCTTGCCCAGTAATTACGCTCCAATATTAAAGTTACAATGTACAACATAAAAACTATAGTTAGCTAGCATTTTAAAATTTTTTCTTCATACCACACTGTTGGTATAAAAGCCTTTTTATATACATATCTTTGCTTATATATCCACATTTGTATCCTCCATATAAATTCAGCCCTAGCCAAACTCTCAAAAAAAATGCTTTTGCTGTGTCTCCATCTGGGTCTTTTTTGGCCATTCATCTGCTCAAGATTAAGGGGGCGGGGGGGGGGGGGAGGCTTTACGCTAGAGTAAAACAAATTAGCCTGTACTCTTGTAAATCTAATCTAAAAGGAGTGTAGACATAGGACAAGCAGTCTTGCCTAAAAAAGGAAGTATTTGCCTAAGTTGAATAAAGAATGACCATGTAGAAAATATTATTCAGACTTCTCGGATTCCAAATAGGAAAAGGAGGGTTACTGTTAGAAAGATGAGCAGAAGTGAAAACGTTGCACAAGAGGAACTGTCTTTAAATAGTCACATCTTGGAATCTCAAAGAACCAGCATTACCCTGGGCAACAACGATCTCTGTGCCCTATGGAGTCTCCCTCAGCTTTCTGCTCAAAACTTCCGTAGAATGCATGTCTGACAATCAATCCAACATTACACTTTGGAGAGTTTCTTTTCTCAGAAGGTCCTGATTTTTTTAAACTTTTTTTTTTCTTATCCACTTTCTCTGGAAGGTTGAAGGAAGCACACACACAAAAAAATTTCAGGCTAAAGAATAAATTAAAAATAAGCGCAACTACCAAACTGTTCGATTAACTTTGAACTTTACAATTCAGGGAAGAAATGTTAAATGTGTCAAGTTGTAGGCAGCATTTAAGGCCATAAACTGGTTATTATCCTACAGTTTTTATATGGCACTCTGGGCTTCAGGTGCCTCACAACCACTAATTACACATTTCTCTGGTTGTCCCAACAATGGAGCCAGGCATCATTAACCACATTTTACAGGCAAAGAATCAGGAGTTAAGTCATGGGCCTCAGGTTACAGACTAAACAGAAGGTAGAAAAGGAATCTGATACTTAGAACCTCTCAGTATAAGCAAACATCTTGTCCAGCCTCATCTTAAAAATATCAAAGAGGTAAATATTGGTGTAGATTTAGAACTTTTATTCCAACAGCGAGAAAACCAGAAGCTTTAGCACTCCTCAGAGGAAAACCAAAGCCACTGAAGTTGGTCCAGAGCAGTGGTTCTCAAACCTTAGCACGCATCAGAATCCCCCCTGAGGGCTTATTAACACACGTACTTCTGAGCCTCGCCTCCAGTTTTTTGAATTCAGAAGGTCTGGGATGGGGTCTGAGAATTTGTGTTTCTGAAAAGTTCTCGGTGATGCTGATGCTGCTGGTCTGGGGAACTCACTTCTGTGGAGTTGACCTTCCACCTCACATCTAAGCCCTTTTGCACATACCCTGAACCATCTCTCTCTCTTTCTCCTTCTCTCTCTCTCTCTCTTCCTCCCTCTCCCTCCGCCCCCTCCCTCCCCCTCCCTCCCCCCTCTCTCCCCCTCTCTCTCTTCCCCTCTCTCTCCCCCTCTCTCTCTCCTCCTCTTCCCCCCCCCCCCATTCAGCATTATCTTCACATTGACACTCCCCTCCTTTGGCCTTGCTTTTCAGCTTCCTTATCCCCTGTCTTATTCAGTAGGTCCCATAGGCAGAAACAAGGTCATGTAACAAGGAGATTCAGAGCCTCGGTTCTGAAATGAATCAGATCACCTCCATTCAATTCAAGTCTCAGTACCTCCATTGCTGCATCTGTAAAATGGGGACAAAAGAAACATCTACCCGATGGGTTTCATTTAAGGGTTAATTGAGGTAACCCACTAAAGCAGTGAATGCCCAGCATGGAATAAGAGCTTATTAAGAATGATCATTATTATCTTTACATATTTATCCAACAAGCCTTTGTTGAACATCTACTACACTTTAGGCTCCATAAAGGGGAATGGAGATAAAATGACAACAAGTCCTTATCCCTGCTCTCAAGGAATTTAATATTTAATTTTCGAGCTAGATGGAGCTTCACAGTCATCTATGACATTATCCTACAGGGACATGTACTAAGATGCAGTCTATTAGTAGGCACAAACAAACAAACAAAACAAAGCAACAGCAATGTTCTGAATGAAAGCTTATGCCGAAGACCAACAGGTAGATACTGAGTTGGTCTCGTTGAACAGGGAGGGAGGAGGATGGAAGTCCCTCCTCCATACCCTTCTCCCACTTCTCCCCCATCTTCTGTGAGCAAGTGCATATTTAGAAAACCACAGCATTAGTTGTTTTCCTTATAATTGAGGAAACTAAGACACAAAGAGGTGACATAACCTGCATACAGGACACAGAGCCAACTACAGTGGAAAAGACGGGATTGGATTAGGATAAAGTATCACAGAATCATGCTGGAAATGACCTTACAGATGAGTTTAAATTGACCCAACTTTTCCATTTTATAGATAGAGATGCAGAAGTCTCTGAGCCTATTTAGAAGCAGATCATGAGAATATGACCCAGGTCTCCTAACTCCTAATCCTCATCTCTTTCTGCTACACCTCTTCTCACCTTAGTTCCTGCTAACAATACTCCAAGAATGGAGATCCCCTAAAATGAAGCAGGCTTGGGCTCTTCTCCATTCAGTGGCACCAAATAAAATGTCCCAAGAAGGTCAAATGTTTCAGCAAGGCCATAAGTGAGCAGTTAAGACTTCCTTTAAAACCCACCCTCACCCCAGAAACTGCACAGGCTGAATTAGCTTAGCCACCCTTCTCGGAGATATTTGCATTTTAATAAGGGTCACTTAGAGACTGAAAGCAGCATTTATAAGAATTTGGTGAGGCTCAGAACCAGGAGAACATCAAAGAAGCCTGAGTCAACTGCCTGGCATCCACGTGTGATGCTGACGGATGTCAAAAAGAGGCATAATTCCTTTTCCAGTTGCCACTAGCTTTCCTGCCAGACAGAACAGTCTTTGGATTGAAAAGGAGAAAACAAAAGATTGCAGAAAGGAAACAGAACCCAAAGTGTGATGTACTGGATAGAAGGAGAGCACCTAACTGCTCCAAATGAATTCAAATCTCACACCTGGACAAACTGCACCAAGGTCTCAGAGGAAATCGGTGAATGGGATGGACAACCTGCTGGCCTTCGAGGAAGACGTGATCCGTGAGAGTGGGGACAGAAGCAAGGAATTAGGCAAATGTCTCAATTTTTTTAAAGAGAGAAAAGGAAAATTCTCCAAGATATAGGTGGTTGAGCTGGAAATTGACCCCAGAAATTATAAATGGGATGGAGCGTAAAGGAATCAATAATGGTGATGCTATGGAAACCAACTCAGTCTCACGAAGAACAACTCAAGTCGTAGTAATGCCAGTCATTTCTTTCCAGAATAAAGTCATAAGATTGTGATATCAGAGAAAATGAAGCAGACAAGGGGACTTCTGCAAAGCATTTTGGACAAGGTTACAAAACACGGGATACAGACCAGTACAATTAGGCAGATTAACAACTAGATGACTGACAATTACAAAGGGCATGAATCTGTTGACAGAAAAATATTTCTCAGCCTTATCCTAGGCAATATTTTTATTAATGGCTTAACGAAAAGCGAGAACATTTCTATCAAAACTGTCCATGTAGGGGCCGGCCCGGTGGCGCAAGCAGTTAAGTGCGCGCGCTCCGCTGCGGCGGCCCGGGGTTCGCTGGTTCGGATCCCGGGCGCGCACCGAAGTACTGCTTGGTAAGCCATGCTGTGGCGGCGTCCCATATAAAGTGGAGGAAGATAGGCACCGATGTTAGCCCAGGGCCGTCTTCCTCAGCAAAAAAAAAAGAGGAGGATTGGCGGATGTTAGCTCAGGGCTGATCTCCTCACAAAAAAAAAAAAAAAAAAACTGTCCATGTACAGAAGATCTAATTAAATGTCACTATATTTGCAAGAAGTATGCCCTTTACTCTTTCTGCAATAAAGACCCAGAAGCGTGGATTACCACCTTGGAGGGGTAGATAATATATTAGATGGCAAGACGTGCATTTAAAAAGATCTGAATAGCCTGGCACTAAATTCAATAAAATTTAATTTAAGAGAGATAAATGTAACTTTTTGCCAAGAATTTACAAAAGAAAATCATTGCCAATGTTGGGGAGACACAATCTAGCAGGGGTACATATGATACAGATGTAGAGATCATAATTGGTGTAGCTTCAGTAGCTGTTATAGTATAACAGTGCTATCAGAAACTCGGATCTTAGGCTGTGCTCACAGAATGATTAGGTGGCCGTTTGCTTTGGTCAGACTAACTGGAGTGTTGTGTGTGGCTCTAGGGGCCACAGTCTACAATATTAGGGAAGGACTGGAACATGTCTGGAGGAGAATGAGTGGAATGAGAGGATTCAAAACCTCATCATGTAAGACATGGTTGAAGGAAGCTGGGTTAGCGATGTCTCTGAGCAAACATGGTGTATGTCTTCAAATAGCTGAAGGGCCAGATGTGGCCGTGTTCTGTGTAGTTCAGGACTGCAGAGAAATAGAATTAGTGCCAATCCAAGGAAGCACTTTCTAATGGTCTCCAGTGGCTGCTTCAGGAGGTAGGTTCCCCATCACAGGAGGGTTTCAAGCATGGCAGACAGTGCTTCCCAAACGGGGGTACATCCATCCTCTAACCCTAGGCTATCCCTAGCTTGTATAGTATTAACTTGACTATATTTGCAGTAAATACTTTCTTTCTGGAATAAAGCCTTGGGACTTCATACTACCAGCTGAAAGACCTACTTCTATGAGCCACAGAACTGTATCAAAATCCCAATAAAGCCAGTTTAATGGCATGGGATTATAGAGAGCTTTCATCTATGGAGCTTAGGGCATGTTCACACCAATTATTGCCTTTTATCTTCACAATACTCCCACCAGGTGAGGAGGAGGAGGAAGCAAGTTGTATTTTGCCCATTTTGTAGCCAGGGAAGCATGAGGAGATTTGGCAAAGGCTATTCCATCGTGATGGGAGTCTGCAATTGGGAATTTGGAATCTTGCTCTTCACCAATCTCTATTTTACTGGGTAAAAACCACATTCTCCCCTTCTGCTGGATGCTGTCCCTGTTACAAAGCATTTGAAAGCAACAGTAAGCTGACTTAGAACTTTTAGTTCCAGGAAAGGAGGGACCCACTGGTGGAGACAAGTAGAGCTGTTAGAAAGCGGCATGAGAAAAGCCATTTGACCCTTATTAGTGGTGAATTACAAGGAAAACATGACTTCAACAGGACCCTTCTCCTCATTTTACCTTATTTTCCTCAATTATCTGAGGAATTGATATTTCTCTGGGATGGAAGGCAGTTCCACAAACGGCTTTTCACATCACATGACAACATCCAGGGCTTAAGAGCACCCTATTTTATGTTTTTACTGAGGTATGTAACACAGTATATCTTAAATTAGATGGCAAATGTCTCTCTGACTAATCCATAAGATCTGTAAACGGAGCGGCAAACCTTCCATGTCCTTGTGTCAGGAGGTATAGAAGAGGAGGCACAAGCACAGTCTCTGAAACGAGTCTGCCTGGGTTCAAATCCCATCTCTACCACCTATGAGCTGTGTGGCTTTGAGCAAGTCAGTCAACTGCTCTGTGCCTGTTTCCTCATCTATAAAATGGAGATCATAAGAGTATCTCCTCACAGGAGAGCTGTGGGAACTAGACCAGCTAATCTATGAGCGCCTGGCTCCTGGTATGTGTTTCAGGTGTTAGCATCCATTATCATTGCACTGTCCATATACTACAGAGCACAGCAAGCCTTCACCTTGGTGGTCAAAATCAATCTACTCTCTATTCGCCTGCCATAAGACCTTGGGCTGTCCACACCAGAGGGCAATATTAGGAAAGCATGCATGAATGAAATGCCCAGATAACCCGGAAATCTAATTTCTGCAAAACATTTCCACCAATGTAGCTTTGCTCCAGAACTGCTAACCATCTGTAAAGATCTTCCCTAGACTGTTTTGTAGAAGAGATAATGGTGTTTTAAAGAAAGGTCATTCTAAAGCAAGTTTTAAAAGAAGCCACTTTCTCCCATGAGGGAGAAATCTACCTAATTGCTCCCAGCATTAGGACTAATTTTAAGTGATTTAGATTCTGGTGTGAGAACAAGTAAAGATGGGACCAATGTGGTCTTTATGGTTGCAGCAGATGTAATCCTGGGATGTGAGGCGAAAGGAGGAATACATTAAAAGGCTGGAGGGAGGGGCTGGCCAGGTGGCGTGCCGGTTAAGTTTGGTGTGTTCTGTTTTGGCGGCCCAGGTTCTCGGTTTCAGATCCCTGGCACGGACCTACACCACACATCAACCATGCTGTGGTGGTGACCCACATATAAAAAGTAGAGGAAGATTGGCATAGATGTTAGTTCAGGGCTAATCTTCCACAGGAAAAATAAAAAATGCTGCAGGGAGAAAGCCAGATGATGACCACCCAACAGAGCAAGGTCTTGCTCACCCCGGAATGAGCAGTTCAGAGAGCACTGGAAGAAAGAGAAAGAGAGCCACCAAGAAAGATAGAACCCCAGGAAAATGCACATCTAGGCGTGGCAAGACAATTTTGATGACAAGTTAAAATCTGGGAACCATCATTACTATTACTATTCCAATTATGGTCTGGGGTCTGACTGGATGTCAGATGTAAGGAAAGTTGCTATATCCCAGAGGTTGCTCTGCTGGTTTTGATGTTTCTTTAATATTTACTTGGCTTTCACTCTTTCAGTAAAGAGAATTTTTTATAATAAAGTTGCAGAAAATGTACAGTCACAAATCTGTGGGGATGCCAGGCAAAAGCCACCTTGGCAAACTCTTGGGAGGATGCCCTTGTTCAGAACTGCAGGGTTCTGCCACCCCTAGTTAGCAGTGTGTCTAAACCACAGCGGGGAGGAGTGACAAATGGATATCTTCCCTCAAGGCAGAAAGTGCAAAACTCAGAAGCCATAGTTTGGTGACTTCGGGACTCAAATCTCCAGTGTGTAAAGTCCGCGTTGCCGATTGGCACGGTAGTGAAGAGCCCGCTTCTGGTCTGACGGACGAGACGTGGTTCTAACACAGCTCTATCACTTTCTGGCTGTAACACTCGGGCAAATGATTTAACTTCTCTAAACCTCCGTTGCTTCCTCTTTAATAGAGAAATCTATAGGACCTACCCTCCAGGGGGACTGGGAGGGTTCAGTGAGCTAATGTGTGCAAAGCGCGAGCCCAGTTCCTCACGAAATATTGATGATCCTCATCCTATTCACCAATCCTCTACTTGACTCGCTAGTAGAGAGTTACAAAAATGCAGAAATAATGGAAAGATAGGGGCTGGTGAGGGTGGGGGAGGGGAGGTTGCACAAAGGAACTGGGCATTGCAACACTGGCTCATTCACCCTGAAAAAGCAAGATGTGACAAAGGGTTTGGTGCCACTCGGTTCCAGAGTAAACAAATGCCCCATGAGCCATGGCCCCGTGAGAAAACCTCAACACTGCAATATTGTGTATGAGCTGCTTCAGGCGCTCACGGGGACTGGAGAGAAAGGCTGAAAAGAAAGCGGTTTTGTGGAAATGGAGACAGACTTAGCACCTCTAATCTAGCACTACAAACTCACGCTAACTTACTACTACCTTTTAGGTCCATCAAAAGAGCTATTGGAGTCTCTCAGAAATAAGCACCTTACATCTAATCAAAATCAACAATTTGGGCAGCTCTGTTACATCTGAATCGTATCCACAGGGATGTTAAGCTAGAGGGTGTCTGTGAAGGCACCATCCACCACGCCTGGCACCAGAGAATACAAAGAATACCCTCGCGCTAGTATAAAAAGGTGCTAGTTGGATTTCCGCAGAGATCGCGAAGGTGCTGAGCTGACTTCCACCTACATCCTTTTTCTCCTCCTCGTCTCAACATACAGAGACCACTCAACCTCACCTCGGGGCCCAGGACTAACACTGGCTGCTTTATTTATCTAATGAAGGTGAACTAAGAACTGAGGCCTGAATCCTTTTCTTTTCGTAGCGATCCCGTTAAAATGTTTAATGCACAAAGATCGATGTATAACTCCGGAGAAGCACATAAGAGTTTATGACATCGAATGGCCTTTAAATTTGCAGATTTCACACATACAGTTCCTTTTTCGCGCCCTAAACTATTTCCTGTGTCATGAGCATCCTGCTTCTCCTCTCAGCTCCCCTCTGTCTAACCCTCTTCCATGTATCTGAGGGGAACAGCAGCCTCACAACTGGGCAAAGCGCCGAGAACATGCCAGATTGTGGTCGGCACTGCTCTCGGACCGAATTAAAGGGACAGGGGATTTGCAGGAGCCGTCCGTAGGCACCTCTGCACAGCTCTGCCAGCCACAGGAGTCAGGCAGAACAAATTTACGAGGAAACTCAATTTTTCTTCTCTATTTCACGAGAGAAGATGAGATTCTTCTCTGTTATTAAGCTCAAACTATTATGTTACTTGCGGCTTTCATTGAAAGGTAATAGTTACTTGTTACCATAAAGAATCTGCTAAATTATTAGGATTATAAATTACACACAGGATGGTTCACTGAACTAGTGTGAGTTTCTTGCCTTAATAAATTTGCAAGTGCCAAGGCAAAAAAACAAAATCCCTGCTGCAAAAGTTATCAGGATAAAAAAAGAATTTGAATGGCCAGGGGAACTGCCCCAGGCACAAAAAGCGTTTGAAGCAGTGTCTCTGTCAGGACCCTTATTCTTCTCTCTTCTCATGGCACATCCTCCCAGGATGGTCTGTCTCATTCACCGCCTTGGCTGCTTTGAATTCCACGTGGCTGTCCCTAACCCAGACCTCTCCACTATGCTCTAGGACAGGAGGCAGCAAACTTTTCCTGTAAAAGGCTGGAGAGAAAATACTTTGGGTGTTTGCGGGCCACAACCAAGGTCCTGGTCTCGGAGGCACCTACTCAACTCTGCCCTTATAGTGTGAAAGCAGCCATAGACAATACGTAAACCAACGAGCGTGGCTGTGTTCCAATAAAACTTTATTGGCATAAATAAAAGGAGGGCAGGATTGGGTCCGGGCAGCCATGGTTTGCCGACCCCTGCTCTCGACTCCAACCGCCTACTAGACATTTCCACCTGCAAATTCCACAGCTGCCTCAAAATCCAATGTTTCAAGGCTGGACACATTCTCTTTTACCCTAGTCAGCTGTAAGCACACCACCCACCCTCATGCGCCCAGGGCTGAAACTGGAGCATCATCCACATTCTCCACCCTGGCATCCCACAGTCAAGCAAGAATCCTGTTAACTCTAACTTGTAAGGTATTTCATATGTCCCACTCCAATTTTGTGCTCCTTGAGTGCAAGGACTGTGTCTTATTCATGTTTGTAACTTTCGCTCCCTCCTATTGTCTAATCTAACGTCTGGCACACAGAAGGGCTCCCAAAAATGTTTACTGAATGAATGAATAAACTGTTATAACAACTCTAGGGCAGTGCTTCTTAAGCTTCAACGTGCGTATATATCACCTGGAGACTTTGTACTGCAGATTCTGATTCAGCAGGTCTAGAACAGGGATCGAGGTTCTGCATGTCTATCACGCTCCCAGGATGCTGAATACTACTGGTGCACAGACCACACTTTGAATAGCAAGGATCTGGGACATACTCTTTGGTCCCCAAGTGGCACATACAAAGAGATTTCTTCTCCAATTTTGATGCATATGTTGATTTCTTTTCATGGTCATTTCATTAAATCATTACTTGTACCTATTCAAAACTCCAGAGAAAATAATAAAATAGTTTATGGCACCAAATGACTTTTAAATTTGCAGAGTTTACACATGTTTCCATTTCTAGGCCTCAGACTATTTGCTGCTGCTATTTCCTCCTCCTTCCATATTTACTCTTATCCCTGGGTGCCTACTTAATTGAATTTAAACATACCTGTGCTCATTATCCGTGTAGTGGTCTTTCTGCAGATGCTCTGCCAATGCAAGCCTTTCTTATCAAGATGTGTTACTTATCATGATTGTGCAAATGTCTTAAACAAGTTATTATTGTTTAGAAATTCAAAAGAATGGTCTGTTTTCCCAGAACTCTAGTACAATGACCAAATCGAAACCTATTTTTGGGCTACCTACACCCCTTTTTATAGCAACAAACACTTTTTTTTATCAGCAGAGCAAATAATTGCTTACAGAGTTCCAGGGACCAAATAATTCTCCCCTGTAAGCTTCCCTCCCTAAAAAAAAGGGAGAATATACCAAGGTTATCTGGAGGAATTTCATACTCCATGAAAGCTGAGCTATTTTCTTTGGCAAGTTAAAAATATAATCCCAACATTGTGGCAAAAATCACATTTCTTTGTATGAGCTCAGTAAAGTTAGATATTACATCAGGGGCAGCAGCTCTGGCTACATTCAACTTCGCCTGAAACTGGCTTTTAGTATAAAGATGCCACGGATCCATAACATGTAGGCTAATTTATACCAAGTAATCTCAGCATTTTGGATAATTACATCTCCTCTGACAATTTCTAAGGCTATTGAATTGTGTCAGAAAATAAGTGTCATAGTAAATATGTGATTCTAACTAGGCTTTTTCACTACTAAATTGTAGTAAAATGCACTATAATCAACTCATACTCTATAAATTGCTCTCTGCCTATATTTATCTCCAATGAAGAGAAGCAAATTGCCTTAGCTGAAATTATAGAAGAAAACGATTACAAAGGTATGGCAGTTTTATAACTGATAACTTATAATACCTGTGTCTTAGTCTGTTCAGGATGCTATAACAAAATACCACAGACTAAGTAGCTTATAAACAACGGAAATGTATTTTCCACAGTTCTGGAGGCTGGAAGTCCCAGAGCAGGGTGCCAGCATGGTCTGGTGAGGGCCCAGGTCACAGACTTCTTGCTGTGTCCTCACATGGTAAAAGGGGCTAGAGAGCTCTGTGGGGTCTCATTACAAGAGCACTAATCTCATTCAGGAGGGCTCCACGCTCGTGACTTAATCACCTCCCAAAGGCCCCACCTCCTAACACCATCACATTGGTGTTAATATTCCAACATGTGAATTTTGGGGGGACACAAACATGCAGACCACAGCAACCTGATTTCACTATGCATTATATATATGGCAAAAATTCCTCTTTATCCAAAATCTAAATGACCAGAAGGCTCAAATAAAATGTGTTTAATAATAATTGGTTTTCATATTAACAACTCTGGGGAACTGAAAGATCCTGAAGGGTCTTCTAAATCATCCAAGAAACATTAATACTTAGAGGAGCTCATGTGGTCCAGTTTGCACACCTGACAGCTGTGTGCTGGGTCCAGAGGAGGGAATCACTTGCCCATGAATGAGTGGCAAAGCAAGGCCTAGACCCCAGTTTGCTTCGTACCCTCACTGATTGAATGGTGTTAAATATTGTAATCTTCTGTGTGTTCAATTTCTTAGAAATTTCATAGTTCATGCATGGTCCATCCTATCTAAAATTTCAACATCTATCATGATGTTTCAGAAATCCCTTCCTATGTACTTTATCTCTTCTCTTCCCTTTGGCATTCTCACAATTTTTTTTTTAAATCCTGTGTCCCCCATGAGAAAGTAAGATTCCTAAGAACAAAGACTTTTTTCTTTTATTCACTGTGATATCACCTAGAACAGTGTCCAGCACAAAGTGAGAGGTCAGTAAATATTTGCTGATCGAAAAAAAAATGAATCATATATGATAACCCTCAAACACATCACTGCATTATCAGAATACCCCATTTTAGTGTCATCTATTTGACGTTTTTCCAGAACCTCTGATGTGCCAGGCATTTTACAAGGCTGAGGTGAACCTCAGAGTAATAGATTTATTTTATTCATTCAGGGAGCTTAATTTAAGGTGATCCTATTATTGTAACCTCCTAATGCAATGTCATCCCTTGTCAGCTCAATTGTGCAGACTGTACCTATACATTACTCTCTGAAGGAATTATTTTCACCTTCAGCCTGAAGTTAGAACTCCTATGATTCAGCAATCTGCTTCCTAGGATCATACGGGAGGGAAATGGCAATTTTTGTGCTAGTCTGCCAAAACTGAGAAAGATGGAACAGATCAAAATAAGGAGATTGCCAGGCAATTTTGACATATTTTTCGTCTCAGATACACCCATTGCAAGCCAAAGCATTTCATAACTATGGGAAGATCCCTGTAATAGAAGCATACACAGTATCAGGTATCACCCACAACATTTGTTTTTGAGGTAATCAAAAAAATAGAAATGAGGGGCTGGCCCAGTGGTGTAGTGGTTGAGTTCGTGTGCTCCGCTTCGGCGGGGCCCGGGGTTCCCAGGTTTGGATCCTGGGTGCGGACCTATGCATTGCTCATCAAGCCATGCTGTCGCGGTGTCCCACATACAAAATAGAGGAAGATGGGCACAGCTGTTATCTCAGGGCTAATCTTCCTTAGCAAAAAGAGGAAGATTGGCAATGGATGTTAGCTCAGGGGGCAATCTTCCTCACCAAAAAAAAAAAAAAAGAAATGAATATATGGCTTTTTTTCCCAGGAACATGATACAAATCATAATTTCATAAGAATTCAGAAAATTGTACAATATTTTCACAATTGAATGATAAATTACAGTAAGGTTAACTCTTCTATATTGAGAATGCTGATTGGAGCATTTAAATTGGAGCTCTGAGGGGTTTGGTGGCACTTAGAACTCCTTTGCCCACATAAGCCCACATGTTGATCTAATGAAGTGACACTTTCTGGAGGGAATGCCTGGAATTATTCCATCTCAGAACAGTTTATAAGAATCCAGAAAAACAAAAGGCAGTAAAGTCTTAATTATTCATCCTTCAATGCAAGCGCAGGTAATTTAAAAAAGTGTTTCTATTTGGCTTTAGATGCCCACTTATCCTTCTCAGTTCTCCTTAAATGGTCATCTCAAACGCTCTACCTCCCACCTAACGTGAACTTGCACTTCTTGGAATTTCCATTCAATTAATATTCTCTGCATGTCTCATCTCCCTGACCACACCAACATCTCTTTGGAGACAAGAACCATTCTGTATTTATCTTTATTATCTTTCTTGGCTCTCAGCTCAGATGTATTGTATATAGTAGTCACTGAGAAATATTTGTTGCCAATGAATTATTTGAATTTTTTTTGTTGGTGGTGTAACTTTCCAATTCCTCTTCCCAGGTTAATTTTTTAATTGTATTATATTTTTACTTGTGTTAAAATACACACAACATGAAATTTACCGTCTTAACCATTTTTAAGTGTACACTTCAGTAAAGTACATTCATATTGTTGTGCAACCAATCTCCAGAATTCTTTTCATCTTGCTAAACTAAAATTCTATACCCATTAAACAACAACTCCCCATTTCCCCCTCTCCTCAGCCCCTAGCAACCACTGTTCTACTTTTTGTCTCTGTGAATTTGACTATTCTAGGTACCTCATGTAAGTGGAATCATATAGTATTTGTCTTTTGGTAACTGGCTTATTTCACTTAACATAATATCCTTGAGGTTATTCCAGGTTGTAGCATGTGTCAGAATTTCCTTCCCTTTAAAGACTGCATAATATTCCATTGTATGTATATACCACATTTTGTTTATCAATTTATGTGTCCAGGGACAATTGGGTTGCTTCCACCCTTGAGAAACAAAATGAACGAAAATTTATTTGCCTCTTTCGCTACCCCAACAATAATAAGATTTTGGCTGTTGTGAATAAGCTGCTATGAACATGGGTGTACAAATATCTCTTTGAGATCTTGCTTTTAATTCTTTTGGATATACACCCAGAAGTGGAGTTGCTGGATCATATTGCCCCAGGCTAATATTAACATTAGTTTGTATATTGACAAGCTCTAGGGATAGGAGATGAAAAACGAAGATTCCAAGAAGACACTGGGCTGAACACCTCTATAAGCAAACAGGGATTGGTGTCCCCTGAACAGAATGTTGAGACTCTGTGACTCTGAGAAGCTCTTGCATCGTGTACAATTTCTAAAAATGATAAACACCCACAGTAAGTTATGTCCTATAAACTACCGTAAGACCCCCACCCTACCCTAGAGAGGATAAAGTGTATGGACGTGAAGAGCCAGAGGGGAGAGTGCAGGGAGATCAAGAATCATGGGATCAATAAGACTTTCTGGGAGGAATCTTCCCAAGTGGAGCATCGTAGGAATGAATGATTTCGTGTTTAGGAAGCTTAATCTTTCCTTCCTGGCTTGGCCAAGTACCATGGTCCCAAGCACAGCACTTGTCTAAATGCACTGCTTTCCCAGAGTGCAGCTGTCACCTCAAATGAGGTGTGTTCCCCCCTTAGCAGTCCTTAGGGTGCTCAGCAGAGGACGGCAGGGAGCAATGAGGGACCAGGGGCTCGTCTGCATTTCTGAGAGGGAGCTGACACCTCTGGGAGCTCAACCAGCAAATCCTTTGCCCCATCTGCTTTGTGAAGATTTCCTCACCATTCCAGGGTCCCTCTCTTTCAGGAGAATCCTCCCAATTTGGGTTCACACCCACCAACCTAGAGGCTAGGGCCTTAGGAATTTCTCCTCCAACACTTCTTAAATTGTGACAATTTGTTCCTGGGGAGAAATCTGAATATAAGCATTAACCCAGCAACTGTATACATCTCAGGAAGGCTGAGGAGGGCTAGGGCGGAGGAAGGGCTTGGCCTTGGCAGTGAGCAGGTCCTTGGTGACCTGTGAGCTGATTTACTGAGGCTGAAGTCCAACTGCAAATGGTTAAAGGACCAAGTGGACCCACAGAGATACAAGAATACTGACTATATTTTTGGAACAGAGTTTGAAAAAAAAGAATATCTGCAAAAGATAAAGCTAATGTTCTAGAGATCTGGGCTGAACAATTGCTCAGGATACAGGGAAACTATTGATAAATGTAGAAGATTTCTACAGTCACACTACGGCCATTAGAATTTAATGTAGGATCTAAAGAATGAGCAATTTTCAATCGTGGAGATTGGAATGTTGGGAGGGAAAAATGAAGAAAAAGCATATTCTGGTGGTACATTTTTAACCTAGTGTTTTGCAAGTATAATAGGTTATTTCTATTCCTGTAAGACTCCATTTGTTTTAAAATAACGCCATTATTTGAGAATAGTCTGAGTTTCTTAATACTTCAATTTTGTTTTAATAAATGAGAGCCCAGAAAAACGCATTCTTCAAGCAGAAGAGAATTTTTTCAGAGCTCCCCTCTATATGGTGGTAAGGAACATGTTGCAGAAGAACATGTTCTTTATTACTTAGGTGACTTTAGACAATTAATCCTTTTGCATCTCTGCTTTGTTATTCATAAAGAAGAAATAATCTCTAGATTGTGAGGTTTCTCTGACCTCTAAAGCTAGCCTCTCTTCTTTCTTCTGCCCCCAAATGAAATCTATAGCCCTTGGTGACACGAATTTTGGTCAGATTAATTCCTTGCCATTTTACCCTTCAGGTGGAATGAGAAAATCATATTGTCTTTATGAGTTTTGATCAACTGTTGAACAATGCAAATTTGGCAACGTAGCGGGAGAAAGAAAGTAAGAAGGGGAGGCAGAGCGTGAGGGGAGAAGCAGCAGGAGGCACTGAGACAGTTTCCCAAGAGAATAGGAAGAGAAAAGCAGAAAAAAGTAAAAAGATGAGGAAGAAAGAAGAACGTAAAGAAATGAAAGGTGATATTTTCAGATACACATTGAAGTTTCAAAAAATACGTTTCCAAGCATCGAGAAGCATCAGGCAGCCATGAAGTGACCACTGACAGATCACTCACATTTGATCAGTTGCAGAGCTGTGATCTGACAAAGGAAGAACTTGTATTAATTTCCAGCACCATAGGTGCCTCAAATGACACCCAAAATTTAAAACGTAATCTAGTGAAGCACGGATACAGAAGTGAAAATGTCAGGTAAATAATACCTGAATCTTTTACCCAACTTGCTCTTGACACTTTCCCTAGAATCTAGGTCACCCCTCTGCCCCCAACTGAGGGCAGGAATCTTGATCTGTTTTGTTACTTATGTATTTCAGGTGCTTAAAACAACACCTGGAATATGGTGGATACTCAATAAACACTTGCTGCATAAACAATCATTCAATCAATATTTACTATGAGATCGCTCTGTGCCAGCCCTGGGCTTGGCATAAAAGAAATAAAGATACATTTAAGACACGATCCTCCCTCTACAATGTGGTAGGGGAGAGAGAATGTGACAGGCCTTATAGATATGAGAAGCAGCAGCACATAAATATGTTAGGGGTAGAGGTGCTGGAGCCACACTATCTGAGTTTGAACCCATTCTTGCCCGTTTCTACTGTGATGCCTTGGACAAGTTACTTAACCTCCCTGTGCCTCAGTTTTCTCATTGTAAAGTGGGGCTATAACCCTCATGGGGATGTTGCAGGGACTGCATGCATTACTCTGAGAGAAGTGTAAAGTACCTGATATAAAGTAAGTGCCAAGAAGTGCAACAGAAAAAAAATTAATGATAACGATAAAGGGGGCGGGAGGGAACTCTGAGGTGATGAACACGACTATGACCTTGATGGTGGTGACGGTTTCACAGGTGTGTACTTATCCCCAAACTCAAAGAGCTGTATACATTAGACATGTACAGCTTTTTACACATGAATCATACTTCAAAAAACTGGTTTAAAAAAAAGAAAGACGAGCATTAGAGATTTAAAGCTTCTATGAGAGAGTCCAGAACAATGAATGAGGTATTAAGCAGGGTCGATTCTGGGAAAAGAAGTGGTGACTGTCAGGGAAGACTCCAAGAGAACATGTGACCTTCCAGCTGAGTCTCGTAAGATGGGTCCCCATTTGCCAGATTGTTGGGAGGACAGGATAGCACAGTCGAGAATACTGTGAGCAAAGGCCTGGAGGCAAGAAGTCCCATCAGAATACGACAAAATGGCTATTCCCCGTGGTAGCGGGAATGTGAGGGAGGGAGTGGAGGCCAGAGATGCTGAGGAGGCTGAAGCCACTCCAGAGACTGAGGCGCCTCAGTCGCTTATTACGTGTGGGTGGGAGGGAAAGGGTCCAGGATGAGGATGTGGATAGAGACAGAAAAGCAGGTTACTGGGCATTTTTATTGCGTGTCAATGACTTGTTTTGTTCCTCATCTTCCCTCAATAGTCATTTTTTAAAAATAAGTATTTATTTGGGGATTTAGTCATCTAATCTGTAAAATAACATTTTAGATTTTTGTCCCTTTTCAAAAGAAATATATGCTCCTTACCGAAAATTTTTAAAATACTTTTGGTCACTAAGAACAAAAGAAAATTCACTTATCATTCCATTTACCACAATAACCACCCCATTTTGATCTTTATCCTTTTCACTGTTTATATATTACACATTTTCAAAAAAATGTTTTAATTGCACAAATGGGCTCATATGGTATTCACTGTTTTATAGCCTGATTTTTAAAAATTAAATGTGAACATGATTACATGTCATTTAATATTCTTCTACACAATTTTAACAACTTGCAAGCATTTCATTATATGGACATATCATAATTTATTTTTATCTACTCCCTTAAGTGAACATTTAAGTTGTTTCCATTTTTTTGATTACTGAACATTCCTGTTGATACATCTTCGCACACATCCTTGATATTCGTGTTCATTTTAATGTATTTCATCTGCACAACAACGTCGAAGCGAGGGAAGGAAAGTGAAGTAAATACACCAAGTCGATTGTACTCTTCACAGGAATTACCCCAACCACAAGTCCTTGGTCCCCCCACCCAGAAATGCCATGTGCCTGCCCCATGGGAGATGGAATGGGGTGGGAGAAACCCATTTGAGGTAGGGGGCATCCTGCCTGGCCAGTGATTCCAGGAATCAGCACTCAGGCCCCTCACTCTGCTGCATTCCACAGAGTCTTGCCAATGAGGAACCACGCCAGAGGCAGGGCAGCACCAATGAGCCAGGTGAGGTAGGCCTCCTCTGTGTCCCCCTCCAGGAGACGGGCAATGCCCAGCCTTCACAGCAAAGTAGCTGACCACACCATAGTATCCTCCTTAGAGCCATACACAGATTCGGGAGGAGAAGCTTTGGGTTGTGCACTCTGCCTCTCTCACTGCCACACACTCCTAGCAGAAGCTAAGCCAAGAAAGGACAGTGACAAAGGGAGGGAAAAGGAGAAGCAAGATAAGAAAGCTCAGTCATCTGAGATGGCGTGCTTCCATCCCGTGGGCCATTATAAATACATTGATAGGGGAGGGGAGGAGCAAATGGTTTGGCTTCTGTGAGTGGAAAAGAGACAGACAAATTAGGAGGATGTCTAAAGGAGTCTGCACCCAACTCAGAAATACAAGAGTCGAATTAATCAACTAAAATAAAAAGAAGGCACTGCTCCTCCCCAGTCTGCTCATCTGGAGAATTGGGCTAAAACCAAAAGAACAGTGCCATTCCAAACACTCTTTGAACCCTAGTACAAGGTCTACTATTTTTAACTCAAAGAAAGATTTTGGTTGCTTCTTAAAATTTATTATTGTAAAAGACCATGATATTAGTTCTGTCTTTGCTATAATAGTGGAAACCCTCTAGATAAGGTCCTTGCTTTCTACTCATTCATTTGTTAGATCATTGGCTCATTCATTCATTACACATTGATTAACTATTATCGATTGATAATGTACTTTGTGAAGGACATGGCATCGCCAGGTGTTGTGCATATGCTCATGAGCAAAATAGACGATTCCTATCCTCACGCAGCTCTGGGCTTGTGGGGAGAACACAACTAACAAACAGGTAAATGAATTGTTAAGGATAAAGCGCTATGGAGGAAATAAATAAGGAACCATCATGAGACTAACAAGACAGACCTGCTTGGGGTGGTTAGGCATCACTGAGAAGGGGCACAACAGGGCTATTAGGCATTGAAGTGGGGAATGTTCATCCTGGGTACACAGGAAGACTACACGCCCAGCCCCTTGCATCTATGTGGGGTCATGTGGAATGTGGGGCAAGCGATGCTTCCCACTTCCAGGCCTGGTCTAAACAATCCTCCACACGTTCCTTATTTCTCACCAAGTGAAAACAGATGATCCTGTGGAGGATTCGAGAAGGCCAAGGGGTTGGAGGGGTCACATGCTGGAACAGCTTGGTGGCCATGTGGAACACAGGAGAGTCCCCATTCTTATCCCTGATTCATACACACACATCAACCACATTGGGCTATGACCTGACAAACAAACAAATTTTACTGTTTTAAACCCCTAAGATTTGGAGTTGTAAGTGATAGAAGCTTCTAAATAACAGAGGAGGAAAGGTTACACTGAGGCCTAAAGGATGTGAAGAAGTCAGCTGTTGGGAGATCTGGAACGAGGGCATTCAAGGCCGAGGAAACAGCATGAACCAAGGGCCAAGGCAGGAAGTCTGAGAAACTGACAGAAAGCTGGAGGGGTTGGAGACAGGAGAGTGAGAAGTAACATAGGGAAGGCTGGAGTGACAGAAGGGGCAGATAATGCAGACACTTGTAGACAACGGTAATTCTACAAAGGTTATTCTACTTCCTCCATACTTTTACAGCTCCCCCAATATAGTTATTCGTATGCCAAGGTACCCAGTAGATACTGTTCACTGATTTATTTAAAATGACCAAAATCCAGAAAGATACAACACTAAATACATTAGTGTCCTGTTACTGCTGTAACAAATTACCACAAACTTGATGGCTTACAACAAAACAAATGTATTACCTTACAGTTCCAGAGGTCAAAAGTTTGAAATGGGTCTCACTGGGCTAAAATCAAGGTGTCAGGGGTTAGGCTCCTTCTGGGGGTTGTAGGCAGGAATCTGTTTTCTTGTCTTTTCCAGCTGCTAGAAGCTGTCTGCGTTCCTTGGCTCATGGCCTTTCCCTTATCTTCAGAAGCCAACACCATAGCATCCTCAAATCTCTCTCTGCCTCTGCCTCTCCCGCTTCCTTCTTTCACTTAAAGGAACTTTTGTGACTACATTGGACCCACCCAGATAATCCAGGATAATCTTCCCATCTCTAGGTCAGTTGATTAGCAACCTTAATTCCATCTGCAACCTTACTTCCCCCTTGCCATGTAACAACATATCCACAGGTTCCAGGGATTAGGATGGGGACATCTTTGGGGGACTGTTATTTTGCCCACCATACTAGGAATGCCATTAGTTGTAAACTGAGGTCAAGTAAACCATAGTTACCAACCTTGTAACTCATAGACCCCATTTATTATTTCCCCCTCAACTGAATGTTTCCAAAGATTTGATTTCTAAAACAAATCGAATTTATTATGTAACTACTTATAGACAATGATTTCCATTTAGGTTTTTTTTATTAGGCTTTTCAAAATGTATAAAAGAGGTTGCAGATCCCTAAAAAATATTTGAAGTGATCCTGAATTGGGGGCCATTACAGTTACAGAAAACTGGGCTTCTCAAATCTCAATTTCCAGGTCCAGTCAAAGGATTTAGCTAAAGGGAAAACAATGAACATTGATAGACTGTATCTGGGTACATTCCCCTCTTGTTGTCCCCAAAATGGAGGTTTGAAGCTGACTTCTTGAAAATGTCATCACCATAAAATTGTATTCTTAAGACTAAAGGGGCTTGGACATTACCAATCACATCTAAAATGCAGAGGACTAATTATTATACACGCTTCACACCTCTGGAGGGAAATGCTCATGTGGTGTTAGAGGACAGAAATCTGGCAACTCTGCAGAATGCAAATCACCCAAAGCAATTCCACTTGAGCTCGCATGGTTACATTCCGGTGTCATCCCTCAAGGATGCTAACAAAGCTACTGGGACAGGAAGGAGTTTGTAGCAATTCTTACACATCAATTGTACTGGATTAAGTGGTCTTCTGCAACATCTAAATCATAAACAAAACACTTGAAAAATCACCTTGGACACAAGATTCCCCAGGCATTGCTCTTGGAGGGTGAATTTGGCACAGGTAAGGATATAGCAGTTCCTGCAGCATCTGCTCTACCACTTGGTTCTTTCTTGCAGCACCCAGGATCCTTTTCCTAAGTTTCTACTCACTTTCTGGGCACTCCACACTCTTTAGTGATACATCACAGAGGGATTTCGTCTTCGTATCACTATCCCTTCTTCCACACGTTTTGCTTTGTGGATCCTCTTTATTGTTTATTAAACACTTAATCAGAACATTCTCCTTTCTTTTACACGATGCCAGTACTTCCATTTTCAGGAGATACTAATAATTAACTTCCCAGGAAATGTTTACATTGACTACAGTTTTTAAGCTTGAAACACTCTCCCGGGACACTGATAAAACAATATGATGCTTTCAAATCTGCTTCTTAAGACAGAACTGGTTTAGGGACTAAAGGCTTATTGGCGCACACTGTGCGTTACTGACTAAATCAATGAATATTCACATACTAGCTTCCAGACCAAATCGTAAAGGGACCTAACTCACAATGGGACCGAAAGCAGATCATAGTACTGGGAACATTTTGAGATATTTGCTTGACACCGATTCTGCATTTTGACCACCTAGAAGTGAGCATTCTAGATATGGAGCACAGAAACCTAATAAACGAATAAGATTCAAGTAGGTATGTGTCTAAAAAGGTTTGGTAGGGGTTAGGAAGGTAGAGGAAGAGGGAGAGAAAAGAGAGAGAGAGTGAGAAAGGAAGAGAGAGGAGGAGGAGAGTAAGAATAAGAAAAGGAGGAGGGAGGAGAGGAAGGGGGAGATGGAGGGAAGTCAAGAGAAATCGACATGATGTGGATGTGCTTTCTTATTCAAAAGAGTAAAATTTGGGCCTGAAGAGTTACTTTCTGAGCAGCCCACGTGGCTTTCTACACAAGTAAACTTTATCAGACTTTTCATTCTCTGCAACGCAAACCAAATAGCTAACTGTACAATTGCTTTGATTACTCGGTCTCTAAAAATTATCCAGCTATTGACTCAACTTTCCATTTTATCATGTCTCTAAGATTTAACAAAAGCAGATTTTTCTTACAAATCATAAGCTTTGTAATAAATCAGGGTAAGTGTCAAAACTGTCTTAAAACTATTTTGTTTTAAGACAAAAACAAAATTTATCTTTGTCATAGAAGAGACCACCCCTATTGAAATGCTGGGTGCTGAATAATTATTTTATGATTTTAAGCATGTAGAATACGAAAGGAGAGAAAGGGGTGTTCTTTCTCTGCCATTTCTATCCTTCACACCTAATAGAATCGCCTGACACAGTAAGAGCACAAAAATATTTCTTGGATACAGCCATTTTATATCTCTTTGAAATCTTAATATATGTAACTATTATTTTGAACAAGCAAAATTCATGGGCTATAAGGAACTTTATTTTTGTCTCCCATTGTCCAAACTTTAAATTTATTCAGATTAGGTTAACTCTTCCCCTGCCCTGAAAGAAATTTAGGGCAAAGCCTATGTCTTTCAGATTACTGTTAGATAATAAGAAGTTTGTCAGCAACTCCACTCACAAAACACAAAGTGGGGTCATTAATATGCTCGATCTAGTGTAATAATATTTTAAACTTGATTCAAAGTCACAGCTTCCCCCACGTCCCCAGCTCAGCCTGCTTCCAGCAAGTTGCCCGAGGTAGAAGAACCCCCTTCCCTCCTTGCCCTTTCATCTTTCCTCTTCCATCTGGCCAACTGCAGTTGCAGGTTCCTCTAGATCTAGGAAAGGTCTAACTCGATTAGCACTGCTAACAGACGGCTCAGGTGCTCTCACAACCATGATTTAATGTATACTCTTCTCCTGGGGTGATTTCATGGGTTCCCCCGCAATCACCGGGGACCTCTCACCTGTGGTATCCTTAGCACAGGCCAATGCTGGTTGCTTAGGGCTCCTTCCCAGGCCACTGGAAATCTGGAGACTCCCTCCTTTTGGTGTCACTTACCCTCCAAGTGGCTCTCCTGGACAGGGTCTGAGTTGATCCCACGACAGCTGTCCCTGGCGCCCAGCCCACATCTGCTTCAGGGGAAACAGTCAATCCTCCACTCTGACAAATTCTACATGGCCCTCAAGGTGACAATCTGAGACCAACCTGTCCTTTAGATTTTCTAGGGGTGAGTCAGGGCCCAGTCCACTGTGTCCCCCAAAATGCAGAGGACACTTACTAAACCCTCCAAGAGGTCCGACTGAAGCCGTTCTCCCTGGGCTTGAAGAAAGAGGCAGGCATACTCCATATCTTTTCTGGAGAGGGCAAGATTTAGACCATAGCACATGGTTTGTTCCAAAATTCTAATTCTCCACCCGGTTATACCCTCAATGTAGGTGACGGGTCAAGAGTCACAAAATCAGTTTATGTTTGTATATTTTTCACTGCCGCATAGTGGTCTTTTCCAAATTCTGAAATGGCACATTTGCTGTATGGGGTACTCGGCCAACACTGAGATTAAAACAGTTCAATTTTCACATAGTATTATATAAGAATATTCCATTTTATCATAAATTATGAACATTTAGATTTCCAAAGGAGATTAATCAAGACAGTTACTGTTCACGAGATCATGTTTTACAATTTTTCATGCTGTTCTGTTATGAGGTCTCATCTCTCTCTACCACTACAGCTTGGCCAAGCCTCTCTGAATATGTCTTTTTATTTGCTCCCTCAGTCATTTTTGGTTTCTTAACTCTCAGCTATGCCTCATATCGTATGACTCTCCCGGGGATACTAAAGGATCAGGTTTTAGGCATCTGCAAATTTGGTTTGGTTCACTAATTTATGTCCTCTACTCTCTCCCTGAACTTCTGTTAAACCGTGGAGTTGAAACATTAGAGTTAGGAGAATATTTTTAAGGACTAACCTCGGTGCTTTTCTGTGCGTTTGTTTTGTAGTTTGTCCCTGTACCCAGTGACCCTTGTCATTCAATCATCTGGGACTACCACTCTCATTACTTCAGAGAGAAGGGATGACACTGCACAATGGCAGAAAACAAAAAATCGATTCTTTTCTGTTTCAAAATCTTGGGTCCTGGCACGGGTTAAAGATTTGGAAAGATGGGTATTAAGTAAGCAAAGCCTCTGAGAAAGTCCCACAGGCAGGGGGAAGCTAGCAGACCAGTCGAGGGTGGGAGAAAGGTGTTGGAGGCTGGGGGTTCCCTAAGAAGCGGCCCAATCCCCACCCACCTCCAGGCAGAGCCCTGAGAGGAGGGAGAAAGGAAACCCTCCGTGGAACTGGGGAATCTGAGAGCAGAGGGCCTTGTACCTGCCTGTCCTGGTAGAGGTGAGGGAGGAGGGGGAAACACCAGGGTGGAGATGTCTGCCTGGTGTGCCTGGGCAAGTGACAGAGGCAGCCCCAGATGGGGCCTGACGCCCTAACACATCACAAGAACAGGTGAATGATTCCTGTGCACGTGAAGGTAGCACACAAGTAGAGACAAGCCTAATACAGCCTGCCGAGTTCCTGCAGAAAGAAGAATGACCTCTGTGAATCAAGTGGGTCATTGAAGCAACTCAGATAGCGGCAGACCTTCAGCTGTCTTGCTGTGGGGAATATGGGCCAACACAGCAATGACTCCAGGGAATGGAGGACTGGGGACCAGGAAACACATGCCAGCATCAAAACATGATGGCCAGGAGAAATCAGTCTGCTACCCCTGAGGTGAGGTACGGAGTGAGGCCCCTGGAAGCTAGACAGACCGGAAGATGGGTGGGACACGGATCTAAGCACGCTGGCCCCACAGCCTGTATTTGACCACTGTAGTGTTGAATAGTGTCCCCCCAAAATGCATGTCCACCTAGAACCTCAGAATGTGACCCTACTTGGAAACAGGGTCTTTGTACATATAAGTAGTTCAGATGAGGTCATAGTGGATTCATGTAGGCCCCAAATCCAGTAACTGGTGTCCTGAAAAGAACAGAAAACAGAGACACTCGAGGAAGAAGGCCACGTGAATATGGAGGTGGAGATTGGAGTGACACAGCTTCAAGCCAAGGGACAAGGACTGCTGGAGCTGCCAGAAAGCAGGAGAGAGGCAAGAAGGATTATTCCCTAGGGCCTTCAGAGGGAGCAAAGCGCTGCCGATACCTGTGGACTTCTAGCCTCCAGAACTGTGAGAAAACAAATCTTGTTGTTTTTAGCCACTCTGTGGTAGTTTGTGGGCAGCCCTAGGAAACCAATATAACCCCTAAGCACACAGCCTCTCTACAGACTGCGCTTAGCAGCAGCACAGTGACATGTAGAATAATCAGGGCCCGAGGAGTCGGACCCAGACAGGAGGAAGCCAAGGGCTCCCTGGAAACCCAGAACTCTCATCCACTAGAGGCCTCGTCAGCTCTGAGGTTGATCTGGAGCTCTGCTCTCAGAAGGAGAGCATCTTTGGATTCAACTGGGATCTAAGTGCAGCACCAAGGAGAAGGCTTGCTCCTGAGAGAGGCCCTCGGACGCTCTGGCCTTTCTGTGGTGTCCTGCACTCCGGATGATCCAGAGCCTGCCAGGACTCCTCTCATCCTTTCTCTGAAAGGAAAATGAGGCACACTGAAAAGGGCTGCAGATCTGGACTCAGAACCCTGGGACCGAAGTCTTTCTTCACGTCCCTGTTTAGCTAGGTGACCTTGGGCAAGTCACTTAAACTCGCTGTCCTCATCCCATCTCATCTCATCTCATCTACAGTATATGAATAACATTCTTGCCCTACTTAATCTCAAAGGATTGCAGTAGAATGAAAACTTTCTTGGAGTTTTAATGCACTGTAGAGAAAGAAGTGATTATTATCATCATGGCTATACATTTTTTCTCCCCCTTCCTTTTCAAATAAGGCCTCATATTTGAGTTTTCCGTCTAGGACACTGATTGATAAAAACCCAAACTTAAAAATATATTTCCAATATTTTTATTGAAACCATCTGGCAACCCTAGCTAGACTGGAGCAGGCCACATTGAGAGCTAGGAGGTGAAACACCGTTGTATCCACCCTTGGCACCGGAAATTTCTGAGAAGCACTTCCTCCTGGGGAACAGGGGCAAAGCCAGAGGAACCCTGAGGAAAGGCTGACGGTCACAGGCTGGAGGACTGCAAGTGTAAGGACACTTGGCCTGTTCCAGACTGGCCACGGCCGCTGTCCTTTTCCAGGAGAGTTATCCACAGAAACAGTTTAGCAGCGAGTAATTTTTTTTTTTTAATTTTGGTGAAATATACACAACAAATTCACCATCTTAACCATTTTTAAGTGTACGGTTCAGTGATATTAAGTACATTCATATTGTGCAATCATCACAACCATCCATTTCCAGAACTTTTTCATCATCCCAAACTGAAACTCTGTGCCCATTAAACAATAACTCCCCATTCCTCCGTCTCCCCAGCCCCTGGCAACCACCATTCTACTTTCTGTCTCTGAATTTGACTAGTCTAGGTACTCATATAAGTGGAATCATACAGTATGTGTCTCTTTGTGTTTGGCTTATTTCACTCAGCATAATGTCTTCGAGGTTCATCCATGTTGTAGTATGTGTCAGAATTTCATTCTTCTTAAAACTGCATGATATTCCATTGTGTATACACTACGTTTCACTTATCCATTCATTCACTGATGTTGGGTTGTTTCCACCTTTTGGCTATCGTGAATAATGCTGCTATGAACATGAGTGTACAAATATCTGTTCAAGTTCCTTCCTTTCAATTCTTTTGGGTAGCAGAGAGTAATTTTTAAAAGCATTCTATAGAAGAAAACTAGGAAATGCTAGAAAAACCTAAAATAATTAAATTTACCTCTTTTAAGGATTCTAAAAGGAAGCCACAGTTAGAGTTTTCAGAGCTGATGCTATAAAAACTTTTCTTATTACAGGCTTTTTAAGAAAAAATGACAAAGAACTTTCTAGGCTCTGTATTTATTAGGGGACTATACAAATGACAATAATCAAAATAATTAGCAAATCTTACACTTGTCATTTATACATTTAATTCAAAAATTATAGCTTTAATTTTCAAAATTAACTAGCAGAAAATGAAAATATACTAATTCGATTTTGTAGAATATTTATATTATGGTTACTTCATACATATTTAAATAAGCATTTTTTAAAATACTGCATGTGGTAACATGTAGCTCTAAGGAATATCATGCTTTATGTGATAAGTTTGTTCCTGTGTCTTATCAAATGCCTACAAATAAATCACATTTTAAATGAGTGAAGACAAGGCACTTATATCTAAAGAACTCTCTGAAGAAAAGCTGTTAGAAAAGATTCCTTTTGCGATTCAAATAATCACCTGCTAATTTATCTACTTTAGAGTTTCATGTTTTGGCGTTCTTGGAAAAGGAGAAACTCTTCAAGTCTGAAAAATGAATCACCACTTCTGTTGTTTTTTTTTTTACACTCTACCAACTGACTCACATTATTTTGTTGGCTCCAACTATTATGCCGCATCTTTGACTACTTTGAGCACACGTAAAAGGAGAAAACAGCATCACTCAAAATCGAGAAAGAATGTAAAAGGGCAATGTTTTCCCAAGACTGCCCATTCAGAAACCAGTGTCAAAGACCCTGGGAGACACCTTGTGCCCTAATGAACCGCCTGATCCTCTCCCTACTGCCTCTCACCAGCTCACCTTTGTTTCTCAGATTTCATTAATGGCCAAGTCCTGTCTCTTCTCCTTTCAGGGTAGTTCCTGCCTCACTCTCCTCTCTACTCTCTCTGAAATGCCATCGTTGAAGACATCATCAACTGCTGTTTGGTGTATCACCTCCAGTCTCTCTCATCACTGCTTACCATTGCCTCTGCTTTAAAGTCCACACTCCTCAGCTTGACATGCAAGACCTTCCATAATCTGACCCCAATCTTTTATCCTAGCCTAACTTGCGCTCTTGTCCCTCATGTGCCTTGAGTTCTAATGAAATCTGCTCCCACTGGGTTCCCTCTGGGCTCCTGCCTCCAAGTCTTTGCTCCATGCTATTTTCTCTGTCTTCTCTGTTTCTTCTTCTTGGAAAGCCAGGCTGTCATCTGTACTCTCCTGGAGAGTTATTGATTTGTCTCTTACAATGCTTGTCACTCTCTACTCCATGTATCAGTCATTTATGTTTATATCTCAGATCCCCATGCCTCCTACCTGAAAATACAGGAATTATCATGGGATACCAAGTAGTATCACTAACTTCACTTCATAATCGTATTACTTTTATAAAAAGTCAGAGTTTTGAGTTATGTGCAATAATAATAAAATAATACACTAAATACATGATGTGATTTCCAGCTCTATTATCTAGTATCTCCTAGAAAAAGGTGACATCTCCATCTTCATTTGACATATGAGCAAAATGAAGCAAAGAGCTAGCAAGAAACAAAGCCAGTGTTGCTGTATCAGATGAACGGGAATTCCTGAAAGTGCTAGAAAAACATAAAGCACTCACAAAAATGAAGCTCAACCTGACTGTGCATCCTTTGCTATGGTCTCCAGACAGCACTACCTCTGAGCTCAGGAATGTCTTGATTTATGTGGGTCATCACAAAGACACATGACAAATGAGACTTCAGATGAAATGAAAGAGTGAGTGTGTTCTCTCTCTCATGACAACAGAAACCACCACAGATCACTACCAGTAACGTTCTTTAGGACACAGTCCCTTTCTTAATCCAGAGGAGCCATTAATGAGGCATCCCCCTGGATTTGCCTCCCTGCCAAGTGCAAATCTTGCCTCCAGTCAGGATCTGTCATAGAGCTAACTTCGTGCACAACATCAGGCTCATAGCAAAGTATTCCAGGGACTGTTTACCTGTTAAGTCACTCTGCACCCCTGCAAGGCAACTCATAAGAAGTTCATTACATATCTGGCTTCCGTTATGCCTCTTTGGACTGCTAAACGGGATTTAGAGCACTTTATTCTTTTGTCTCTCACTTTTTCAATGGAGTACACAAAAGCCATTAGAAAGAAGCATCTTTTAGATGAAGAGATATTAAGTGCGCGCACTCCGCTGCTGGCGGCCCGGGTTCGGATGCGGGCGCGCACCGACACACCGCTTCTCTGGCCATGCTGAGGCCGTGTCCCACATACAGCAACTAGAAGAATGTATGTGCAGCTATGGCATACAACTATCTACCGGGGCTTTGGGGGAAAAAAAAAAAGTTTAAAAAAAAAAAAAAGAAAGAAGCATCTTTTAAAAGTATACAATGGAAAGGAACCCAGCCCTGTAGCATGCAAAACCTGCAGGCCAGAGCTAGCACAGTTCATTGGGCTCTCTTAGAGGTCCCTTTTGTCCCCTCTGGAGTGTGCAACAGCTCTGTTGCTTTACTCCATAGCACTCAGCAAAATACAAGTTAGGTACCCAACATCACTGGGAATACTTACAAATAGAGCGTTTTAGCATATGCTTAACAAAACACATTTATATAGCTAGATTTTTTTTGAAGGTGATTAAACATGGGCAGACCCTCCACGTTTTGGAGTAATCCTAGCTGTGCTAGGATTCTCAGCCCCAGCACGGTTTCTTCAACATGGACTATTTCTAACATGTGGTGCCCATGGACAGCTCAGCCAAGATCTTGCCAACTTTCCCTCCTCTGGGACCCAATGCCCAATGTCTCAGACATCAGTGAGGCCTCCCATGAGACCCTGCTGGCTTGAGGCCCTTTGCTAATTTGCCTAATTCTTTCTGCTGGCAAAGGCAGTAATGTCACCGAGGCCAGATCTCCATTAGTCAGTAATCTGCTTCTCAAGAGCTCACTTCTCCTGGTCTTACTAACAAATATCATGAAAAGAGGTGGGTAAGTAGGCTCAACAGCCAAGTATCACTGGGATTCATCTATGCTACGAGGCGCAAACATTGGTAGAAAAACCTCAGTCACCCTCAGTAACCATGAATGAATTGCCTTGTGGTTTTATCTATCTTTCTTAACTCCTGAGATTTACACTTGTGTAGTTTCTGATAAAGAACCGGCATAGCATAGACGCAGTATGATTCTTAGACCTCCAGACTAGCATTTCAGAAAAGCAGAGGTTGCAATCCCGCTGTGCGTTGCAGGACCATCTTATGTAAGTTGCTTAACCTGTTTCCTCTGCTGCCAAACAGGAATAGGATGGCCCCCATCAGCCTCTGTCTGCAGACACATCCCAGGACACACACTGCTGGGCAAGGAACACAGTTATGGCCTGGATTAAGTAGGAGCCTTCGGTGTGGTGGACAAGTGGTTTTCCTTCAGAATGTCTAAATAGACACAAAACAGGAAGAAAAGGAAAATAACCAGCAGCAGAGGAATTTATAAGAATGGCCTTTTATTTGATGAAAAAGGGTTTGAGGCCATTTTACTGCAATTCTAATTATGAGTATCTTGTCCAAGGCATTTTCTATGTGGTTAAAATACCAGAAAAGTAAAATATAACCCCTGCCCTCAATGTGCTTACATTTGCTGTGTGTATGTGTCTGTGTGTTGTGCCTATGTGTGTGTGTGTCTGTGTCTGTGTGTGTATGTCTCTGTGTGTCTGTGTCTGTGTCTCTGTCTGTATCTACGAGTGTCTGTGTGTCTCTGTTCCCAGCTAAACTGGGTACACTGCAGTTTGCTATTCTAAGGAGCACAGCCCACAGGGGAAGTCATGATGACTGGCAAGGATCTGGAAAGCCTTCACAGTTTGTGCTGGGCCTTGACAGGAATGGAACTTCAGCAAGCAGAAATAGAGGGAAAGAGATTTTTGAAGAAAGAAAAAAAATACTTGAGAAAAGGCAGAGAGGGATAGCACACGGCATGTGCCATGTACACCGAGGTGCTGATGTGCATGGAGAATATGAACTGGTAACCTGTGAGGTCTCTACCCAGGGACGAGGCACCAGAGACAAGCAGGAGGGCTTCGCTACGTTTTCAGCAGAGTCTCTCAACCTGCACTTACAATGCCTCTGAATCAAAGCAGGATGCATTAACGCAATCTGTCAGCTGTTTCTCTCTGATTCTGCCCTTGTCATCCAGTTTGGCAAAAAAATGGCACCTTGAGCCTACAAGACATACTCTAAGAGTTCTGAGGAAGTGTTTCGGTGTATACAGAAAGTCTGGCAAAGTAAGAAAGGCATTCCAACTCCTAAAACACCCTTGTTTGCCCCAAGTTATACAACTATAAGAAAACTAGGAATCTTTTAAACTCCTATAAGGTGTGAGATTCAAGCAGTTCTAGTGAAGTATTTCTCCAAGTACATTACTAACAGTATTGAGAATATTCATCATTCATTCATTCAACAGATGTTTGTTGAGCAGCCATCATGCACCAGGCACTGTTCTAGGCATTGGAGACATAGCAGAGAACACAACAGATAACCACCCCCCTCAATGGACTTGCAGTCTGATGAGCAGAGATGGACAATAAATGAAACAAGTAAGTAAAACAGTAAGCCTGATGATGAGTTGCTATGGAGAAAAGAGGCAGGGAAAGGACATAGTAGCACTGGTGACATTTGAAGGAAGAGAGGGGTGGAGATTCATGCAGATATCTAGGAGAAAAACATTTGTGGCAGAAGGAACAACAAGTGCAAAGGCCCTGAAGCACACCTGACATGGTTGAGGAATAATAAGGAGGCCAGTGTGCCTGGAGCTGAGTGAGGGAAGGAGAAAGGAGTAAGATGTAAGGACAGAGAAGAGGCAGCGATCACGAGTCTGGAGCAGGAGGACATTAGTAGAGGGCAGATGGTGGGATGGTAGGAGAAGAAAACGTTTTATGGTGGAGGAAGTGAGTGATCAATATTAGTAAATGTGGCCGAGAGGTCAAGTAAGGTGAGGACTGAGAATGGGATCTTGAAGTTAATGCTGTGGAGGTTGCTGGGGACCCTGGCTAGAAGGTGTTAGGTGGAGGGATGGGGGCAAAAGCCTGACCACAGGAAATTCAAGGAAGAGTGAGAGGAAAGGAATGGACAACAAAGTGTTTTGCTGAAAAGGGAGCAGAGAAATGAGTGGTCATTGGAGGAAGAAATGCTGTCAAGAGAGGTTGTTTTTATATAAGGAATTAATACAACTCGATAGCAAAAAAGGCAAATAATCTGATTTTAAAATGAGCAAAAGGCTTGAATAGATATTTTTCCAAAGAAGACATGCAAATGACCAACAGGTACATGAAAAGGTGATCCACATATTAATCCTCAAGGAAATGCAAATCAAAACCACAATAAGATACTGTCTCACACCTGTTAGAATGACTGTTGTCAAAAAAAAACAATAGAAAAAGTGTTGGTGAGGATGTGGAAGAAAGAGAACCCTTGCGCACTGTTGGTGGGAACGTAAATTGGTGCAGCCACTATGGAAAACAGTATAGACGTTCCTCAAAAAATTACAACTACAACTACCATATGATCCAGCAATCCCACTTCTGGGAATACATCCAAAGGAAAGGAAATCACTATCTCGAAGAGGGGTCTGCACCTCCATGTTCATTGCAGCATTATTTACAACAGCCAAGATAAGAAAATGTGGTGTATATAAACATATACACCATAAACACACACACACACTCACATATACAATGGAATATTATTCAGCCATAAAAAAGGAAATCCTGCTATTCTCAACAACATGGATGAACCTTGAAAGCATTATGCTAAGTGAAATAAGTCAGACAGAGAAATAAAAATACCACATGAGCTCATTCATTTGTAGAATCTAAAAAAGTCAAACTCATAGAAACATGTACAGCATGGTGACTATAGTTATAATCCTGTATTGTATATTCGAAATTTGCAAGAGAGTAGATCTTAAATGTGTTCACCACAAAAAAAAAAGGTAATTATGTAAGGTGATGTATGTGTTAGCTAAGGACGTGTTAACTAATCTTATCATGATAATCAAGTCATAATACACATGAATATCCAATCATCATGTTCTATACCTTAAACTTCTACAATGTTATTTGTCAATTACATCTCAATAAAGCCGGGGGGTGGGGGGATTGAGTAAAAAAAATAAAGAAAAAAAAGAAAGGGTGTTTTTGTTTGATTGATTGGTTTTGTTTTGTCCTGTTTTTTAAATGAGAGAAATAACAGCCTGTTAGTAGGCTGTTAGGGATGGATCCAGTAGAGGGAAAAATTGATGATGCCGGAGACAGAAGGGAGAACTGTCAGAAGGAGAAGGGGGACTAGGTGGGAGAGGAGAGGATCTAGGGGATGAGTGACGGGGTTAGATTTGGCAGCAACAGGGACAGTTCATGGTCTGGGAAAGAAGAGAAGGCAGGGCATCTGGGCACCAACGTTTGGATGCAGGCACACGTCAGGAGCTCATGGAGATCCTCTTCCGAAGCTCTGTCATCTTCTCAACGAAACAGCACAAGGGACACGTGGTAGGAGAGGAAGACGAGGGCGAGTCACGAGGGGCTGAGTGAGGAGGGGCTGGAACATGATCTGACTCACATTTTAGGGGTGCTCTCTGGCTTCTGGGTTCAGAATAGAGTAAAGGGAGGCAAAGGTGGAAACAGAGCAGCCAGTGAAGAGATCAGTGCAATAATCCAGGATGGAGATGAGATGCTTGTGGGCTTCTTTCAGAGATCAGAATATTAGCAATGGAGGTGGAAAAATGATCAGGTTCTGAATATATTTTGAAAACAGGTAAGTGTGGAAGAGTCAGTGAAGTACAGGGTGTTTTATTATTTCCCCCCCAAACAAATACAACAAAACCAAGAGATACTACTACAGCATTTAAACCAAAAATCAATAACATTTCAGCTGCCTTTACTGACAACAATCCAGTTTTTAACTAGCAAAGACTACTTCAGAACTGTGGCAATATCAATAAGTGATGCCAGTGAATACATAAAAATCCTCCGCCGACACCGTAAAGCATTATAGAAATTGAAGCTGTAGTTAAAAGCAAAGCATCTGTGTCTGTTCCAATAAGCCAATTGTCAGGAGTGCATCAATAAATCACAAAATTAGCGTGGAAAAATATTTCAAGCTTTCCAAGATCAAAGAATGGATAGTAAAATATTAACTTGATGTCCTTTTAACTTTCTTTTCTCAGTATTTATTAGTGTTTGACCTCCCTTGAAATGAGAGCTCCATTATACGCTCTTTTGATACATGGATTGAAAGGTTGCTCAAAGCACTCCATCGTCACTAAGCATTTTCTATTCTCCAGTGGAAAACTATTAGTCTGCATTTTACAGTAACTCTCCTCGGCATATCAAAAACACGCATCTCTATTCAACACAGAGAAGAACCAAGAGGACTGCCCTTTCTCTCCTTCCTCTGCCACCCACAACTCCAGTTACAGATACTTGTAGAGATAAAGTGGGGACGTGCAAATCTGCACAGCAAGGTAAAAGTGTCATTCTAAAAAACGTCCATGCCTGATCATTCATGAGGCCTACTTTAAACACATTTAATCTAATATTTAGGGCTTGGAACAACCAAAAGATATGAGAAGCTCAGTCCTTTCCTTCAAGTTTATAACAAGGAATAACATACAGAAAACTTTCCAGAGAGTAGAGGGCAGAAATCCCTTTCTCCTCTTTCCTTATCTTATGTTTGGTTTGAGGAGCATTAGCTGCTAATTTTTGTCACCCAGATGTTCTGTACCACCCTAAAGGATATTTGAGACAGATTCCTATAAGAATCATGGCAGTTTTTGACAAAACAAACTTCTAGAATTTAATTCTAAAGAAACAGGTAAACATGCATAAAGGTTTAGCTGCAAGAATGTTCACCACAGTATGCTTTATTAGAAAGAAAAACTGGAATCAAGCTAAATGTCTAACAATAGGTGACTGGGTAAAAAAATAAGTTCCATCCATGTAATTGAACTATGCATAGCCATTAAAAATGATGTCAAGTACTCTAGGGAAACTAAAGAAAAAATAAGCAAGTGGGACTTGATCAGATTAAAGAGCTTCTACAAGACAAATGATACCAGAATCAAAATGAACAGACAACCCACCAGACGCAAGAAAATATTTGCAAAACATATATCTGACAAGGGGTTAATCTCCTTAATATATAAAAAACTCACACAACTGAACAACAAACAACCCAGTCAAAAAATGGGCAGAGGAAATGAACAGACACTTCTCCAAAGAAGATATACAGATGGCCAATAGGCACATGAAAAGATGTTCAACATCACCAATCATCAGGGAAATGAAAATCAAAACAACACTAAGATATCACCTCACACCCGTTAGAATGGCTATAATCACCAAGACAAAGAACAACAAATGTTTGAGAGGATGTGGAGAAACAGGAACCCTCATACATAGCTGGTGGGAATGCACACTGGTACAGCCTCTATGGAAAATGGTATGGAGATTCCTCAAAAAATTAAAAACAGAAATACTCTATGATCCAGCTATCCCACTACTGGGAATCTATCCAATGAACCTGAAATCAATAATCCAAAGAGGCTTATGCACCCCTATGTTCATTGCAGCATTATTCACTATAGCCAAGAAGTGGAAGCAACCCAAGTGTCCCTCGACTGATGACTGGATCAAGAAAATGTAGTATATATATACAATGGAATACTACTCAGTCATAAAAAAGACAAAATCGTCCCATTTGCAACAGCGTGGATGGACCTGGAGGGTATTATGTTAAGTGAAATAAGCCAGAAAGAGAAAGACAAACACCATGTGATCTCACTCATACGTGGAAGATAAACCAACACACGGACAGAGACAACTGTATGGTGGTTACCAGGGGCAATGGGGGTAGGGGATGGGCACAAGGGGTGAAGGGAGACATATATATGGTGATGGACAAACAAAAATGTACAACCCAAAATTTCACAATGTTATAAACTATTAAAACATCAATGAAAAAAAAATGATGTCAAGTACTTAAAGATGTGGAAATTGTTCACAGCGGATTTTGAAATAAAATTAATACAAATGATATGACCACATTTTTGTAAAAAGAAAATATATGTTTACATGTATTTATATAAGGAATGAAATTAGAAGCATTAACATCAAAAGATTTATGTGATTATTTCTTTTTTTTTTTTTTTTTTATTTTTCCCCCAAAGCCCCAGTAGAGAGTTGTACGTCATAGTTGCACATCCTTCTAGTTGCTGTATGTGGGACACGGCCTCAGCATAGCCAGAGAAGCGGTGCGTCGGTGCGCACCCGGGATCCGAACCCAGGCCGCCAGCAGTGGAGCACGTGCACCCAACCGCTAAGCCACGGGACCGGCCCTGATTATTTCTAAATGTAGGATTTTCAGGGAGATTGTCCTTCTTGCTCATCTGTACTTTGTTCTAATTTTCCCATAAGTATCATTTTATTACTTGTGTAGTTGGAAAAGTGTCAGTAAAAGTTACCAACCCTTATTCATGGTGGCAATCAAGTCTCACAAGAAAACTGCCCGGCCAAATGCAACCCTGTGGTGCCTGACTTGCTTACTTTCTAGACACGTGGCTATGTTAGTGTTTAAGCCCTGATGTGGCCAGAGATGGACTTCTTCCACGGATCTGTGACAATCTGCTCAGCAATCAGCCAATTGTGTTCTTCAGGCACCCAGTACAAGGAAGTGGAAACAGCAGCAGAGATTCAAATACCCACAGAACCACAAAGAACCAGAATTTACCAATAAGCTTCAAGTGGGATGTGTCATAATGTTGGCTGCCTTTGCATCAAAGCAACAGGCATTGTCCAGCAACAAAATGCAGCCAAAACATCTGTGGGGAATAGAGGACAGGGGCACAAAAGGGAGATGAGCAGAGCCCCAGAAAGAGAACAAGAACCCAGCACATATATTTGGTCGAATGGGCCTTGTGCTATAAAATGGCACAGCATAGTTAGGGAAATTCTAGCTAATTTCAGGAACAAGACTCAATACAAGGGCCCAAGCAATTTCCAAAGATTCCTTTAAATTAAGAATGAAATCCCCAAAGAACTAAATTCTAATACCTTGAACCTCAAACAAATTACTTTAAAAGCAACACTAAAAACATCAAACAGAAAGTAGATTAAGTGCATGCTCCCCATCTGTAAGAGCTTGCTGACCACAAACTCAATTACTCGTTTCAAAACGAGATCCCGGTTTGTTTGGATTTACTGATAGGCTTGTTCTGATAAATGAGAATGACAGATCTAAGGAGAGAAAGCTTCAGTTCTCTCTGTTGGTCACACTCAAAACCAAACCTCCAGGTAAATGCATAAACGGGTAGCTACACTTTGCAAAGCAAAACAGGGCCGCATCTACAGGCAAAGCCAACCCCCGCATTGACTTTTATCTTTTGCGCCATCTATTTGAATATGGAAAGCACTAGGACATATTTGTCTTTGGAAACAGTCAGGTTTCCCCCTAGGATAATGTTTATTCCAAATAAGTATTTTCTCTGTGCCATCACCCTCTGTTCAGTTCTAGAATTTGCTCTTCTCCGATTTTGGCCTATTTTTCAGTTCTGAGCAAACGGCAAAAGCATGTGTGCCTTGCTTTCCCGTTAGCGCACTCATGCCTACCCTCGGTCATGCTGGCCTTTGTGAGGCTGCCAGCATCCCCCTCTCGGAGACATCTGTTGCCTTGCTTAAACCAAGAAGCCTCTGAAGCACGTGACTGGGCCGTACAGAATCAGAGAGTGCCACCTCCAACAAGAGGCGTCTGTCCACCTCGCCTCTCCCCTGTCATTTCCTCCTCTAGCCTCGGCCTCAACAAGTGGCCAAGCCTCACACAAGCTGTCAGGGACAGATGCTATGTGAAAAGAGGAAATTAGACTCAAAGACGCTATAGCTTTTTTAATTAAGTCCAACCTAAAAGCCAAATAGTGAGGCATGAAATGAGTACTTACTTGCAAATAAGTACCATGTTTCAAAAACAAAAGCACTGGTTGGGGTTAGTAGGCAAGTTATTAGCTTTCTCAAATGTTATATTGTTCTTCATTCGATGCCTCAATATTTTCGCTTCTGAGGTGGAAAATGCGTTTTGCATTGGTACATCGGTACCCTGAGTTTTCTTTTGTTATTTCCTTCCTCCGCTATCCCTGGGCTAGTTGAGTTGGCAGGATACAGTGTGTCCACACAGCCAAATGCTCACCCTCCTCTACTCATCACTAGCCTCCTCGCTCCCTCGCTCTGCAAACAGCCACTGAGTGCCCACTACACAGCAGGCCTGGCTTTACATTCTAACAAGAAGGAAGAACAACACAGTTCTGGCTTCCCTCTTTCCAGCTCCCTGAGCTCATTCTAGTCATTTGCTTTGTCTCCATTTCTTTGTCTCCATTTTCTCTAGTTTACTATTTGCTTTCTATTCTGGTTCCTTATTGTTCCTCTCTGCATGCTGCCTGCTAATTAAAGCGGACTAGAGGCCCAGGGCCTCTGCTGCAATTCTTAGCTTAAACGGCCAGGATCCTTGTTGATTATTAAGGCTGGTGTGGACTCAGGCAGAAGACCACATGGATTTTTAGAGAGAAGAAAACAAAACAAGACAAAACAAAACCACTCAGATATAGAAGGAAAGCAGGAGAAACCTTAAAACAGACACTAGAATTTCTAAGGCAATCACAAAATACAGATGAATTTCATTAAGATTTATTTTTCTAATTTCTTTTTCATCATTTCAACCATAAAGAAAATTAAATATATTATTGAAGGTGCTTAAGAAAGTATCCATACATTTCAAAGTCAGTAAGGAGGGGATCTCAGGTACCATCTTGCTGTTTTACAGACCCAGGAAACCAAGGAGAATGACTCATCCAAGACCACACACTGAGGCAGTTGCTGAGGCCGAGGTAGATTCCCAGGTTTTCTGATTTGCTCCCGCTTCCCACCCAGAGCCCCTGCCAACTACTCTCGTCCCCATTCAGTGTTTTCTATTATATCAATATTTTAAAATATTTCATGAATTGGGGATAGAGGAGGTAAAGCAAATGTTTACTATCAAAATCTAACTACAGTGTTCAGAATTTTCTTAGATAATCATGACATGCAGTAGTTTTTAAAGAAATTCTGAAAAGTAAATTTCAAATAAATGCAACAAAGAAGATGGGAAGAAGAAGGAATCAGCCTGTTCCAAGATCATACTCACCACTGGATAACAATCAGGAAAGAAATACCTGACTTTGGATTATTTTTATCTTAGTCTCATTAAGGAAGACAAAAATTAAAACTGAATAAGAATTTGATTTCACTGAATCTACTAGTTACAACTCTTTGGGTTCAGTGACAAAATACACAAACCAAAACGGCTAAAGCAAAAAGAAAGTATATTGTTCTTAGAACTGAGAAATCGAGAGGTGGGGGGGTCTCATTTCAGGCATGGCTGGAGGCAGAGCTCAAATGGTGACTAACCCTCGTATGGTCCATACCGCACATCGGGTCCTGTTCTCAGCACTTCACCTGACTCACCTAATCCTTACAACTCTGCGAGTAGATATCGTAACAAGTCCCATTTTACAGATAAGAAAACTGAGGCATGGAGACCAACTTGTCCTGAGTGACGCTGTTAGTAAGTGGCAGAGCAATTCAAATCCAAACAATCTGGCTTCAGAATCTAGATTTTAATCACTGCCTCCCCATACCACCAGAATCCAGTTTTGCTCTATCTTTCATCTCTACGTCCTCTGTGGTTCCATTCTCTTTCAGATTCTCTCCTCCTGAAAGCAGATAGCTGAAACAGCTTGAGCCTCAAAACTTGACAATTCCAAGACTGGCAAAAAAACCCAAAGGTTTCTTTTCCAGAAATTCCAAGAAACATCTTTCTGCATTTCATTGGCTTGAGCCAAACACAGGGGAATGCTAATGTTCTCATTGGCCAAACAAACCTGGCTCCCATATCCCCATGGAGCAGAACGTGGCGTCAACTCCACCAGAAGCACATGGACAGAAAGTAGAGGAGGTGAGCAGATCTCCTCCCCCAGAGAAACTGGAATAGTTATCAGAGATGGTGAATGAACACCGGGTGGTAAAAATGACAGGTGAAGACTACATTGTAAAATTTCACCACAATAATTAAAATACTTCTTTTACAATTATCCAACAGAAGCTCTTGGTCTTCAGGTATTATAGGTATCTCATAAGACCCGTGGCAACTTTCATTTTTATAAAGGAGGAGGGTATATGAAAAAATGAACCAAGATAGGACAAGCATGATTTATTTATAATTGTGGACTACCTCTACCATGCACATTCACATCAGTTTTATGGTTCCTCAATGAATTCTGGAATCAGAGACTCTTCACTGTAGGGTGGATATTGGAGCTCATCCATCCTAAGATCCCACAGGGAGCAGAGGCTATCCCAGTGCTGCCAAGGACCATGCCCCCGACTTTACGAGGCAAGTCTGATTTCTCACCTTGCTCCACTTTCATGTAAGGCATGGCTGGTGGAAAAGGGCAAAAGGACAGGTGAGAAAGCGTGATGCTGCAGAAGGCACCTGCATTTCCCCCCGCCCTATGGAAACCATCCTCAGCCTTATCCCTCCATCTCCCTCACCACCCCTTCCCGACACGCAGACCTTGCCTTTAGCTGCACACCTCTCAGCCTGTCCTGATTTTCACACCAGAGCCCCTACTCTACTTCTTTTTTTTTTTTTTAAAGATTTTATTTATTTTATTTTTTCCCCCCAAAGCCCCAGTGGATAGTTGTATGTCGTAGCTGCACATCCTTCTAGTTGCTGTATGTGGGACTCGGCCTCAGGATGAACGGAGAAGTGGTGCCTCGATGCGCACCCGGGATCCGAACCCGGGCCACCAGCATCGCAGCGAGCGCACTTAACCACCAAGCCACAGGGCCGGCCCTACTCTACTTCTTATTATAAAACACTAAGGATCAGCTTCTCCTCTGAAATAAAGATGAGTTCTACCTCAATCTTTTAGGCACCCCAAGATTCACTGTTATCCTCTAAATAGTCTTTACCTTTTCCCCTGGGAGTCTGTGTGGAAACCAAAAAGATGACAGAGAATGGAGGTGTGGGAGGAAATGTTGTTTATCTAAGGGGGACCAACCCGCAGATTGGTGGGTATGATGCATAACCTGGAAAAGATGCTACAAAGTGTTTGCGAGCATTCACTAGGAGCTTTTGTGACCTCCCGGCTGGGAGGTCAGGGAACTAGACTCAACACCCCGTACCTGGGCTCCAGCAAATATTTTACTACGTTTCTGAGGGTACCTTTATGAGTTGGATGACTGCCAGTAGATGATATAATTAGTTGGATTTGTGACTGTTTGCAGGACCCAAACACTGGAAGAGGGCCATCAATATGGTGCCACAGGGCTCTGACCTCAGCCCTGTCCAGTTCCAAAATTCTGTCAATAACCCCAGTGAGGATATTTACAGCATACTGATCAAATTGAGAGTGGAGATGATGCTGGGGAAAAGAGCAAGATTGTTGGATGACATAATCAAGATCAAGCAAGATATGCACCAGATCCCTGATGAGGCAGAATAGCAATGAATGTTAAGCCTGTATTCAGGTTAAAATAAACACACACAAGTCCATGATTGTGGAGACACACCTCAGCAGCCACATGTGTGAAAAGGGAGTTTGGGTTGACTCTACTTGTGGTATGAGTCAACACTGCACTGTGGTTGCCAAAAAGCTAATGTGGTCTAATGCTGCACTGATGGAAACAGAACATTTAGACTGTGGCTTGTGTTAAGCATGCTGCATTTTATGTGAAGCAGACCACACCAAGAGTTTTGTGCTTAGATCCTGGCTTTACTCTAAGAGAAACATAGGCAACCCGAAGTTCAGTAGGAGAGGAGTGACTATTATGGTGAAGGAACTGGAAACTCCTATGAGGGCATAGAGATGTTTTGTCTGGAAAATAGAAGGCTTATGTGAAACAGGAGAACTGTCTTTAATGATATGATAAGCTGTCCTGGGAAAGAAGAATTCTATTTTTTCTGTGTATCACCTATGTCTGGACCTAGACCAAGAGTGAGAATTATAGGGGAACAGATTTTAATGTAACAGAAAGAAGACATTCCAAAGGAATAGTCCCCAAACGGAAAGAAAAGTTTAGGGAGGTATTCAAACAGAGATCAGGAGATGACAAGGACGTTGTAGAGGGGAATACAGAGATCTGATGGGTTGTTGGATCAGATCAGTGGTTCTCAAACTGTGTCCCTCAGAGGTGCCTCAAGGAAGGAATAGAGAGAGCAGAAGCAGCTGAGGGATGGGGCTCCATTATTACACAAGCTTCTGCTCCCACACTCCATTTTAAGCACAGCAGCTCCCCTGACCTGTTCACACAGTGGGCTTCTGCTGTGAAGGAAAGGTTTTACTAAGCCACTGGACTGGATGATCTCAAAGGTTCCTGTTCAACCTTGAAGTTCCAGGAATTAATGATTTTGAGATGTGACTTCTCCTAAGAGGCAGACTGGAGTAGAAGGGAAATGTGAGCTCTGCAGCCAGAACTATGAGGTTCAAATCCTAGTGTACTAGTTTTCTATGGCTGTGTAACAAAATAACACAAACTTAGTGGCTTAAAACAACACACACCTACCAGCTCACAGTTTCTGTAGGGTAGAAGTCCAGGCAGGGCTTAACTGGGTAACCCTGCTTAGGGTCCCACAAGGCTGAAATCAAGATGTGAGCTGGATTGTGTTCCTTTCTTGAGTTCAGGGTCCTCTTCCAAACTCGCAGAATTCATTTCCCTGAGGCTAATGCCTGAGCTCTTCATTTCCTTGCTAGCTGTTGGCCAGGGACCACGCTCAGCAACTTAGGCCACTCTGATTCTTGCCACGTGACCCCCTCTATAGGCTTTCACAACATGGCTGTTGGCATCTTCAAGGTCAATCTCTTTCTTTGATTCTCTCTCTCCAGGGAAGGCCTGGGCCCTCTTATAGAGGGCTCACCTAACTAGGTCTGGCTCAACCCTGGAAAATCTCCGTTTTGATTAACTCACGATCAATTGATGAGGGACCTTACTTATATCTTCAAAATCCCATCCTCCTTGCCATATAATGTAACCTAATCAAGAGAGTGAAATCCCATCATCTTTACAAGTCCTGTCCACACCGAAGGGGAGGGGATTCTCCAGGGTGTGTACACCACGGGGCGGGAATTTGGGGAGCCATCTTAGAATTCTGCCAATCACATGTAGCTTTTCCACTCATAGCTTCTGACTTTGAGGGAGCTGCTCTGCCTCTCTGAAACTCAGTGACTTCATCTATAAAGTGGGGATAATGATTCCTCTAGGGGTTTCCAGGAGAGTTAAATGGGTTAATACTTAAAGCACTTAGAACAGTAACCTGGCACCAGGTAAGCATCCGATGAAAGTCATATAGTATCCTTGTGCGGGAATACATGGTATTCTTAGGAACGACTGAATCCAGGGCAGTCAGACAGCCTGGGATCAACGTGCTTTCAGGCAGGAGCTGCTAAAGTGGGTCAGATACACAGCTTCACGAAGAGGTGGCTTCTGTTTTTTCTCCTACAGGCTAGCTCTCCGCTTTGTGCTGCCACTTTCACTATTTAGCTTTAATCTCCTTTGCCACTTCCGGTGTCCACCACCTACTGTCACTCTTCCTTTTCTCTCTATGTGTTTTTCTTCAGTCTTTTTCTTCTTTCTCTGTTGCTTCTCTCATTATTCTCATTTTTTACACTGCAAGATTTGCTGTTATCAGTCCAGCAAATAAGACTATGTCTTTCCTTCAGATCAGCTAACATGCTGTCGTGTGATCTTCACGGCATTGGTTCTTTTTGTTAGTATTCACTACTCATAAGGTCTTAAAAATATTTTTTGATATTGTTTAAGATCCCTGAAGCTATTAAATTTTGACTTATTTTCCCTTTAGGTTAAAAATTCTCCATTACCAAACAGATAAATCAAAAAAATTATGTTTCACCTTTCAAAACAATTCAGCATCCGAATTTCCTTTTAATAGAAAAATCCCCTAATCCAGTTAAAACATTATTCATTTTTATAAAAATTCATTTTCAAAAACAATTTTCAGGAATCCTTCTATTGCACAGTGAATAGCTCCTGGTTTGCAATCTAGTTTGCCAATGAAAACTATAATGAGAGACCAGCAAAGGGAAAAGGCAAAGCAATTTCAGTCTGCCAGAGCCAACGGAAACAGCCACACAGCTGTGGCTGTCAGCGTTATTTCACAATACAATACATTTCAGCCCTGTGCCCTGCACACAGTAGGTACTCAATAGAAACTTCTTGAGTAGAATTGAAGAGATGTCTCAGTAATAACCTGCTGAACTGAATTGAGGAGCTGTCTCAATAAGTGACAACCATGAATCCACTTAATTAGCGTTCTTTCTTCTACCTAATACCTAACACCAACGTGAAATAGAGTTTTCAAAACAAACAGAAGAGCCAGTAGTAATGAACACAGTTCGACGCAAACGGCTTATATGGACAAATGAGCTGACATGCATTATCAGCTATATCTTCAGTGTTCAACAAAAACCAGGTGAGGTCATAGCTCCCATTCGGACCTGTTCTATCACGCCACTGAGAGTCCACATGACCGTCTCTATGCTGCTTTAGTAGGAGGCTGGGAGGGAGTCCGGAACATCTCCACCACCCTGGACACCCCCAGTGCCCAGGCAGCAGAAGCTGTCAGCTGGCGCCCCTCTGATATTCAACATACTCAGGCAGAGTACAGTATGTGTCCCAGGAGCTGACGCCCAGGAAGCAGACTGGCCCCAAGGCCACTTGCACTTCAGGGGAGATTAGGACACGGAGGCACCCCCACGTTAAAACATCCCATGACAAATGTCTCTTAGAGGCAATGGCTGGACAGGACTCTAAGGGGTTGCCCCTTATGTGTAACTGTCACTTCTCACAGTGTGGACAGCAGGCCAAAGAACTACCGTATAGGAAGGGAGGGAGATGAGGAGCCTGTAGATGTGTAGACCCCTTCTCAGCTCACAGAGGTGTTTAAACACATTACTTTACATGATCTTCATAACTGTGGGAGACCTTGCCCATATGAGTGTGACTTGGTAAAACCACTATGAAGAGAAATTTGCTCATCATCATTAAAATTACAAGCACACATTCTCTTTGATGCAGCAATCCCATTCTTAGGGATTTATCCTATAAACATTCTTGCATGTGTGAACTGACGCAGCATTGTTTATAATAGCAGAATATTGGAAACAACCTAAATGTCCATAAATAGGGGGTTTCTTGAGTAAAAATTGTGCTATATCCTTCAATGGATATATTTTGTTATGTGAAAAAGGCAAGGTAGAGAATAGTGAATAGTATGCTACCACTTTCACATAAAAGAAAGAAAGAAAGAAGGAAGGAAGACACACACGCACACGCGCACACACACACAGTGATAGGCTGTACGTGCAAAGAATATCCCTGTAAGGGCACACAAGAAAATAGTAACACTGGGTCCTCTGGGAAGAGGAATTGGGGACTGGGGACAGCGTGGAAGGGAGACTTTCACTATTTACCCTTTCATGAATTTTGTACCACCTCAATATATTGCTTTTTCAAAATATACAATTTTTTAAAGCATCAAGGTTGTCAGTTTAAGTATGAAATTAGACAATGCGTGTAAGGGTGTTTATAAACTGCAAGCCCTATACATGCCTTAGTTACTGCTATGGTTCTTATAATCCAATTTTTTAAAATTAAGACACTAAGGCTAAGGGAGGTAAGCAACTTGCTCACAATCACACAACTAACAATGACAGGCTGTTTTCATGAAAACATCTGTTTCCAAGTTTATTGCTGAGTGCCTGTCTTCTCTGCTAAGCTGTAAGCAACAGAGCATAGGAACCACATCTACACCCAATGCCTGGTAGAGTGTCTTGTACTCGGCAGAATATTTGTTCAATCAACTAATGAAGGAACAAACGAATGGAGTCTCATACCCTGAACATTAGGAGTAATACCCTAGGGCTCCTAGGGTATTTTAAACATTCTGAAGCTCAACTAGTGGTACATCTTACTGCAGTCCCAGGTGTAAACAGGGCCCCGGGCTCTAGTCAACGCTGCCCCATTCATAACTGATCCACCCAGAAAGCCTGTCTGCTCTGCTGGCTCTTCCTCCACTCACTTCCTTACAGGCTAGCATTCTCTGGGTTTCTGCTTCAGACCTGTTCTCTTCTTTTCCCTTCCCTTCTCTTCTCTCTCTCACACTCTTTGGGTTAACTCATCCACTGCCGTGGATGTAATTACCACCTATGGATCATTTTTACCTCCAATCTTCCTTCTTGAATTCCAGCCACATTACCCACAGACTAATGGAAAACTCCAACAGTCTGTTCCTCAGACTCCTCCAACTCAACAGACCCAAAGCCAGCTCATTAACTTCCCCATCCCAACACCACTTCTTCTTCTATATTTTTAATCATAAAGAACTCATCCTCACTCACCTTCGTTATCCAATCAATTCCATCTCCCAAGAGTTATCAAACCTACCTGCTCCTTTCCATCCTAGCTTCCAAATTCTTAGTTGAGCACCTCTTTATTTTTACAACAGCCTCCTAATAGGGCCCCTGCTTCCTTGCTTACTCCCCACCCCAATTCAGGATCCCCAGTGCCACCAGGAGATCCTTTTAAAACAGAAACTGGATTGCATCATTCCTCTACGTAAAAGCCTTGTATTGGCCCATATCCCCCATTAAAGTTGAAACTCCCAGACTGGTTCACACATCCCTTTGCCACTTTCCAGACCCAACTCCCACCACTCTCCTCTATGATCACACACTCCAGACACACAACTATGTCCCATTCCTGCCTTTGACATGCTCATCTCTCTCCCTAAGAATGCCTTTCCTCCCCAGGTGGGGATCTTTATTCAAACAACTCACCTCTCCCCCCCTGGGAGAAGCTTTCCTGTAACCTCAGGCTTCCACTCCAACCTCTCCACCCACAGAGCTGGGTACCTGCCTCTCTCACAGCACTTCTCATATGGTTTTGTAGTTATTTGTTTATGTGATGGTCTCTGTCTGGTGAGGACAGAAGCCTGTATCCCTGACATGTGGAACAAATCAGAGTCTCAATAAATGTTGAACAAATGCATTCTGATGTCTAAACAACTAACTTACAAAGACACTTCGTGTACATGAACTGTTGACATCTCAGGTGCCACCTATACCCACAGTTTTCTTTCAGTCTGGCATTTTTGTGTGTCTCCACACCTCATTGCCAAGGAAAGGTGACATATGAGGGAAGATAAGGGAAGCATGTTTGGGTTTTTATATTTTTACGGGATTGGGGCATAATTCCAACCACCATGAGCAATTCAGCAGCTTTACTGCCCAGTTGCCCTTTTGACTTTGTAAATAATCACAATCTACAATATCAAGAATACCCTATTAATAGTCCATGTAAGAAAATTAATTGATATACTGGATTCCTCTGGCGAAAATGATGCTATTACTCAAGCTACAAGCACAAGGCAGACGTGGAAGGTCAACTGGAAAGGGAAGGAAGTGGGGCCCTGGGTGGGGAGAGGGTGGGGGCTAGCATCCCTGGGAGATGGCTCTAGAGGAGGCCGGGCATAGCCAGCAAGGGAAGGGAGGCACGCTCACGCAGGGGGCAGTCCCCCTATCAGACAGGTGGCAGCCTCGTGGGTCCAGCTAATCCTCCTAATTACAGAGGACCTGGCTGCCAGCCAAGACCAACTGGGGGGCAATTTTAACTCCTCATGAGGAAGGGCTAGGAAGCCAGAAAAGACACCCCAAACAGGTGATGGTTCATGGCAGGATTTCAGACCTGGGGGGAAGTGGTGTCCTCAACATAAAGGAGGCCATTGTAGAAGCTCACTCATAGAGACTGGGCCAACACTGCCAAGCCTGCAGGAAGGCGGTGGTTTGCAGGGTAGTAGGGTACCCGGGGGGCTCTCCCAACATCACAGATACCAGAACCACAGAAGCAAGACAAATTCTAATCTCACTGGCGATGGCTAGAATCTACTAATGAACTGCCTGATTTGATCAGTTGTCGGCAAACTATGGCTCATGGGCCAATTTCGGCTAGCCACCTGTTTTTGTAAATAAAGTTTTACTGGAACATAGCCATGCTCATTAGTTCATGTATTGTCTACAACTGCTTCTGCTCTAGGAAGGCAGAGTTGAATAGCTGTGACAGAGACCATATGGCCCTGCAAGGCCTAAAATAAGTATTATCTGGCCTTTTACAGAAAAAGTTTGCCAACCTTTGGTCCAGAAATGCCCAGGCCGCACTGACCAACTGAAATCAGAATCTTTTGCAAGACCCAGGCATGAGTAATTGTTAAGGTTTCCCAGGTGGTTTCAATGTGCAGCCAAGGTTACAAACCACTGGTCAAGCCTGATGCAGCAACTCTGAAAGGCAGCTGAACAAGTCATAGAATAAGATTCTATCTCAGCTGAAATAAGCCACAGAGAAGAGTGGTTCAGTGCTTGAGCCTTGGGGAAAGAAGGGCCTAATTTGCATCCTCACTCTGCCACTTACTAGCTATCTGCCCTAAACAACTCAACCCCTCAACTCCTCAGTTTCTTCATCTATAAAATGGGCATAGTAACAACACCAACTTCTCGGGGTTGTTTGGAGGATTAAAGGGCAGAATGCTCGTAGAGCCTCAGCATTGTGCCTCACAGATGACTGCACTTGATAAATGGTAGCTATAATAGGGGATGGGCAAGAGTTGGGTTGAGAGACTGATTTCATCATGGCTTAAAGCAGCTGGAGGAACTGGACACACTCTCAGGGCTGCCACATGTGGTGCCCGAAGAGAGACTTTCATGTCACAAGCTGAGCAAAGTCTGGAAGATGCTGCTGGGAAACGCCACTGTGCATGTGCAGTGACCAAACTGCCTGCCTGTGTGGACAGGTGTACGGTCCAGGAGAGCTCGAGAGAAGCCCCACAGCTAAACTTGGCCCGCATCTCCCCCTACTCCTGGAACTCCCCACTTTTGGCCTGGCTCACATTCTGGATGCCAGGAGAATCTTCTGGATGCTGCTGGTGAGTGCTTTATTAGAGACCTCAATACCAATCCTGAATCCTGCTGCTTGGATTGCATACCGTGGCACATTTGTGGGTACCCGATACCTGCCCTGCGGATGCCTGCTTCCTGCCCACCTTTGCCCTGCCTCCATGCCAGTCTGGGCTTGACATCAACCTGCCACAGTCCGTCAAACTCATACCCAGGTAACCCAAGGATGGCTCTGGTCAGCTAGACACAGAGGACTTCTCCTTTGGGCAGACAATCTGGCCCCCTGAGATGTTCCAAAAATATCTGTGCCTTGACCATTCAATTAACAGGTAAAGGGCATGCATGCTGCAAAATTCTTGGGGCTCCTTGCTCAGCTAATGACCTGCATCAGGCAGGGAGGGTGGTCCCTGCATTTCACAAAGAGGCCTAGATCTTGCTCAGAGTTAGTAACCTCTCCCGTCTTGTGTAAAGCTAGGTGGTCCTTCAAATGCATGACCAGAGTTCTTAGGAACCCTGGGAGGGCTTGGTGACCCACCAAATCAGGAAACGGTAAACCATGACCTTCATCAGCTGACCCAGGGGCATAACTCTTTGGTGTAGGCCATCTGTTCCTGCCTATTGGTTTAAGGCTTGGGCTAGAACAGGATCAAGCTGAGTGGCCAGTTCCAGAAAAGCCTGGCCAACACCATCCTGAACTTAATACATGTGCAAGGAAGGGAGGCTTAGCACCATACCAGTCCCCTATCCAGGGGGCCCAGTATAAAACTGACATCACATCTGATGGTGTAAAATAGCTGGAGCGAAGCCATAGTTAAGGGACAGCCCTTCAACACAACTGGAAAATCCAAGAACCAGCCAGTGAGAAGTTCTCAATATAATGTTAACAACGATACTAATGCTTCCACTCACTGAGGGCTTATAAGTGCTAAGTGATTTATTTACATGGATTTCTTATTTAATCTTTACAATCATCCTATGAAGATTTGGAAAATCAAGTACAATCATCCCTGGCTATTCGAGGAGGACTGGTTCCAGGACCCCCATGGATACCAAAATCCGAGGATGCTCAAATCCCTTATATAAAATGGCACAGCATTTGCTTATAGCCTACCCACATCCTCCCGTACATTTCAAATCATCTCTAGATTACTTATAATACCTAACATAATGTAAATGCTATGCAAATAGTTGTTATACTGTATTGTTTAGGGAATAATGATAAGAAAAAGAAGTCCATAGGTGTTCAGTATAGACGCAACCATCATAGGTCTTTAGATCTGCGGTTGGTTGAATCCGTGGATATGGAACCCGTGGATATGGAGGGCTGACTGTACTTGCACACCCACATAGTTTTTAAGCAGCAGAACTAATATTTGAATGCAGGTCTCCCTGACTCTAAAGCTCCCACTCTATATTACTAAGTTATACGGCCTCCCCAGAGAGAGGTAGTTCTGCCTCTGCTGTGGCATAATCTGGCTCCACCAAACAGTGCTGGCCCAAAACAGGGAAATAATATCAATGATCCACGAGAAAGCCTCCAGTTAACTTAAGAAAAACTGCATCTCTCTACCCTCAAAGGTTCTACCTTATGACTGGGGCTCTTCCCTGGCTTAGAGCCTGTGTGCCTTTTTTCTACAGTTCCTTCAAAAACTCCTTGTGGATTTCTGTTCCAGACCTCTCCTTGCACTGTTCCACTTGGCTGCTCCTTGGAGAGCTCTTAGAGTCTTGCATCTGATCTCCCCCATCTCAAGAATCTATTCTTGACTCAATCCCTGGGTTATGTTTCGCCAAAAATTTACTCACCTAAGAAGCAGCCACCTTCTCTCCCAAAACACTGATGATAAAACATCGTATCTTTTATCTTATCTAAAGTGAACAAAAGATCTAATTCTTTCACCTGCAGAGCACAACTCTGTGGCCTGCTGAGCTCATACGAGGATGTAATCCCTGTCCACCTTCTTCTGGACCTCCAGCCCTGCTGCTACACTTGCTAAGGGCACTGACTGGGGAGCCAGCCTGCCTGGGTTCAGTCCTGGCCTGGCCATGTGCTACCTGAGTGGCCCTGGGTGAACCATTACCTTCACTTTCCTTGTCTGCAAACTGGGAATACTAATAGCGCCTCTTTCAAAGGCCTGCGGTGAGAAGTGAGACAATACATCGAATGTAAAGTACTTAGCTCAGGGCTGGCACAAAGTAAACACTCCACAAATATTAACTGTTATTACTGGTTGGGACTATATTGCTGTTTCTCCTCTGGTTGTTATTATATATTCACTTAATCAAAATTAATTGCCCTACTTTCAAAACGGTGCAGAAAATCATGTGTTACTGGAGTCTCACACATGGAGAAACACTCAGGTACAAAAATTGACTAATTCTGTCAACTTACCCCCCAAACATAGTGCATTACCTTTAACGGCACTTGACATGTTCTCCAAGACTTGACCACATATTCTCTAATTTAATCCTGACACCAACCTGGAAAATCTACTTTGCAGATAAGGAAACTGAGTTTCTGAGATGCCAAATAGTAATAATAATACAATGGTGACTAACATTTATTTTGTGCTTCCTATGTATTACACACTGTTTTAAGAAGCTTCTATGTATACTATCTTTCAATTTTCAAAACGACCCTATGAGATAGATGTCATTGTTATGCCCATTTTACAGATGGGGAAACTGAGAGATAGAGGTTAAGTAACCACCTAAGGTGACAGGGATCACAGAGATGATGGGAACTGGGTAATTCCAATTCCCTAGCGTGGTGTGTGAGTCCCACAACTAGGTTTGGCAGAGGACAAAGAGAGATGTGACCCTTGGGCCTTTGCTCTGGAGGCAGTGTCCCTACTCTGCATGCAGACATATACACACTTACACACACACACACCCCTCCCTCCGCACAGGGTGATCGCTAACTCTCCTTCTCACTATAAAATTCTGTGATTGTTACAGAATCTACAGAGACCATCCCTCTGCCAGTTTTGGAGAGCCCAGAGCATCGAGGCATGTAGTTTTCCCGAGGGATAGAGAATGAAGCTGAGTATTTTCCCAGCCACAATGAAAATGATGTTCCTGCTTTAGAACGACATATAAATGCGTTTTGCTTTGTCTTTTAACAGCCTTTCTTTGATCAGCACATTGGCTGCAGACTGGCTGTATCCGCTGTCCTTCCCTAGCGGCTGAGTCTGAGCCTGAGCAAAGCTGGATCACAATCCTTATAAATCATCACTTTCCATTCATGCTCATCTTGCTAGTGTCACAGCTCTGTCATTGTCTTGATTAGTGCAGGAGAAAGCGAGTTCCGATTAAGTGAGATGAATCTGTGCTGCCCAGGAAATACCAGATGATGCGGGAAGCCACCCAGTTACCGGTCACTTAGATTTCAGTTGCCCTGGGGCCCTGGAAACACAAACCTCAGAGAGGCTGTGGAGCAGCTGCTCCTCTCCTATAAAGCTTTTCGTAATTATAGAGAAGAAAAACGTACGCGTTGTCCAGGCTGAGTGGAGCTCCTACAACGTCAGGTTCACATTTTGAAAAGTGTAGAAAGGAGACTGTCTCACGCTCTGGATTATCTTGTTTGCCAGTCAATGAGCATGAACTTGGCCAGACTGCCCAACAGGACATTCAATGTCAATCTTATTCTAGTTTGTCTCTGTGATGCTTTGCGGCATGTTCACATGCACTGTTCAAACGGCAAAAGCTTTAAAAAGAATTATCTGCTTGGCCCGCCATATCCACCCACTTTCTGCTAACGCAGAAATGTCCTCATACCAGATGGCCACAGGTTAAACACAGAGAGAGGCACGTACGTTTCTGGGAGCTGGCATCTAAGGAAGCAGTTCTCAAAGGACGGTCTGGGGAACCCTGGGAGTCCCTGAGACCCCCTGGGGTCTGAGAGGTCAAAATTATTTTCATAAAAACACTAAGACATTATTTGACCTATCCACTCTCATTCTCTCGCAAGTGTACAGTAGGGTTTCCCAGAAATGTGACATGGGATATAGCAGCAGACTGGATGCATAAGCAGATAAGAAAATTAAGCTGAACACTAAAGAGATTTGCAACAAAGTAAAACAATAAAACTATTTTAATTATTTTTGGAAAACATATTTTTATAAACATAATTTATGTTAACATACAATTGGCATGTAGTTTTAAATAAACTGATAAATTATTTTTTATATTTCTCAGTTTTAATTTCTAATATGATATTGATTGATATAACCCACATAAAAGTATTTGGGCCTGCAATATTGCAATTTATAAGAAATATACATTTTGGTCCTTCAGATGACCAAAATGTATTTTTCATTTATATTTGGCCTTCATCCACAGTTCCTGGCTCACAGCTCCCAAAATCCTAGGAATTTCCTGAGTGTTGAGAGTGATAAACGGTTTCTTTTGTTATGTTAATGAGCTGACTTTTAGAAAGCACCGAAGGATGGAGGCTGGTTGCCAATGGAACTAATTGGGTGGGAACTTGAAGTCCCACTCCCCAACACCCGGGGAGGGACAGGGGGCTGAAGGTTGAATCAATTGCCAATGGCCAATGATTTTATCAGTCATGCTCTAGGGGCACTAGCCTACATGCCCTATCTTAACCATGTGTCCTTCTGGCCCCCTTCTGGGCATGATGCCAACTATCTGGTATTGTAACTGTTTCTCTCACAGAACATCACATTCTCAGGGAACACAGAGCCCTTCCAGGTGAGCTAGTGATGCTTAGAATGCTGGCCACTGAGGGCAGTCCCTCTTGGCAAGCATGTAGCCTTTGTTCCCCTGCCTATATAGCTACCCCTTCCCTGTTCACAGTAGCGAGTGCAGGTGCACAACTCCGTCCAGCCGGCCACTCCTGGACATTCCCCATAAGTAAGACCCAATAAACCTTTATGTCTCATATGCCATCTCTGGGTGTTTCCTTCTGTCTCTCCACAACCTATCCCTCACTGTTCATACAACTAGGCGTGAGGCCAGACACGTGCCACCTATGTAATGAAGCCTCCAGAAAAAAACAAAAGGACAGGGTTCAGACAGCTTTTGGGTTGGTGGACATGTAGAGATTTAGGGAGAATGGCTTGCTCCAAGAGGGCATGGAAGCTTCGTGCCCTTTCCCCACACCTTGCCCTATGCATCTCTTCCATCTGGCTGTTCCTGAGTTATATCCTTAGAGAATAAACTGGTGATCTAGTAAAATGTTTCCTGAGTTCTTTGAGCCGCTCTAGCAAATTAATCAAACCCAAGGAGGAGGTAATGAGAACCTCTGATTTACAACCAGGCAGTCAGAAGCACAGGGAATAACTTGGTCTTGCCACTGGAGTCTGAAGTGGGGTGGAGGGCAGTCTTGTAGGACTAAATCTTAACCTGTGGGATCTGATGCAGTCTCTGGGTAGATAGTGTCAGAATTGAGCTGAATTCTCAGATACTCAGTGGTGTCTGAGAATTGCTTGGCATTGGTGTGGGGGAAACCTCCCCAACACACAAACACAATGAAGGACCCCTCAATTTTTTAAGAAAATAATGAGATCCTGAGCCCCAAAAGTTTGAGAATCACTGACCCAGAAGAATCTGATAACTTGATTTTTCCCTCAGCGGAAGCATTCCTTTCTTCTCCAGCTCAGCAGCCAAGCATACACCTGCTTTGGACTCACCACTTTCTTGGTCTTGGGCGTAGATTCTCTCCTTCATAGCCTTATTACCTGCCTTGCCCCAAATCCTTACTATTGAATTGTCTTTGTTCCGCCTATGACATGGGTCCAGGAGGATCACGATTGTTCATTCTCCCTGGCAAGACAGAGAGAGTGGCTTTCTTCAGCTTCTTGGCTCCTACGAGGACTGCCACTTCTGCCTGGACCGTCCATCAACAAACACCACGATGGGGTCTGGAGAGGTAGATGCACATCTATGGGTTGACAATGGGAGGGAGTTGCATCTCGAGCCAGGGAATCAGAGCCTGGGCTACAGAGACTGAGGGAGCCCCATGTCTGTGAAGAGGGGCAGGAGATGCCAGCCCATCAACTAATGAGCAGGCGGTACCATACAGATCAAGTGTCCTCCTCCATATGTGAAAAACACTATGACTGACACCAAAGCCACAGGCAGAGTCTTTTCTCTGCAGGTTCCAGGGACCTCAGAATCCCTCCTTACAAAAAGCTGGAGCCCTGTCTCCAGTCTCTCTCCTGCAAATCACAGCAAAATATTCACTTCAATCCAATTCACCTATACACAATCATTGAGCTCCTTCTAGACACCTGTGTAAAGCCCTGTGGGGCGAAGTACAAATATTAATAAGAAATGCTCCCTCCCTGCCCTCTAGGAGCAGAAAAACACCTTTAGTGGAGCTGCTTATCAGCAGTAAAATGATCAGACTTGAATTTTAACTCGTGTCTCGTACTTGCCTGTTTTCTAGAGGGAATGAAAGTGAGCAATGTGAAAAAGAAAAGCCGCTAAAGAAAGCAGAGAAACAAAACCCCTAAATAATTCACCAGACTGGATAATCAGCGTCTGAAATATAAGAATTGATTATGCAAAAGAAGCCATCCTGTTTCTTCTTTATAAATGTTATTTCTTGACCTCAAATTCAATTTTTGGCCTGGACAGAAAGAACTTTACTTCCTACCAAACTAAAAAATCTCATGTCTGACCTGGTTATGTTCAGGTTCCCAGGCAGGATTCACCTAAGAGGCTCTTGGGAGGCATCCAGCCAAAGGGCCACCCAGCCTAGAGGGCATCTGAGAAATAGAAAGGGACTTGGAACATTTTTGAATTGCAAAATGCTTCATCTTTAAAGTAGGCTCTAGAATCATAAAGTTCTGTTAAAACGGGCTGCCTAATCATTACCTGTTTATTTAACATGACCAGAAGCAAACAACTAGAAGGTTTCACTAGACGCAGACAATAACCGGTGGCTTAAACTTGTCTATGTGCTGTCAGAGTCAGGCAGGGACTGCCACAGCCAAAGTTAAACTGCACTTGACGGGGAAGACGAGGAAGATGGCTAAAAGTAGACGTTTGTGAAAGCACTTTCTGAAGCCATTTCACCAGCTCAATCCCCTTTCTCATTCCACTTGCTTGTATCTCTTCCACTCCACCTCAATCTTAATCATTTCTATTCAGCAAAGTTTCAAAATCCTGGGAATTGTCTCATCTGAAGCCTCTTCTAGTCTTTTATGAAGATTATCGAGATCAGACACTTCCAAATCTCCTGTACCATGAACATCAAAAGCCCATTAACTAATTAATTATATGCTTTTAAGGATTATCTGCACATCAAATATTAGAAATCACTACACCTCCCACAAAAAATATTACACCTTTTTCTCTCAGTCACACATTCTCTCTCTATTTCTTCCTCCCTCTCCTCCCCTTCCCTTCTCTCCTTCCAGAGTTCTCTCTCTCTATCGCTCTTTCTCCTTCTCCCTCTCTCTGTTACTGTCTCCCTCTGCTCAGTAACCACAATTGCACTCCATGCCCTCTGGCCTTACGGTGCACTCAAACATTAAAAAACGATTCAATAATTGATAAAATTTGAAATCATTTTTAAAAGGTCAAAATTGAAAATGGAGAATATAGCTCCTTCACTTAGAACGTAGCTTAAAGGGACATGCATGGGCTTTTCTAGAAGACCACGATGGATTTGGAACTCAGGTTCTACTTCTGTGAACCAAAGTAATAAGAGTACCAACCCAGCAAGGTTATCGTGGGGATTAAATAAAATAAGGCCTGTAGAGCATTTAGCTCAATGCCTGGCACGTAAAAAGTGCTCAAAAAATGATAGCTACTATTATCATAAGAAAGTATTTATGATTTAGGCCATAATTCACAAGAGAAGAATTAGAAAGACAGAGACCATACATACCAGAGACTGTTTATTTTTCTGTGCATTCTATTTAAGTTGATTTCACAGTGGACAAAGCACTCACATTCATTTCTCTGATCCCCAGAACAAGCCTGTGAGTAGGTAGGACAGGTGGTGTTATTCCGTTTGATAAACCAGGACCTGACAGAGAGCCAGAAAGCTATTAACGTGGTTTGAGTACAAGGTTCAACAGTTGTTAAGTGGAAGAGGTGGGACTAGAACAGGAGCCACGTGGTTCAAGGCCCTGAAAGGGGACTGTTTTCTCTATTCGGCTGACATCTTCAGCTTTTTAAATTTATGGCCCTATCTCATCTTAAGAACTGGTCTCTGAAGAATTTAAGAATAAAATGCCAAAGTCAATGCAATAAAAAGCCAACCCCCAATTATCCAACTGCGGCCCAATGGAGCGAATCAAGGTGTTTCCTCCCACCCACCAGGCAGAAGTTACAGGTTCCCTTCCCTTCCTGCAGCAGTGTACCCCGCTTAGGGGGTGGGGTCCCGCAGATGGCTGTGGGGAGGAGAGCAATGCCATGTGCAGGGAGCTGACTTGCAGCAGCCCAGCTGTAGCGTTGCTTTCTGTGGCCCCAGCCCCAGTTCAGCACAGAAGATTACAGGCTGGCAGCTGTCAATTATCCAAGCCAGATCAACTCCCCGCGGCACTCCACATCTGGAAAAGCCTTCCTCGGAAATTGACGCAGAAGGATCTGTGCGTTCTCACCTCTATTATTATCTTCAAAGCTACCTAGAGAGTATTATCTTCCAAATGCAAAGATTAAGACAAAATGAAAATGCATGGAGTAGTTAGTAATTTTTCTTTTAAAGAAACATGCTCTTTAGCCAATGCTAGTACACAGGAAGACACTATTTTTTAAACGGCATGAAATACAAAAAACATGAAACACTATCAAGAATGGCTCATACATTACCAAATAACATATACCTCCTCTTATGTTATCTAAAATAGATGACACTTTTGAGCCAATCACATACACTAAATATAAATAATTTGTTTCCCAACCCTTAATTCATGGGTTTTAACTAAGCAAATAAAATAAAGAAGATACTCAAAAGGACTTCTGCCCCATAACATGCATGGGAGAAATATGCTGGGTACATGGAAGAAAAAGGTTTCAGCACAAAATATGCAACCTTCTCAATGGAAAAGAACCTTCCACTACACAAATCAATAACTCAGGCTGCCTCCATATTTGCCCTGCCTAACTGAGGACTTTGCTATAAAATCTGATTATTGTTATCAGCAGCAAGCTGATTTGGCTGTCCTGCTTCAAGGAGAGTCATCCAAATTACAGATCAGCCAAAGCCCAGGCCAAGGCGATCCTGGCACATGTACACAGAATGCTCTGGAGCCTCTCCTTGTCATGTGGTATGGGGAGGATTCTGTGGCCTGACTCAAACTCGTGTAAGCTCGTTCATGTAGGTAACAATTACTAGATTCCCAGAACAGGGTCAGATTGACAACCCAGGTCATGGAAAACTAGAGAAAATTCTAATGGGTACCAGTGCCTAGTTCTGGGAGCTAGAAACCTCACCCATCAAGTGGTGATGGGTGAGGTTTCAACTCCCTAGAAAAAAGTAGTTTGCTTTTTGTATCCTATAATAAACCAATAAGAAACACGCATTTAGTGCCTAATGTGCAGATGGTCCTGGGTTGTCCCACAGCGATACAGGGAAGCGTATCCTGATGACATGTCTGCCAGGGAGAAATGCAGGAGAGTTCAGAAGGCACTTGGTGAGAAACGCCAAATGAGCACCAAGTTCCAAGTGCTACTGGAGCCGAGGGCTGGGCGGGCTCGAGCTGGGCAGGAAAGCTTCAAAGGGAAAGGAGGGATTTGACCCATATTGAGTCCTTCCATTAGGAGATGGGCAGGACTTCAAACAGAAAATGACTTTAGCTGTTCATCTTCAACAGAGAGAAGGGCCAATATATCAATTCGCTGTTTTTCAAAAGATGATCATTGAGGCCAAGGCTGGGTTTAAGGGATGTCACTGCCGGGAGAAGTGGAGGCTTTCTGGAAGGGAGTCTGGTTCTCGTTGTTGGCTGTGTGGTCAGCAGTTTGGATAGAAAGGGACGGGAGGAAGGGGAAAGCAGGGCAGTGCTTAGAACCAATGTATCTGTCACCCATGCTGAAGATGTGCTATAGTGGAAAGAATCAGGGAGTGGACCTGCGCTCAAAATCCTCCTCCACTCTCCCTGGCTAGGTGGCCCTGAGTAAACGACAGTCCTCCCCAAACCTCACTTCCCTTGACTGTGAAATGGGGTAATGCCTGCTATGACAGGGGGCTTGTTAGCATTAGGTAATGCATTTACAACCTGGAACACAATATCTTACACACAAGTGGTCAGTAAGGCTAGACCCCATGCGACCCCCCTCACACAATCTTGCTGCACACTGGAATAACAATGACTTGGATCACAGGTCATGAATTTTTCCAGAAAATGAATAACTTAAAAAACTTGTTTTGTTGGTCCATCTGACAGACAATATGGTCAATTTGTGATTTAGCAAATATATTCTTTCTATTAGAAATTAATAATGTCACCTGTTCAGTATCTTCTTGGATCATCCATTCTTTAGCTATTTTTGATGTGGTGGGTGGTAGGATACAGAAGGATGGGGAGAGGAGAAGTTAGGAAAGAAGGAAATATTTATTGAGTCTCCCCTCTCTGGACCAGGCCTTCTAGTGAGTGCTCAGTGAGAAAGGTCTAATGGTGGCTCCATTTCCTAGGAAACTCTGCTTGGAGACCTCATACTATAAGCCAATGGGCAGTTGGCTTTATAGAAGACATACACATCTTGGCAGTCATTTGGGCAATATGTCACACAGCCAGTGGCATGCCTAGTATCTGATCGGGTCTTTTTGAGGTGAATCTTCAGTCATGTGGCCACCAAGTTTCTACCACTTAAAACAAACTTTACAAGTTGACTCAAAACTTAAGACTTTTCCTTTTCATGACACTTACCCACCAAGGCAAAGGGTGTCCTTTGTACTTAGTCGAGTTGGCATCAAAATTCTCTCTTCCTCAGCTGTAACTCACCTCCCAGACCACAGGATTCTCCTCCCTGCATGTTAGCAGGCTGTGACAGCCTACTGCTCTCCTGATCCAGGGACTCCCCTTGTTTCATTTCTCTCGAGAAGCCTCCTCCCATCACCAGCAAAGTCTTTTCAAGTCCAAGAGTGACAAGGCAGGTACATCTATCTCAGTCAGAGAGGATTTTTACTTAATCACCTTATCTTTGCTCTAAGCATCCCTATTGCCTGCCTACATCTCTTAAGCAGTTTACAAAGCTGTTAGTTAATTAAGAGCCTGCTTAGCTTCACAATCAGCATCCTTAAGGAGGCAGAAGTAAAATTCAGAACAGAACAAGGTTTCAAGAGGTTTCGTGACAGTGAGTTTGGTCAGTCTAGTCTAGAAGCGCAAATGAAAGTCGTGCCCTCTTCGCTGGCATCGGATTGCGATTTCTGCGGCCTCCTCTTCCCTGGATGAAAATGGTGGTTTCATAAACACTTTTCTTTCTTATCTTTTTGTCCTAATTACCTCACAACTTCTTTTATTTCGGCTCTCTTTTGTCAAAATGGAATCTCAATTAGGTCCTGAGACACATTTTTGTAAGAGCAATATTATTCTGCAAATCCTTTCATGTTACCTTGACTTACAGCCCATCCTTTATTTATAACCTTTCTCTCAAACCATCAGTGGATGAAAAGAGGAAGAACCAACTTCAGAAAACCTAAGACAAAAATTTATTTAACAGAATGAGCACTAATGTGTTCCGTGAATATAAAGCTGAAAGGAAATCTCGGGTCCCAAAACAGTGCAGCTTCCTGAGGAAGGAGAGTAAGGCAGCCAGGTGTGAGACCAAGGGCACCTGGAGGAAGCAGGGAGACTGCACAGCCAGGAGGCAACTCAGAACCTTCAGAAAACTGAAAGCTGAGTGAATGGGTGAATGTGCTGTGGAGTCACGAGAAGCAGAAGGAATAGGGGGCAACATCATGGACTATGCAGGCAAAACAGCCATGACACCTCAGGAGAAGGGCTGGGGTGCAAAGAGCTGGGGTAAAGAGGAGTCTTTGGGGTTCTCGAAGGAGAGTCTGTTTCATGGTATATTTTGTGCCTCTCTTCAGCAATGTACAGTCAACACTCAGAAAATGTTTGCTGAATCAGAAACCCCTAAAACTTGATGTGATGGGGAAATAATAAAAGCTCTGGGCTCTGTCCTAAGTGCTTTATATGTATTAGCTCATTTAATTCCACGAGATTGGTAACAATGTGACAGGAGAGGAAACCAAGGCACAAGCAGGTAAACTAACCCACTCCAGATCACACAGAACCCAGGGCATTCTGGTTCCAGATTCTGTGAATTCAACTACTACACCACACAAACCATAGGAAATACAGTCCTCTGGGTAATTTCTTGATCACTTTTTAAAATATACAGTCCCCAGTTGAAAGTATCTTCAGATCATGCTGGTCCTTAAATTACAGCTTCATCAAATACATGGTTTTTAATTTTTTTGTCTAGGAAATAAACACTAAAGAAGGAAAAAGGAAAGTTATAGTCTAGTCACCATTAACTGAATTAGGCAGAGATAGGGTTTTTCTATGACTTTTTGCTCTGTTTGTGGAATTCTCCATAACTGCTACTTTCCACTCGCATGATTTCACTACGATTTGAGAGAAATACTTTTGACATCATTTCTCAATGGATTGAATTTATACTTTTGACATCATTTCTCAATGGATTGAATTTATGCTGAAAACAACAGAACTCCTTTAAAAAGGCCAATGATTTATTCCACTCAAATCTAGGTGCTTTTTTATTTTTGCTTTTAACAATCATCTTTTTTATTTTTTTAATTGTTTATTTTTTAATTGCGGTAAAGTGCACATAAGTTCTACCATCTTAACCACTTTTAAGTGTACATTAAGCGGCATTAAGCACATTCACATTGTTGTGCAACCATCATAACCATCCATCTCCAGAACTCTTTCCATTTTGCAAAACTGAAAACTCTACCCATTAAAGTCTACTTTCTTTTTAGTAAGAAAGGTTCATTTTAATAGACAAAAATAAAAGAAACAATTAGGCAAAGAAAAAAGGAGTTAGGGAACTGAATGCAGTGAGCTCAAAGACAATAATTACATTCAATCTATTCTCTATACTGATTTCAAAAAAAAATCCAGATCTTTGTCATCTAAATTGATAGTTTAATCCTGATATAATTAAACTCTCTTTAAATTGGTATAACTTATTTTATCCCAGTAAAGAAAAAACAGTTGAAAGTTTTAACCATGGGGGTTATTTCTATGACTGACACAAAACAGTTAACACTTTCTTTGAAAAGTATTACAAACAACCACATGTATTTCGCATTTGAAATATTCTACACAGCACTAATTCTAAATATCTGAAGCTTTCTCCCTTAGAATCTTATCAAACTAATATTGTCACACACAGAAGATGTCGTCTATGAAACTGGATAGACAGTTTAATGGATCTCAAACCCTGGCTTCATATTAGCATTACCTGCTTAGCTTTTAACATAGAGGGTATTTGGACCCCATGCCCAGGATTCTGATTCAATTGGTCTGAGGTTGAGCCCTGATCATCAGTATTTCTTTAAGATTCTCTGAAGAGCCTAATGTGTAATCAAGGAGGAATCCTAGAGTTTAAGGGAGTGATATGGGCTGAACATCAATTTGAAGCCATGGAGTAAATATGCAGACAGCAGTGGATCTCTGCCTTTTGGTTTCTCTTAATTCAGAGACCACTTTGAGAATCTGATGAAGCTATGGATCATCTCCCGGAAACATGTGTCTACTCACACATGCACACAAAATTTACATCTCATTGCAAGGGCCCATGGTCCACTAGAAGCCCAGAATAAGCAGGGACAATAGCCAAGGAGGAAACTCTGGGGAACACCAACACACATGGGCCAGCTGAGGAACAGGAGCCAGCCCAGGAGACTGAGATGGTGCAGCCAGAGAGGTGGGAAGAGAGCCAACTAAAGCCAAGAAATGGAAGAGTTTCAAAAGAAGAAGGTGATGCACAGAGTCAAATGCTATGAATGAGTCAAATAATGGAGTTGAAGATGGTTTAAGAGTAAACCATCTAAGAGCTGCTGGACCCATAAAACAGCCAAGCCTGCTCTGCTGGAAGAGCTGGGTGGAGGGAGATGCCTTAGAAGAAGTATAGAGGGCTAAGGGTAGAAAACCCAATGGAAGCAGCCGTTAGGATTAACCACAAAGAGATGTCTATGTCAGAGGAATCTCAGGGCAGTGGTGGGTGCAGAGGTCAGAATGAGGGCTGAATTGAGGATATGGGGTTTTAGACACTATAAGTCCTAGCCTGCACAGCTGCTGGACTTCCTTCCCCGGATCTCATCCTCCTCCTTCCCACATATACCTATCTGCCTCTGTCCCCTATTTTTGCCAGAGGCATACCTTTCTCCCTGACATCCAGACTCCAAAACAGAAAGCCACCGCTGTTCCTAACCACACATCTTCATCCAGTTGCCTAGTTCTTATTAATCCTACATCTGGTTCCTATCACTACTTTTCCAAATGTCCACATCCTACTTCTCCTCCCTTGCCCAAGCCTCATCCATGAAGAACTTTTCTTTAACTCCATAGCACTTCTGCTCATCTGCTACACTTTCTGTCTTCTCTTACTGTTATATGTGGGCCTGCCAAAGTTCTTTGGGTCAGACTGTATTTTCCAAAAATGTTCATAACAGTGTATCTCATCCCAAGTGATCTCTCACAATATGATATTGACACTCCTCCTAAGAAAGGTAGAGTCTAGGTCCCCTCCCCCTGAATCTGGACAGACTTCTGACTTTCTTGTAACCAAAAGAATGTGGCAGGAGTAACAATGGGTAGTCACTGCTAGAAAAAGACCAAGTCAGACAAAGGCAATGCAGCCTCCACCTTATCCAATGGAAATTTTGTGCTTGGAGCCCTGAGCCACCATGTAAAATGTCTGCTGTGTAAGGCCACCATGCTGCAAGGAAGCCCAGTGCCAGAGAGTAAAGATGCCCCTGGATGATTCCAGCTGAGCCTTCAAGTCTCAGCCTTCAGAATCCAGTCTTCAGGATCTCTATCTGATTATCTGAGTAGTACAGTGTTCAAACATGAACATAAGGTGACCCTGAAGATAAAGTGACTGTCCATTTTCTCAATGAGAAGATAAGGAAAAAAGTTTTTTGTTTAGTTTAAATATATAAACTTTTAAGGCCAAAGAAGAAATAGTTAATTTCCCACTTATAATATTTAATTTACACTTGCATATTCACAATCATATTTTGTACAACATAATACATTGAGAAATACTGATCTTTTTCCTTCCACATTTATGAAACAATTTTATTAAACTCTTGATGCACATCTTTGTCAACAGCGTCTTAGTCATCGTTAGCGTCACTTTTAGAATCGTCTAACAGATTTCTGGAGCATGCCATCTTCATATCCATTTACATGGTTTGAGATAAAGCACTTTGGAATCTGTGTATGACATGTCACTGGAAATTTTATCCCAGGCACATGGTGCATTTATATAACACAAGACCAGTTTTTATTTGATTGTCTGTAGATGTGTATTCATGAGCACCAAGAAATAAGTGATCATCACTTTATTGCTTTTTAAAATGATCTGAAAAGACCTGTGTACAGTGGCATCCAACGTGCACTTCCATGAGGACAGAGCCCATGAATAATCACTACAGCTGTGCAAATTTGCTTCCTTTTAAAAGTCATTCCCTTAGGTGACCTCTATGAGCATCGAACGATAGTGTTTGTTTTTGGTAATTTCAAGCTAATGTGTCCTGCCCAAAAAATGTTTGTGGTTCAAAGTAAATTACTGAACTATAGTTCAGTAAGTTAAGTATAGTTAAGACAAAACACTTTGTAAGGACTCAAATTTAAAACAAAGTCGTATGTTCTGTGGAATAATTTTTTGAGGAAAAAAATCCCCATATATTTGGGTAGATACTTGGGAAAATGTGTATAGAGGAGAGCAATGATACTTGTGGTCTTTTACAGAGATTGAGCTCAGGGGCGTAAGTAGGATCTCGAAGTTATAGGAGGGAAAACCTGGAGACATAGTCCTGCTGGGAGGAAGTCACTGTATTTCAGGAGAAAGATAATGACGGTGCTCATAACTGCTCTCCGTGGGTTTGGAAATGCCATGAAAGATATTAACAAAGGTAGAAGTGACAGAGCTTGGCCAAGTTAAGGGGGCAGTGACTATAGTGCAAACACCAGCTCTACAGCCTGAGGGACCTAAGTTCAAACCCCAGGCCTATCATTAAGTAGGCTGTGTGACCTTGAGCAAGTTACTAAAACTCTTTGAGCTTCAGTTTCCTTCTCTGTAAAAGAGTCGTTGAGAGAATAACAAGCAATGACATATAAAACACCAGGAATGTAAAAAGCCAGCTGGAAAGAGAGTTCCTAAAGACACTTCATCAAGAGCATCTATTATCATGATTGATAATGGATTGGATGTGCGGATTGGGGGAGAGGAATCATTATCGCCTGCAGAGTTTCTCTTTGATTTTCTCTTAGAATGGGTCATTCTAGATGTCTGCATTAAAAAATCATGTCATAACTTTTCTTTTCTCCACAAGAGTCAGAGTGTGTTAGAAGGAAAGTAGAATACAATTGCAAAATGGTTTATTAATTGGGGATTATTTCTAAATGACGATCTCAAAGAGCTGTAAATTACATTTGTCAGAATGAAACGTGATGAGTGGAACAAAGGAGCCGTTTCCTCCCTGCCTCTGCTATTGGGAGAAACCACCACATACATCACCAAACAAAACAAGTCTGGTGTCCAAAACTACCAGGCTGGAAAATAGAGCTGCTGAATAAAATGTTCCCCTGCAAATGAAACTCCAAGCTCTCGAAGGCCAAGGGCATTAAGAGGAAAAGCAAAGATACGGAGCCAGCAAACGGCTGAGCTTCTTATAAGGAAACCTGGTTGGCAGAGCAACACCCAGCACTGGACACTGGGAGCCCTAGGTGCTGATCCCACCTGGCGGTCACCCCTTCTCCAGGCTTCACCCCTCGCTCTAACACACCTTCACATTCCTTCATCTTCCAAAGCATAACTCAGCTGTCCCTCCCTGGATGGTTACTCAGTACGAACTAAAGCATGAAAATACTACCAATGTGGGAAAGCAAAATTAATCACACTGTACACTACTTTATAAAAGAAAGAATTTCATAAAATAAAGTACTTAAATGTTTAAGTACTTAAATTACGTACTTAAATTATCAAATCATTATGTTGTACACCTGAAACTAATATGATGTTATACGTCGATTATACCTCAACAAAAAAAATAGAGAAAATTATAAACATATTTTTTCCCTGGTTAAGTTGCAAGCAAACTTATAGTTAATATATAATTAAAATAGTACCAAAAAAAGTACTTAAATTAAAAGTACTTAAATAGTAGCGCACAATATCTACGCTTCTGCACCTTGCTTTCTCCCACTACTCAATGTCCTATAGGTCTCTCCACATTCATACACACAGAGCTTCCTTATTCTTTTTTTTTTTAACAGGTACCTGGTACTCTACTGTGTGCCATATCACAGTCTGTTCCCTACTGCTGGACACTTGGTTATTTTTAACCTTTTGGGATTACAATAATGCCACAAGCAATAACTCTACACATGTGACATTTCACACTTGTGCAGGCAGAAGTGGGATTGCTTTTGTACTTCTGCTAGATAACGCTGAATTCCCCTTTGCAGAGGTTGTACAATTTTCCACAATCATCAGTAAAATAAAATTCTGATATCCATTTTGAATGTTTTGCTCATTTTAATGTTTTCCTTCTGTGTTATTTTACGGTCTCTCTCTTTTGCAGCAGACATATTTACAGAGTTGCTGATCAGAGACTATATCCCCACTAGCAAGGAAAAAAATCAAAACACCTCATTTCACCACCTGTAAGTGTCAAATTAGTAGTACAGACAGCAAGTGCACGACTTCGGAGGAGCCAGACATCCTCGGGAGATGAAGCTGACTCAGAAGATTTTATGGAAGAAAAGGGGCTTGAGTGGGCCCGAAGAAAACACTGAAGCTAGAGAAGCAGAGAAAAACTTCCAAGTTCCAAAGCAGAAATATTCATAAAGGGTGCCAAGAAGGATGAGCAAGTTGGCTGAAGCAAAAACGCTGTGTCGAATCATTGAGGACAGAGCTTAGAAATGTAATTGGGGCCTGAATGTGGAAAACCTTAAATTCCAGAGGAGAAAGTCATGGTCTACATGAAGTGTGACCGTCATCCTGGTTTGCCCAGGACTCCTGGTTTATGTCTGTTGTCTTAGCATCTCTTTCACTCTCAAGAGTCCAAGTTTGGATGATAAATTATATAGTGAGTCATCCTAGCAATAGGGACCACCAAAAATCTGTGGACAAGAGAGAGAGATGACGAAAGAAATATTTCAGCAAAATAAATGTGAGTACTGAGTACTCAGAATGGATGAAGTGAGAGATGCTGGAGGCAGGGGGACTGGGACATCACCAGGCTGGGGAGCAAGAATACAGGACAAGGAGGAAGGATGCTAGGCCTGACTCTGCTCCAACTAGTTTGAAACAGAGTAATTTATCTAACCTCTCTGCAGCTGCCATTTCCTCATTTATAAAATGAAGATGTTGGATTAGGGCAAAAGGGCCCTTTAAATTCTAATACTCCAGGGTCAATGAGATTATCGCTACAATCTAGGCGCAGGGATATGTGGAAGAGTGAAAAGAAAAAAGAAGAGGGGATGATGAAGGTCAGAGAATAGTCAGGCCAGTGGAGCATGAGTGACAAGAAGAGCGGAGTTGTAGCCACCGACATATAAAAGGCGTGCAGACTATTGAGCTGAATTGTGAGACAGTCCATGAGGCCAGTTTTACACTGGCTCTATTTGAGATGACAGCAGACCATTGAAGTGGTCATTTTAAGACACATGTAAGAGGACACTGTGATGTAACCAAGCCAAATGGAAATTAGGACTGGGCCGGACCACACTTAAGAGACTTCTGGCAAATGGCCTCAGTGAGGGTTGGTGGTCACTCACTTGTGCTCAGGTGTGGTCAAAGAAGACGGGAGCAAAGACGACAGGTGAGTAAACCAAGGTGGCTGGTTTGAGTTTCAGGCCGGACAGCCTGAGAAAGCAGGGTAGGTTTTTAATGGCAAGGCCAGTTGACAGTCCCAGTCTTCAGCACCAAACGCTCTGAATGAAATCTATTGCTTTTACTCAGGATGTATTTAAAGAAAACCCATGCCTTTCTGGATGGCTTTGACTCCAAAAAGTACCACATCTATTCCTTTAGGTTTGTTTCCCCCATGACAAAAGGGATTTGTATCCAGAACTTATTATTAGAGGCTCTTTGGTTAATGGAGGGTCCTACAGGTAGACGTGGGTTGAGGGTGTGTCAGCTCCTCCTCATTCACTATAGGATTTGCTCCCTGGACTGTCCAAGGTCCCCTACCCTGGAGCTCATGTATCCAGGTCTCAAAAGATTATCGAACAGCATCCTTGCTAGACCAGCCTGATGCAGCTATAATTTATGTTGAATAGAAAATGGGCTTTAAAATAATTCCTTGAACAAATGATCCATGAGCATCAGCTTTCCAGCAGAAGAGATTGGGGGATGAAAAGTTTTTCCTCCAGGCTTCCACTACTTCTTTGTGATGAGATCAAAAGCAGATAATTAAGTCACCCGGAGGCATGCTGCACTACATCAATTCAAAACTGCAAGGTGAGAGTTAAAATATTGTAATTGTGTTCAAGCTGAAAGAATGGGAAATGGCTTTTCCCCACCTTTTGAATGTTCATGTGCAAAGTTTTTCTTCTTAAAAAAGAATATTTTCAATTGAAAAAGAAACACTAAAATCATGTGGGAATGAGTCACTAAACTCCAGGTTTATTAGAGATAAAGTGTTCTCACAAGAGCACATGATTCTATGATTCTGAAATAGAGACATCGCCTGGGGCTTGAGGACAGGGCTATGTCTCATTCATTCACTCAACAAACATCTGACACACCCAGGACACTGAGATCAAGTGATCGTGGCTGATAAAGCAGCATCTCTGTATCTGGAACTGACCACAACGTGATGGTTATCACATCACACCAAGATGTTCACAGGAAGTGAATGAAGAAGAAAAAAGAAAAAACAGGCACCTGTGACAAGCCAAACTGCTCTGTCTGAGAAATGTGCTCTCCGCTCTCAGGAACTTAAATACCAAAGGAATGGTAAATTGGATTAGGTTACATTTGGACCAGAGTTCCAGTAAGAGGCTTGATAACTTCTGATTGCATTTAATGGCATTAAACTGAATCAGTTTCTAGAAAATGGTTTTTGCATACTGCAAGTTGCATTTATAGATTCCGTCCTTACAGCAGGTACGCCGGAGCAAAGGACTGAGATGTCTGCGGCCTGCAAAGAAGAAATGATGTCAGTAAATCGGCGAAATCCTCCACAAGGCCCACAAAAAAGAAAAAAGAATAAATAAAAGATAGGGGGTAGGGTGGGGATAAATCATGACTGGGTTTGTTTTTTGCATTTTTTTTTTTTTTGGTTTTGGGTTTTTTCCCTATAAAAGATCCTTTCTGAACTTGAATTATCCAGCTTGCCACCTTGGCTGCCTACAAGATCAATTCCAACGAACTGCTCAGCTGTCCCACTGCCTATATCACACAGTCTATAAAACACAACTTAAATTGAAAAGAAAGACAAAAGGAAAGAATAGAAAGGAAAAGCACATCCCCAACCTAGTTTGGGTTTTTTTAAAAGATCACTTGGCTTCTTGCTTCCACCCTATGCCTGGGGGGTCCTAACAAAAGATGCTTCAGTGTGGAGGGTACGCCTTCTCCTCCCTGCCACCTGATTATTCTGTCCCATAGCCTATGTTTTAGGACCGGCTGGAGGGTCATTCAGGCCAGGCCCTGGGAGCCACACTGCACAGCTGCCACATGAGCCCCTCCTTTGTCATCCCTGCTTTGTTGGGATGGAGGGGGCAGGCTGGGCAGTGAGGTGAGCTTGCTGGCCCTGCCTGGAGCCACACCGCTGTCTGCAGCTGAGCACCTGGGACAGTGACCAGGCAAAGGGAAATGCAGAAGCAGCCCTCCCTCTGCACACAATCTACCCAGACATGCCCAGGGACAACTACACCTGCCCTTCCTCCTCCCCTGAATCTCTGCGTTCCCCCATCAGCAACCCACTGTCCATTCCCGGGTGCCTGCTCTACAGGCTCCTGGGGTATGTGGGCCTGAACTCTTCGCTACATTCCTTTGGTCTTCTAGTGCCTCTTCCCAATGGCCTCATCTCTCTGTGTCCTGCAGGCGGTCTTGGTGGGACAATTGGACATAGCTACTCAGAATGACTTCTGTGTTAGACACTGTGCGTTAGCTAAGTACCCTTTCCAATCCCCTTTTAGCAAACCTGCCTGGACTACAGAGGCTGAAAGGCTAAAAACTACATTTCCCAGTCTCCCTTGCAGCTACGAGTCTACATGTGATGTAGACTCTGACAAGCAGACACATTCACATGAGATTTGGAATGAGGAGGTGTTGAGCAGTGGCTGTACAGGGAGATTGGCTCTTCTTATAGACCTGTTGTGTGTGATTTGTCTGCGGCAGCTGTGGCAGAGGTTCTCATGTCCAGTGCCTGGTAACATCAAAGCTATGTATGAGTGGAGATGGCAAGGGACTTACTCCTAGAACAGTCCTGGTTCTTTAAGGTTCTTAATACCTTGTAATAAATCATTTTCTGCTTAAATTTGTTAGAGTGGCTTCTGTTGTCTGCAACTAGCAACACTGATCAAAAGAACTTGTCCTCCTACCTTCATTCTTTTCCCTTAATGTAGAGTGTTCCCACATCATAGTTACAGAAGATGCTTTGATACCTGCACCAAAACCTCACTTGAGAAATGACAAATCTCAGTTATTTTGAGTATGCTTTATATTAGCATTAGCACTGGTGGTCTCATCCATTCATTCACCTAACAAAGATCTGTTAAAGGGTGATCATGTCCTAGGCACTGAGCTACCCAGCGAACATGTTAGGCACAGTTCCTGCCTTCATGGCGCTTATCATCTAGTAGAAAAAGAACAGCTTCATTCATTTAGCATCTACTAGTGCCAGACACTATAATTAACACTCTAAATATTTAATTCATTTAATCCTCAAAATAACAGAATGAAGTGGATATTATCATCCTTATTTTACAGGTGAAGGAACTAAGGCTTAGAGAGGATCAGTAACTTGTCCATGATCAGGATTACATATCTAGTAAGGGCTAGAACTGGGATTCAAACCCACGTAGCTGACTCCAAACCTGCCTCCAATATAAACTGTAAATGCATTAAGAGTAGGAAATGATCTATTAACTGCATCTCTGAATCTTATAGTTGGAAGGGCTCAACGTATTCCAGAATCCCTTTTATGGCAGACACTGCTAATTAGCTACCCAAATCCATGATCTCCTGCTTCCTTACAAATAGAATACCTATTTTGTTCAGCACAGCAGCACAGCTAAAAACTAAATTTCCTAGACACCCTCACATTTAGGAGAAGTCACATGACCCAGTTCTGGCTAATGAGAATTAAACTGAATTGCCAAGGATTTCTGGAAAACTTTTGCTTTCTTAATATGGGCCACCCCTTCCTCCTTGATACTGTTTTCTTCTTCCTGCTGGAATGAGCACGTGGGGCTAGAGGCAGGGCAGCCAACTTCAGGTAGCAAGGATGAAGGACATGTAAGGATGGCAAGGCAGAGAGAGAAAAGGAGCTGAGGTCCTTGATAGCATCCTGGGGCTTCCATCCTAGCCCAAGAGGCATAGCTCAGGACATCTTATTATGTGAGAATCTTTTTGGTTAATCCCTCTTTGGTTAAACCACTGGATTTGACTGGGTTTCTGTTACTTGGACTGAAACAGTCTTTAACTGATTCACTGCCCTCAACACTCTGGATTGACTAAGATTCTGCTTAAATCTCTCCCATGATGGGAAATTCACTGCCCAAAAGATGCCACTTACATTTTTGGATCATCTTGTAGAAAATAGTTTTTCCTCTCGCTAAGCTGAAATCTCACCTGGTACAAGGGAGTAGCACTTTGGTGCATAAGAACATAATTTAAGACAAAGAGCATGTATCAAATGCTTGTAGAGAGACCATCTCATGTAATCCTCATGTAATCTTGTGTGATAGGTTTTATTGTGCTCACTTTAAAGACAGAAAATAGCATGTCAGTGCATTTAAGCACGCCTCAGATAAGTGGCTGCATTAGTTTCCTTGGACTGCCATAACAAAGTCCTACAAATTGGCTGGCTTAGAACAACAGAATGTTATTCTTTCAAAGTTCTGGAGTCTAGAAGTCCAAAATCCAGGTGTCAACAGGCCATGCTCCCTCTGACAGCTCTGGGGGAGAATCCTTCCTTGCCTCTTCCAGCTTCTGGTGGTTGAGGGCAATCCTCGGCACTCCTTAGCTTGCGGCAGCATCACTCGGATTTCTCCTCCATCTTGACACAGCCTTCTTTCCCATATGTCCCTCTACTCTTCTTATAAGAACACCAGTCATATTGGATTTAGGAACCACTCTACTCCAGTATGACCTCATCTTACTAATGACATCTGCAAAGACCCTATTTACAAATGAGGTCACATTCTGAGGTTCTAGGTGGACATGAACTGGGGGGGGTGGGGGGGGGCTATTCAACCCACTACGAGGCAGAGCCTTTACTCAGGGCTTTTCTACACTGTTTGGGGTTAAAGAAAATGAGTTTGTATCTAAACCTATATATACAGCATGTAAGATTCTTGAAATAGATATAAAATTTAAATCACCTTCAAAAAGCTAATAAAACCAAAAAAAATCACCTGATTTTAATTGCTTGAATCTTTAAGTACCATGCACCAAGTCTTATACTGTCTTGAATTACATATAATTAGGTTCTATTTCTGTGGTGAAAACCTTCCTAGTGCCAAATTTGGCTTCACTTTCATAGTTGAAAATAAACATTCACAGTTTACAGGTACTGACACATTTCTCTTCATTTGAATCTTAAAACACTATGTGAATAAATAGTGAAATCTCTGTTTATCCAACCATTACTAATAGGTCTAGATGGTCTTAACTCATTCTCTCCAAAATTCCACACATACGATACACAGTTACCTTACAGACACTACCTAGCATTTATTCAGCACTCTCCATGCTGGGAGCTTTCCTCCATCTCATCCCTGTAACAACCCTGCAAAGTGGTCTTATCAGAGGCCCGTGTTTTATTTTAAATCACAATCCTTTGCAAAGAATCCTGGACAGCAGATAACATAAAAAATATTGGTTGATTAATTTTAGTATTTTTATCCAATTTTGTCATCCTTGCCTGTAATTAATATGGAATAGAAATATTACCAAATTGTAAAGAAGTTTCAGTCACGCAAAAAAAGGGAAGAATTTTCATAGTAGGAAGCAGCTCATGGCTTCACAGGAAATCAGAGTTCCTAGTCTAAAATATCTAACTACTTGTAAAGTACCTTTATATCCTTTAATGAGTCATGTTATAATTCATGCAAGTCTCATGTCTTCTGTACATTCCTGAGTCAGAAGCCTCTGCTGGTGTTGTCTGGTTCCCTGAGACATGCATTCCTTATATCAGTGAAGCCTAACTAGGTTAATCTCCTATCTGTAACATTTTAAAATAAAAAGGAATTTTATCTCTCTTATAGAATTATCAAAGAAGAACCTTTTGGTCTTTTTAAGGATTAGGAAGAAAGCACTTCTAATCCAATAAATCTCCTATCTAATTTTGGTAATGGATATATAATTTCATTTTTGCAATGCAGATAAAAGGATATTAGAAAAATGGGAATATATCAATTAAAGGTGTTACTAGAAAAGCTATAAACAGCTGACTCCTGATATGTTCTTTTCATCTCAGAGAATGCCATAAAACCACGCCTGTGAACAGAAACCTGAGCTAATTGGTGTTTCTGCTGGTGAACAAAAGCAAATATAACAAAAAAAGTGGTCCAGACGAACAATAAAATCATAAACCTTATGTTATATAAGGTTATGTCAGTAGAGTCTTGCCAATACAGATACATTCAGAAGACTTACACCCTTTTCACTAGGCAAGATAGTGGAAGAAAAGAATTCTCATACAAGGCTTAATAACTAAAGGTGCTACTTGTTAAAATTCACATTTCTAAATTTTTCTAACATGGAGTTGATTGTAGGTACTCATCCCACTACCATTCCTGAGATATAGTCGTTTTTTTCTTGTAGATGTAAAATATCACATAAGTGAATGTAGTATCTATATATTTTTACTTGATTATTTGATTGCATGAGATCTTTCACATCTGAGTAGCTATTAAAGATAAGTTGGTTTCCTGCAAGCTGCCAGATACACACAGATGAATAAAATGCACTCCCTATGCTCAAGGAACTTATAATCAAGCCAGGAAAGATGAATGGCTGAGAGCAGAAAGGCCACAGGGCCAACCTACAGGGTGGAAGAAGAAATCATTTTTGGGGCCAGCCTGGTGCTGTAGTGGTTAAGTTCGCAGACTCCACTTCAGTGGCCCAGGGTTCGCGGGTTTGGATCCCGGCTGCAGACCTACACACCTCTCATCAAGCCATGCTACGGCAAGGTCCCACATATAAAAAATAGAGGAACATTGGCACAGATGTTAGCTCAGTGACAATCTTCTTCAAGCAAAAAGAGGAAGATTGATAACAGATGTTAGCTCAGGGCCACTCTTCCTCACCAAAAAAAAAAAAAAAAGACGACGACGACGACGATGAAGAAATCATTTTTGACTGCTGGCCTCATGGAGCTCTTCAAGGAGGAAGTAACATCTGATCTGGACACTGAAGAACAGAGTTCCAGTGATGAGACAGGGCACACTAGGACACAGGATGGTATGACAGAGGCACTGGTTCCCATACTTGGCTCATCCACAGAGTCACAGGGACCAGAGTTTTAAACATGAAGTATCCAGATTCAAGCCACCAGTTTCCTGGTGAGCATCCCTTGAGGTGGAGGCCTGAGAAACTATATGTTTCACAAGCTTCCCAGGAGATTCACTGGGCAAAGAGATGACAGTGGGAATCTAGAGGAAATATTCAAAGTACAAGAGGTGGTCATACTCCTTGCAGAAAATGAAACAGGAAGTGGCGAGAGAGGCAAGGCAGACTGCCTGAGGCCTTGAGATACAGGCTTAAGAGTGTGGGAACCACGGAAGATCTGTGGGTAGGGGAATAACATGATCAGAACCATGTTTCAGGTAGACACTTGGCAGTGGTCCACAAGACAGACGTGATGGGGAGAGACTCCAGGCAGTGAACTAATTCATCACTAGGCCAATGATAGTAACCTGTTGGGGAGGTTATGGACTAAGGTCATGGCAGCAGAAGTGGAGAGGAAGAAATGGATGCTGGAGACAACTGGGGGAGCCTTATTTAGTGAGCTGGAGGCAGAATAGAGAGACAAATTGGCAGGTGAGTAGTCTGAAGGCAGGTCTGACTTCAAGGCCCAGGGTCCCAGGTGGCCAATCTGGAGCTCAAGTCTTGGGTTGGATATCAGATGTTTCTTCTCACTGATGTCACCACTGCCTGCTCTAGTACTTCCTCTCCAGACCCTCTGGACCTCGCCCTCCAGCTGCTGAGCCAGACTTCCTCCCATGAACTGCAACGAAGTCAGATCCAATGACTGCACTTTGCTGCAACGGACAGGATCTGCTTCCCAAGCCCCAAGCACCCTCCAGTCCCCCATCAAACCCCTGCCAGCTGGCTGGTCTCTGAGCTCTGCTCTCACAGGCATGGTGCTTTGGTTCCTCTCAGGCACAGACACCTGAACAAGACAGAGCAAACTCGTGGCTCCACATGCAATAGTGCTTTTTCTATAAAAATCATGCCTCCACTAAAAACAACAGCAACAATAAAAATAAAAACAGTGTAACACTACCACCTGAGGATTAAGAGTTGGGAAAGATTTGGAGTTTCTTTGATTTCTGTTTTGCTTTGTTTTGTCTTTAATTGGAAAGCAAAGAGATAGAAAGGGAAAGCTGGCAGAGGAAACAATAGAACAGTGTCAACACTCCTGTCTCAATGGATCAGGCTGTGATACGATGAAGGTCAAGACTGGCTGGTAAAAGGTCACGTCTTGTGATGCACCATCAGGAGCAGTAAGGCTTTTGTTTGTTTGTTTTGTTTTGTTTTCTGTAACCCAGGGGCTGGCAATCTTTGCAAGTGGGCAAAACAAACAAATTCTGGCCCCTTCTGGGCCACCGCGCGGGCATTGCACAATGCCGGGGCGCCAGGGTGGTCTGTGTGCATGGTGCCCCCTGCAGCTGCACAACGCAGCAGCCTGCATCCTTCTGGCAAGCTGAGCTCAGGAAGCAGGGCAGGCTGGCCATGGGCAGAAGGCTGGGGAAGCATGTGGTCACAGGACAAATGGGCACTTGTTCTCTGGAGGGTGTTGGGCAGCCACTTTCATAAATGATGAAGAGGGGAGGAGGGAGGCACAACAGCAGGCCTATCTATGTGCCTGATGCAGCAGGCAGGAGAAGCTTGTTCTGGCATCTTTGGCTGACTATGTTATTTGCATAAATATCATCAATATTTGAAACAGAAAATAAAGAATTTGTGGTTCTTACTGGACCTCAGTCCTGTACTCCCCAAGTTCCAGCTATGCAAACTTGCTCTCTCTACTCTTAGCTTCGCACTTGCTATTCTCTCTTCCTGCAGTACTCCCTTCCCACACCCTTTCTTAGGCTGGTAAAATCCCATTCATCTTTCAAGCCCTGGCAAAGGTGTCACCACTTCCGTGGAATCTTCTCTTATACTCCCAGGCATGATAGATCGTTCCTTCCTGTCACTACAGTCTCTAACGGCATCAGGTGCACGCTATCATTATGACCCATACATGACACTGATACTGTGATCAAGTTACGTGAGCTGATTTTTGGCCACAGTTGTGCCTTATTTACCTTTGGATCCACAGCACTTGTAAGCAGTGGCTCAATGGCCCCTGTGGAAGACGTAGAGACCACACACCAACCTCACCATTTACTCATAGGAAGATCAACGATATAAATTATGCCAATAGTGGCCTCACTTGGACACTTCAGTCTTGGATGGAGGGAAGAACTCTGACACTGTTCCAGAAACCTACTCTGGTTTTGAACTCCCAGCAAATAAGTTCCTTCTGAGACTCTGTCCACTCCACCTCAGTACCTGTCTCCCCCTACTCCGCTGACCTGCATGGATCAGGACCAGGAAGAGGACAAGAGAACTTTGGGAACCTCTCTGCTTCTGCCCAAGGCAAGAAGTAATTCTCTCCATGCAGCATAAATCCCAGACAATGATCTCACTGTGGGTGTCACCCAGCCTCTTCTCCTATAAAGCAGAGAACAGTTGTTCTAACACTGGGAGAGTCTTCCTCTGTATGTTACCAAGGCTTTACCAAGTGCTCGATATGTTTGTTGAATGGAAGAGAATTCTCCAGTCACTTTTCATTGGACATTTTTACTTCACCCTTAGAATCTTCATAATGAAAAAAGAGATGAAGTTGGTATTAATGCATTCATTTTACATATGTGTGTAGAGTCCCACATTATCAGGGGCCCAACTAGAAGACGGAGGCAGGAAAGACTTCAAGAAGGAGATATCTCAGATATATTTGAAGCATGGAAAGCCCTTCCACAAGCTGAGAGGTGTAGAAGAGGAGAACTTTCCAAGTGGCCTGAAGAGCATGAGCAAAGGCTTGAACATGAGAAAGTAGAGAGTATGCTCAGGGAACTGCCATCCTTGTCATAGGCTCCCCACTAGGGAGGCAATGACATATGCTAGAATCAGCACAGGTTCATCCCCTCACCAACTGTGTGGCCTTGGGCAAGTCCCTTAAACACTCTGGGCCTCAGCTTCCTCATCAGTAAAATAGAGATAATACCTTGCAGGGTTGTTCTAAGAATTTAGAATGTATGTAAAGGATGTGGTAAAGAATATGCATTAAATAAATGGAAGATATGACGCTGCTGCTGCTGCTGCCTTGAAGACAGAGACTATTTCTTACTCTTATTGTCTCCACTGAAGTACCTGCCATCTTGTTTTGCTCAAATTCGACAAGTATCAAGTATATGTTGACTTACATGAATCTTCTTGTCACTTTATTTTTATCATTGTTCCTTCGTTTTTGTTTTTCTCTTTAAAGAAATGTTTACCACAATTTGTTAGCCTGATTGGGCATTAGAGAGAGTCCACAGACAGTGAATGAATGAAACACAAATCCTGGCCACCATGAATCTGTAGGCAACCTGGCAAATACATAGCCAGTTGGAATAGGGTGTCAAGTATTAAAGGTTCCACAAGGGAAAAAGTTTTATGAGGCTCCAAGTCTTAAAAAAATGAGTAGGACTTTGATAATCAGAGAAGAAGGGAAGGTAGAGGCCTTACATTTAGTAAGATTACTGAAGAAAAGAAATCAAGACAAGAAAGTGTAGAGCATGTTCGAGAAACTATGGGTATCTTGCCTGGCCAGTAAGTGTAGGAAATTGAAGACACGGCTTGAAAAGTAGTGTAAGGTCAGACTGAGAGAGACCTAAAGGCCAAGATGAAGATCCAGTACTTATCTCATGGACAATGGACAATCACACATGTCCATCTTGGGATCACAGAATCTGAGACCTGGAAGGTTCATATAGTCCACTCCCCTCTGAGAGACCAGGAAAGCAAGGCCAAGTAAAGTTAATTTGGACAAAGTTACACTGTTCATTAGGAGCAGAACTGGGATGAACATGCTGGTTTCCTAATTATTAATAGGGAGCTAGAACCCCCATCGCAGGGACATGACAATATATGGCATACATTCCTCCTCCTTCTCCCTCACCGAAGGCAGACATTTCTAATCTATCAGGTCACTCTTTCCTACTGAGTACAGACCTAGCCCACCATCCTCCTCACACAGCCTTCAGTCTCTGCCAGGAGGTTGCGCTGCTCCTGGAGGCAAAACCCATCAGCCATCATGCTGAACTCAACCTTGCTGCCTTAATACAAGAATGTTTGCTTTGAAATTCTTATAGAGAATAACGGAAATGACCAAGGAGGATTCAATCACTTACAAGAGTCCCTTGGTTAGCGCACCTCTCTGCGTGGGAACTGAATTGTGTCCTTCATAGTCTCAGATGGTTCATCCCCAGCTAATGAGAGTGGTTAACCACAGCCATCTCTGCTCTCAGTGCTACCTTCTCTCCCCAGCAGTTTCTCTTACATCAAAATTACAACCAAGAAGGAGAAGGGGCAATCCCAGCCTCAGAAATGAGAGCACAAGAGCATAAATAAGTAAACACGCCACTTACAACATGGCAGGGAAAGGGGAAAGTGGGTGTAGGGAAAGAAAATAATATATTAACCCATCGACTTGAAATTAAGCACCATTCAATGTTTCCTTTTTAGTTTAGAAACCACTAAATAAAAATGAAAAAAAATCAGGAAGTTCCCTCCTTAGTGTTAACAATAGAACAATCCCGAGTGTGCTGTTACTTAGGGCAACTTCTTTTTTAAAAAGAGGCACTGAATGTTCAGATCCTGCTGGACCCTGCCTGGTAGTTCGACTTGGGTGCATTTTTGGCGTCTAAAAATAGATTTGTGACAGCAATGAACTGCAATTAACTTCAGACATTTAAATTATGTAATTTTAGATTGAAAGGATATACTGGCAAGCACATTAACAACAAACGTGGGAATTCTGGATTCTCCTTCCTCGATAGCCTCGAGGTTTGGCAAAATTCCTCTTGTCTCTCTGTTGTAATTTGTTCCATCCCAACAAGTGATAACACCTACCTGTACATATTTTGCAAGCAAATTTCTGGAGTATTTTAAGGTCCTTCTAATTCAGAATCTGTCTAACATTCACAAAGTAAAATTATGTCGCTTATAAATACAAACATGCCTACTTTACGGTAAACTGGCATACTGAAATCCAAATTTTAAAAATAGGGAAATACAGATATTTTCATATAAAATGTTTTATTCATTTCCTAACAGGACTCCCCATAGAATCCCTTTCAAATGAGGAGTTCTTTTTATGTGAGTGCATTTTAAATGATCCAACTTAGGAAACTCTGATTTGTATATAATTTTTCAGAATTACACCCGTCACCCAAAGTGAAGGGCACCTATATTAGGTGGACTAAAATGGTCTCAAGTTGGTGGAAAATGCCAAAAATTGGATTTGTTCTATGAAAAATGAGACATAAGAACAGAAGAAGTAGCATATTTTTAAAAGGTTGCTTTTTTGTTCTTGCGTTTCTCCACAGCACTAAAAAAAATCCAGTTAGTTCCATTTTCTGAAAAGTAATTTCCTCCCCTTACCATATTTTTAAAATGTAGTAATTAACTGAATAATTACAATGGAATTCTAAAATAACTAAGCCACCTCAAGAAAACACAAAATATGTCTAATTTAAATTTTTACAAATATCTCTCTCAGTGATATATATATCACTGAGATATAGTGAAATATATATATTTCCATGCTTATTTGTTGATTATATAAACAATGAAGGCATTAATGAAAATGAATTTGTTTCCCTGCATGTGGGAACATTTTTAACATGTGTGGAAGGTTTGAAGTTCATTTCCAAAAAAAAAAAAGTTGTCATGATACAAAAACACAAGCATTGACCTTGAAAACTATAGTTACTGCTTTCCTCACAGAAATACCATCTGATTCTTTCACTTTTCTTTTCTTTTCCTTTCTTTTTTTTAAGAGGAAAAATCAGTGCTGCAGATTTTTCCAGACAACAATCAAAGAATCTCACTTCATGATTTCAGCATTTAAATCTGTGCCTTTCTATACCCAAGACGTCTCTTAACCAATAATTCATAATAAGCATCAAAGAGACATTGCAATGCTTTCTGAACATAATGGATACTTATTCTATTTCAAGGGTCTACCCATCTGAACGCAGCCCTCCCGAGTTCTTGAAGAAAATTACCTAAAGTGCTGAGAGACCTTTTCTATTTCCACCAGGACAGGTCGCTGACTGCCTTAAAAGATGCAGTCACAGGCTGCGCTATTTCATATGAGCATGGTGGTGACATCAACGCCAGCAGGGTGCAGCGGGCAGCCATGGTTAAATGTGCAGCTCCCATCGCCCTTTCAATTAAGGCAGGGGTTCTGACCATTTGCATTTATAATCGTTACTCCCAACAATGCCAAAGAGATGGTTTTATACAAACACAACAGCCTCATCTCTGGCTCCTGGACATTTGCTATCTACCTTCCAAAGCCTCTGGTGAGAAAGACCATGACACGGCAGACAGAAGCGTTGTGAAAGAACAGTTAAGAGCAAGGACTCTAGAGGCAGCCTGCCTAGGTTCCATACCTGCTCTGTCACTCACAAGCTGTATGACCTTGGACAAGTCACTTAACCACTACAGTGTAGTGAGGACCAACTACATCATAGGGTGGTTCTGCGAATTCAATGAGTTATACGAACGTGTCCGTACATAGAGCCCTTGGGACAATGCCTTGCAGAGTAAACACCATCTAAGTGCTTGATATTATGATGTTCCCTGTCTTATATGAATGGCATGAGGTCTCAAGGAAATTGATGAAGGTTATGTCAAACTGTCTAAGTGGCTTCAGATTGATGGTGGCTCTCGGCATACATTTGGAAGAAGAAATGGGATTTTTGTTTGTTTGCCTCTCAACCAAGATTACACTTGCCACAGCAGGCCTCTCGCGAAGATGGGAAAACATTGGTCACTCTTTACTTCCTTTGACAAGGCCCTCCAGGACCTGGTCCCTGGCACTCTCTCCTATCCTGTCTCCTCACACCTGGCTTTGCCTTTTCCTTCACACTTTAACCTCTTGCAATGACTAGAGTTCCTTAACTACTCCACCTTGCTCCATACCTCTGAAACTTTGCATATGCTATCCTTTTTCCTAGAATACTTTTCCTCAGTGGCCTACCCAGCAGACTCTTGTTCATTTTTCACAACTTGACCCAGCTATCACTGCCTCAAAAAAGCCTTTTTTTGACCCTCCCTCCACCCTTGGTCTTTCCTCTGTAGCATCTCTGTCCTGCTGCTCTTTTCACACTGCTACAATTTGTTTCTTTTCACATTTGTCTCCTCCACTAGGCTGTAACTCTCTTAGGAGCAGACTGTGTTTTATCCCTTTTCTGTACACGAAGCACATAGTAAAAGAACTGGCACCTAGCAAGTATTCAATATATAATTGTTGAAAAAATATATAGTTTCTTCTACCTGCCCAGAGAACAACTTGCTCCCTCGGGTTGTCATTCAGCTACTATTTTGCAATCTTTTATTACCATCAAGCATTTAAGACAAAGGTGCTGATTCGATAGTCTCTACCTGTTTCTCCTACTAGATGGGATCAATACTCATTTTGCTTCTGAAGTGAGATATAATATAAGGAGGGGAGGGGATGAGGGAGACCAGGACACAAAACGCTGTTCCAAGAAGTCCTGGGGAAGGTATCTCGTCATCCTTTTCAGAAAAACAGGGCCTTTAGGAGCCAGGCTCAGGGAATAGTGTCCCTTGGGAACCTGCACTGGGGGGAACCAAGGTGGACAATCCAAGAGGTTCTATCCAGGAGCCAAACCCCAAACCCAGCCAATCAGCCTGTCCAACAGGTTCCTCAGTGGAAAAATGTTGGCTGCCTGTGGACTGGATTTGGTCCCCAGATATATTTTGTTTGGCCCACAGAGTCTTGAAAAATGTATGCGTTAGCTGCTGATGTTTAAAACCTAGGAGACTACATATTTTAAAAAATCTAGATTTCTGGCTTAATTTTTAGAGGAACTGACAACAATGGGTCCCCCTCCCTGGTAAGAGCATCTGGTGGGAGCAGAAAAGTGCTGCCCTCTATAGGTAGGGCATGTGTTCAACACACTTCCACTTCACTCAATTACTTTAACTGCCTGGGCACTGTGCAACTGAGTTTGCAACCTCAGGGCTAGGTTCAGCAAGAGAATCCAAGTATTGACGGAAGGAGATGGGAACTGGAGGAATCAGACCAGAATATGGAAAGAAGCCCAGAGCCAAGAGGATAAGAGCTTTTTATAAGATCTTTGTTATTTAGGCCAAGGTAGGGGGTGCTATGAAAAGAAGTGACAAGCGGAGGCTAGAATTAATGGTTTTTAGGAAATGTGATGGTGGAGACAAGAGTGGATGGCTTTATGGTATGTGTCTGTGTGTGTGTGTGTGTGTGTGTGTGTGTGTGTGTATTTTACATTTATATACACATTTATATACAGCTAGGACCTCTCTTCTGAATTCTAGACCCATATATTCAACTGCCTACTTGACATATCTAACAAGTATATCAAACTGAATATGTCCAAATTGAACCACTGACAGTTCCCCTCAAACATGCTCTTCCTGCCATCTTTTCCTTCTCAGTTAATGTATCTCCATTCATTCTGCCAGTTGCTCAGGCCAACAAACTTGATGTCACCCCCGACTCCACATTCTGTCACTCCCACATCTAGTCCATCAGTAAATCCTGTTCTAGATCTACCTTCAAAATATCCCCAGAATTCAACCCTGTGACACCAGCCCCACTGCCCTCACTCTGGTCCAAGACACCATCTCTCTTCTAGATTATTAGAATAGCCCCCTAAATGCTACCCCTAATTCTGCCCGTGCACCCTTCAGTCCATTCTCACCACAGGACTAGAACGATCCTGTGAAAATAAAAGTCCAGTCACATCATTGCTCTGCTCAGCACTTTCCAATGATTTCCCATTCATGCAGAGTGACAGACCCCCTGCTGAGACCTACAAGATCTCTCATGACCCACCCTCCACTCACGCACATGCCACCTTCATCTCCTACTCCCCTCCCACCTCGCTCACTCACCCCACTCCAGCCACACTGGCCTTCTCACTCCGGGCATATTCCCTCCTCAGAGTCTTTGTACTTTCTGTTCTCCTGTCTAGGATGCTCTTCCCCCTCAGATATCCATAACCATCCCTCTCATTTCCTTCAGACTTTACTAAAATGTCTCCATCTCAGAAAGGCTCTCCCTGATCACTCTATCTCAAATTCATCTCTCTTCAATACTTTACATCCTCATCCTCGCCCTATAAAATTTTACCCATTTCTGTTTGTTGTCTGTCACTCCCAGCTAGACTATAAGCTCCTCAAAGACAGGGTCTCAATGTGTTTTGTTAAATACCGTATCCTCAGTGCCTAGAAAAATCCTTGGCACATAGTCCAATAAATATTGAATGATAAATAAATATCTGTTAAATAAATGAATTTACATATATTCTATATTTTTAAGATCATACTTACATATCATCACTCCCAATGAAAAAAAATATTTAGTAGTCTGCCTGACAACATTAAATTTGGGGATAATACACATACCACACCTAAAGCTTTCATTTTAAAAAGGGTGGATGTCAAAGTGTAAGTGACAGAGATTCAAATGATCGAGTGACAGTAACTTACAACACCACATACACAACACTGCGCTATGCAGTAAGAAGTCCAGGCCTGCTCCATTTACATCTTGCCCTGGCCCCTTGGATTAATGTACAAAAGATCCCGTGGCTGGAAGTTTTCATGCACAAGACGCGCCCACTTTATTCAGCCCCTCCTTTGTCCCACTGGCCTCCTTTCTGCATCTTTTGCTTCTCTGGCTTTGGAACCTCAGTTTGTCTGGTCCTGAGGCTTCCAACCCCACTGCCTAATCTCCTGGCTCACAGCTGATCTCCTGCTCCTGGCTCAGCCTTGAGACCTGCCTTCCCCTCTGCTTTAGCCCAGAGGGTAGATGTTAGACAGAAAGGAACCCAGGGAAGTTTTGGGCAAAGGTCGTTGTTCCATTGAGAAGCTTGTCTTTTTCCTTTCTCTTTTCTACCAGACTTTTGAAGTCATCTGGAAAAAAATACAAAGCTACATGATGACACCTAACTATGAGAACATAAAATTGAAATCTTCATGACAGCTTTAGAAAAACACATGTATGTCATGTCTGTCCAAAAATGCAGTGGGAAGCAGACTCTAAAAGACAATGGGATGAGGAGTTACTGAAACAGCCAGGAATCCAATGAGGAATTTACAGACCTGCAAAGGCATGGCCCAGGGCCCGGAAAGCTGCCCTTTTCCAACTTCCCCCATGGAGCCAAATGTGAGATAAGGCATTGCTAATTCTAATCATGTTAAAACATTTTATATCACATACATTATAATGGAAAATGGAAAATGGGCCATCCTGGGGTTATAAAAGTTTATCTGGCTCCAAAACTGAATGGGGCTGAGGTATTGGTTTGAAGTCCTTTAGCAAAGCACTCTGGCTGTTTTGGTGCTATCATCCTTGACCCCTTGTGGTAGGCAGAATAATGGCTCTGAAGATGTCCACATCCTAAGCCCTGGAACCTATGACTACATTACCTCACATGGTAAAAAGAACTTTGCAGGTGTGATTAAGTTAAGGGTTCTGAGATGGGAAGATAATCCTAGATTAGGCCCAATATAATCACAAGAGTCCTTATAAGAGGGAGGCAGGAGGGTGAGAGAGAGGAGATGTGAGCTTGGAAGCAGAGGCCAGAGTGACGCAGGGCCATGAGTCAAGGAATGTAGGCAACATCCAGAAGCTGAAAAAGGCAAGAAAATAGATTCTTCCCTACAGCCTGAAAAAGGAACGCAGCTCTGCCAACCCATTTTAGAATTATGACCTTCCAGAACTATAAGATAGTCTATTTATGTTGTTTTAAGACACTGGATTTGCAGTAATTTGTTACAGCCGCAATAGAAAACTAGTACCCGTTTTTTCTCTCACCCTCACATCTCGTCCTTCAGCAAATTCTGATTGAGAATGTCCTACGTGTTCTAGCAACCAGGCTAAGGTAGCGGATATTGAAGCCGTCTGTGAAATTACAGCTCATTTTGTGGCAGCTCTTAATCGTCTGCAAAGGCGCAACCTTGCAAACAGCCATGGCCAGCTCCAGCAGAGGCCTGCGAGAAATGCCAGATACACCAGTGCCACCCATGTGTTCACTGAGTCACAAAGATGGGCTTCAAACCAGGTCTGGGCAAGTCATACTGATTATCGTCAGTGGCCATCCCACACCCTCTCTGTCACTGATATACACTACGGGGACTTGTAAAGAATAGTCTGGATCCACTGGAAGAGAAATCCAAGATGAGTGGAGGAATTATTCACTGGCCCCATGATGCTCTTATCATCCTTTCTTATCTTCTTACAGAAATCCTACTCTTCCCCCTCAGACTCTTATTGTACTTCTAACCTCCTCTCCTACTCCAGCAAAAGCTTATTTTCAAGACAAAATCTGATAAACTCATTCACTATAAAGTGCACAGGGGCTACGACGTTTAAACCATACCTCCAAGGGGTATTTACTTTTTAACAAAGATCAGAATAAGATTGTAAGCTGGAGAACAGGATCTACATCCAGCTTCTTTATCTCTGGCATCCCTCATCCCAACTAGTACTATGCCTGGAATTTAGTTGGTCTTGGATCAAAGCTTATTGAATGAATAAATGAAATCATACCAGCAGGCAGGACACCTATGCTGTCTCCTATAAATGTTAGCACTTCCTATGATAACGGAGATAATACCTGTTTTCACAACTGCTCTAAAACCTTGGAAATAAGGCCTACTAAAGGTAACCATCACTCTAACGGGACCTTGGCTTTCAAATCACTTTTTAAAACACCAGTTTAATTACTCTAGTGATGATAAATCTCTCCTAAAAATGGGGAATATGAGTACAGAAGGGTCATGTGACTTGGGATATAACATTGCCGCAGTAGACTGAGAAACAGAGAATAAAGTTCTAAACTTTCAATTAGACTGAAAAAGGGGCTCAAACCACTAAATTATCTTGTAGCTTTGATGAGCATTCACAGAGCCCTCAGCTACCCAGAAGAACCTCAAAGCACCAGACGTAACTATCCGACTCCCGTAGCGAATGCTCCTAGGCTCCCCATTGAAAACTTGTCATCGGCTGAGTCTTAACAAATCCCGTGCAAACCTAGGGTTATAACCTGGGGTCAATGGAGGGCTTCAGTGTGGTTTGTGGGCCCCATGAAATTTTATGCAAAACATTATGTATATGTGCATGTGAGCTGTTTTAAAGGAGTAAATCTGACCAAGGAAGGTTTAGAAGCCACTGCTTTAAGAAATGGTTCCAGCCATTACGTCTTTTTAACATACAGGTTCTTACTTTGGTGTCTTTCTTTGGTATCATTATCTCAAACAATTCTTCTTTTCATCCAGTCTGTTGGTCACTGTATTCATTTCCTATTGTTGCTGTAACAAATTACACACTCTCCGTTGCTTAAAATAACACAAATTAATTATATCACAGTTCTGGAGGTCAGAAGCCTGAAATGGGTCTCAGTGGGCTAAAATCAATGAGCTGGCAGGGATATGTTAATTCTGGAAGCCTTAGGGAAAAGAGAATCCATTTCCTTGCCTTTTCCAGCATCTAGGGGCTGCCAGCAGTCCTTGGCTGATGACCCCCTTCCGTCCTCAAGGCCAGCAATAGCCTGTTGAGACTTTCTCACTTCAAATCCCGCTGACACTGACTCCTTTGCCTCCCTCTTCCACATTTAAAGGACCCCTGTGAATACATTGGGCCCACCTGGAAGATCTAGGATACTCTCCCCATTCCAAAGTCAGCTGACAGCAACCTTACTTCCATCTACAACCGTTAAGTCCCCCTTGCCATGGAACATAACATATTCACAGGTTCCAGAGACTAGGATATGGACCCTTGGAGGCCATTATTCTGTCTTCCACAGTAACTTAACACATTCCTTGAGCACCCACTTCTATTATGAGGTTTTATAAGAGATTTTTGAAGATAAACTGTGTTTGACATAGTCCTTACTCTTCAGGGGACAAGAATAAAGATGATGATAATTGCTGCCATTATGGAGAATTTACTATCTGCCAGGCTCCTTTCTAAATACATTATATGACTTAACTTACCTAATCTTGCAACCACCCACCATTTTAGAGAAAAGGAAACTGAGGCACAAAGAGACAATGTTTCTTGCCCAGGTCACATAAGTAGTTTGGCGGCAGGATGGGGTTTACACACAGGCACTCAGACTCTGGAACCCAAGCTGTGAACCTCCATGATAGTTTGTTCTTCAATATAACACTGAGAAAAATTAAAGAAAAAAAGGGCATTAACCAGGTAAACAAAAACAATATAAATTGTAGAAATAATGTAAAACTGCAAGCAAAAAAAAGACAATGGAAATTAAGATAAACAAGTCCTAACAAGGGATGTTAAAAGGACTGGACAATATTATAGATACATGAGGACAATTCAATGAAAATAATCAATGAATAGTCATTGTCACCACTGTCGTTCTAAAATAATGTCTGTCATAAAAATAACTGAAGTTTTCATAGGGTGTATAAATAACAGTTTAGAAAGAAGCCTGCGAAATTTAATGACATCCTGCATTCAACCGACATTCGACAACTCTAAAATATGTGAGTGCACACTGAGGGGACACGCATCTCAGAGGGAAAGAGATAGCCTCAGCCAAACCCCAACAATGAAAAAGATGCGCCTCGGTTCTCAGATGGAAATAAATATCAGCTCACTCATGTTGTTTGCAGGTTTGAAGCTACCAGAATGAAATTAAGTCTGCAAAATTTAAGGGTGACTGCTTCTTAGACATGGAAATTGTATCTGTTGAATGAAACTCTACAGGAAGAAAAAAAAAAGAGAGGCAGAGTATATTGTTTCTCAAAGGGAGAAAGCAGCTGCAATGCTGGGCGAGTGATTTAGAAAGGCTTCCTGGCTGTCCACATAAAAGGATGAGAAGAAATCTGACGAGATGAGAAAAAGAGCTGGCGACTAAACCAGAGAAAGGTTAAGGAAATACAAAGGAATTTTTTTTTAAGTAGCGTTTAAAGGCAGACTGGAAGAAAGGGTAAGAAAAGAGAAATTCCTGTTTTAAAGTCCCATCTCACACTAATTCTGACTATAAAAATGACAGCAAGGTCCTGAATCTATTTTCTCCCACTGATGTCCTCATAAAATGTCCTAGGTTTACAAATCTGTTTACAAATCCAAAGATAAACCTCCTCAGTGCCCTGTTTCAAGCAAAGCCCAGGGTCTCAGTGGTCACAGAGTGCCCTTTCTGCTCCTGTCACAATCACCAGCAACTGTATGATTCAGAACCAAAGACACTGGAGGGAAAAGTTGCTACTATTTGTGTAAGGAAAAGTGGTTTATGCTTCCAGTGACTAATATTATTAGTAATAAAAATAAATACTTAACCTGCAATAACCTGAAGACACACCATGAGAAACTCAATGAGGAAGATGATCTGTGCATATAGGAATCATAATCATATGCCATGATAAAAGGTGAACAAGCAACACACAACCCAAAAAGGAAACACTGTGAAATTTAACTAAAAATGCAGACTGTTCAAGAAGCAGCCCACATCTCCCTTATACACTGTAACCAATAATCTAAAGTGCTAATGATAGTATCAGAGCTATAATTTGGTCCCCAAAGAAACATCTAAAAGGCTAAAATAAATAAGTTGGAAAACATCCACCCCCAAAAGTGCAGTAATGATTGTTTTTTCATATTCCCATCGCCGTGCCCCTATGCTACCTTTGTGCTTTGCTGAGAACAATATATTATTATTAAGGAGATATCTCTTTGTTTCTGTTGCTTAACATTTTCATTAATGACTCCGAGAGAAGAATTTCACGTTAACACCAAATAGAGATGAGACAAGAGGACAGCAGAGAATATCTTCAAAGATAGACTCCAAAATCAAAGTAATTTTGGCAAATGAGACTACTAAATTCAGTACACCAGAAGAGGAAAACAAAGGGCACACATGGCACGTGGGAATGGGCTGGCTATGAGCAACACAGAAAAGATATTAGATAATTTTGCCCTTTGTATAGAAAGATGATGCCATTGAACACCCTCCTCCCCCGGCGCACACACCTTTTCTCCCATCAGTGATGGGTTTTTGCCAATTTTAACCACATTCCCCTCCAGTTCTTCTGCTAACACATAACCTGTTTGTTGTGGCCACAGAACACAGTGATAATATTTAAATAGTGGACTGGGGACCCACTTCACACTGCCCCATGTACAACCAACTTTGAGCTGAAGTTGAGCCAGGAGATATACAATGAGGGACAGAATATTTCCCCCAAAGCAAGCACAGTATTGCGCCAGACACAGGCAAACAGCTTATTGGAACTGATAGGTGTCCTCCTGCCAGGCTCATTACAAAGCAATTGGCAGTGTGGTATGCTAGAAGAGGTTTATCAATTCTTGGCTGTGTGATCACAGGCAGGATATTTAATCTTGCTGAGCCTCATTGCCCCTCATCTACAAAATGGGCTTAGCAAAAACACTAGCTGGCCTTACAAGGTGCTTTGAGATGCAAACTGATTATACAGCTGGATGCACTTTGTAATAGGTAAATATTAGTGGAGTACAATGTTCAGTTTTCGGTATAATAAAGAAATGTCATTACAGGGAATAGAAAAGGTTTTGTAGATAAGTCACGAAAAAAATTTCAAGATTTGAGAACGTTAAAAGGGATGGATTTTATCATGTAAAGAAAAAAAAGACAAAAATCGGGCCATCTGATAGTCTTTAAATATATGAAAAGCTTTCATTGAGCAGCTAAAACAAAAACAACAGAACTAAAATAAAAGAAGAGGAATTGGGTTTACATTGTATCATGTAGGATTTTTATCTTTACAAAGAATTTTTAGTTAGTAAGAGTTGGAATACAGTGACACAATACAATTTTCATCCCTAGAAATCTTTACTAACTGGGTAAATACTTTTCTGAGGCAACAAAAATACAATCTTTCTGGAAAATAGACAAATGAATTTAGATTGCCTTCTGAAGCAAAGTTGGCAAATTTTCTCTGTAAAGGGCCAGATAGTAAATATTTTAGGCTCTGTTGGCCTTACAGTCACTGTCACAAGTTCTCTACTCTGCTGGTCTATGTGAAAGTAGCCATAGACGTTACTTAAGCCAATGGGCATGGCTGAGTTCCAATAAAACTGAATTCGCAATAACAGGTGGCAGGCTGGATGTGGCCAGTAGGCTGTAGTTTTCCAATCCCTCATCCACAGGTTCCTTCCAGCCGTAGGATTCTAACCAAAAAACACAGCTGCAGCAAACAGTGACAATCAAACCAAAGGAAAAATACCTTCATACTCACTATTGCAGCCATGTAATACGTCATATGTCATACGTAGTATGTCACATTACTAGGTGATGGAACGATGCTGTTCTTTCTATCGAGATCTTGGGAATATAGTTAATTAATCTTCGTAATCAGCTCATTAGGATAATACATCATCCATGATTTTTTCCTTTTAGCAAAACATAAAAATGTTTACATATGTTTATGGCTATAATATCCAGACTTTGTAATCCAAGTGTATAATATTACAATCTGGTGCACTAGGAAGCACATGCCATATGCTTGGCTTCCTCATCTTTCCTGCCAATGGGAAGTATTTTTAGATAAGGTAAAGACATGTGTGGGAAGATACTCCCTTGCTCTTTTTCTTTCTGTTACTCTTTCATCTCAACCTTCTTCCTCATCCCACTCTATTCTTGCAAAGAAGACTACAACAGCACTCCCAGCCCAGGGAGGAGGTCAAGCATGGATAGAGGCTGGACAGATCAGGCTAGCGGGCCTGAGAGCTTTAAGGGTTAAAGCAGAATATCAATTCCATCCTTGAGTCCATGGGCCAGAAAGGAAAGCACGTCACTATGCCTGGAAATCAGGCCAAACTGGAACAGAGTGGGAGCAAAAGGAAGAGTGGGCGTGAAATGAGAGTTCAGGAAGGAGAACGGGGCTCCAGTGCCAGAGGCTCATTTATCTGGCACCCTGCCCTGACGTATGTGGGCGGAGTGGCCTCCTTAAATCCTGGGGTCATAGGAGACAAACAACCCCCCTTTACTACTGTGCCTGCAGCCAAATCATCTTGGACTTTGATCACATCAAATTCTCTACCTTGGTGTATTTGTTTCCTGATATTGCGTAATGGAAAGGTTTTTTGGGTTTTTTTTAATCTAACAAGTGAAACTAATCAAATGTTGGCCTACTCATTCTAAAGGTGTAACACACATATGTGTGTGTGTGTGTGTACGTATACATATGGTTTTTTTAAGGTAGCTTCTCCGTGAATTAGAAGCAATGACTTGTAGGTACCCGGATTTTAAGAAACTTAATACCATGTTTAGCACTTAAAAAATACATAGGGCTGAGAATTTATTTGTTGTACAACCTGAGGCCTCAAATTCAGCAATAAGCTTATCGGGTGCCAGCATCCATGGGTGAAGAAAGGTTTTGCAGCCTGGATATATTAGTGGGACTACCCAGGATAAAACAAAGAAGGAATGAAATTCTTTTGAACTTGGACCATAGATACTAGGCTTATATCACTTAGGGTTATTTCTATTGCAAGTGACAGATGACAGAAGCCCTAATTCCAACTGGTTTAAGCTAAAGAAAAAAAAGCTGTGGTAGCTAAAAGGCCAGGGGTAGAACTTTAGCCACTACTGGATTCAGGCTGAGACACCATGAATCAGGACTCAGTTCTTCATCTCTCAGCTCCGCCCCCATGGTGGTACACTTTATCTCAGGTCCCAGGTGGATGACTGCAAGATGACTACAGCTTAAATCCAGCAAGCAAAAGCCAGAGCAAATGGCCAGTGGTTCCAACGAGGTCATGTGCTCTTTCTGGCCCAATCCCTGAAGCTCTTCTCAGCTCCCAATCCCTGGGAAGCTCCGGACATGTATGGACTGAGAGGGTTAGAGAAAAGTGGGCACCCAAAAGAAAATCGGTGGTTTTTGCCACAAGAAGGGGGAGTAACACTGGACAGTAGATATTCCTTATCAAGGAACTCAATGCCTCCATCTCTATGGAACAAAGAACAACTTAATGCAGTGCAGGTGGCTAATGGCAGAAAAGAGACCACTGAGTCGGGAAAGTGACTGCAAGTCAGAAAAGTATGAAAATGGAAAAGTTGATGGTTTGATGTGGGCTACAGTGTCCAGCAAGGCATGGAGACATCTCAAGAAGCTTCCTGCTGCCAGTGGGATGCTATTATAGTGGGAGCCAATGGGGAAACAAGACCCACTAAATCTGCCAAAACAGTTACAGTCTGTGGCAATGCTAAACTAAACACTGAAGTAGTATAGTCCTAGAATATTCTAACAAAATGGCAACATCATGTCACATCTCACCACAGATCTAATGACTTGAGATCAGGAACTCCTATTACTCCTTTTATAAGCACAAAATGATAGGAACTGTGCTTATGTATACATTATAACTTGCTTCTGAAAACCTGAATGCCTTCTACATATCTCACAGCTTTGAGCAGCCTTTTACATTCTCCACAGGAGAATGGGAAAAGTAAAGACCAGCTTAAGAAATTCATTTTAGGGGGAACAAAGCAAAAAATTAGTCATCAAAATCTATTTTCTATCCTTACAATAAAATTATCTTCTTTATCTTAATTATTTGGGGTATTCGTTGAGAAAGGTAAAAGCAAAATAAAGATCTCCAGGATAATTCCAGAGAATACCTGAAAATTCATATCACAGGCAAAGTGGTGCGAATTTGATTCTGATTTGTACAAATTGATTTTTTTACTTTAATGGTATAAACTGGGTGATTGTTCAACTCTGCTTTGCTTAAGAACACATAACATTTAGCCAAGGTTTTTTGGTTTTGGTTTTGGTTTTTTTTTTTTTTGGTGAGGAAGATCAGCCCTGAGCTAACATCCACACCAATCCTCCTCTTTTTTGCTGAGGAAGACTGGCCCTGGGCTAACATCTGTGCCCATCTTCCTCCACTTTCTATGGGACGCTGCCACAGCGTGGCCTGACAAGTGGTGCATCACATATAACATTTTAGCCAAGATCTTAAAATACACAGACCCGAGCTGATGCTCAGGGCCACTGTGCACAGTAAATAAACAGCATAAAGCTCTGTGAAGTTTCCAAGGAGAAACTAAGACAGTAACTGTCTTCACATCAGAAAATATTGTCTATTTTTCTTTTTTAAAAATCACATCAAATGTGCTGCTTTTCTAGCTGACTATAAAAACCAGTGACTCATGTTTTCGTTTCATGCCACCAGGCTCTTTGGGCTGGTCTAGCCCAGACTTACCTACCTTACATCATGGAAGTTTCCAAAAAGTCTAAATACTTTAGGATTTAGTTCATTTTTCCCCACTCATAATAATAGATTTCTGAAAGATCATTTAAAAATGTTAAATTTCCCCTCATTTTTCAAAGCATTGAAAATACTACAGGCAGTCAATTGAGAAAGGACAGCTCATTGTTCTGTTTTTTCCCCACAGAGAATTTATGTCTTAAAAGATATTTTTAAAAAAGGAAGGTTATTTAATATGTCTCCCTGGCCAACCCAGAAACTGCTATAAATTCAAAATTCATTCTTGTACAATGTTCTTAATTATAAGATAAGTAATCTTTCCATGTTAGTTTAATTCCGTCCTATTTATCTTCTCAAGTGGAATGACACATTGCAAATACCATTTGGGGAGTTTTATTAATAAAGGCCTAATCCCATGGCTTGTAGGACATGTCTCAGAATAATGTTTTAACTACAGTAAAGCTCAGCGACTGTAACAACCACTCAGTAATTAGAGCTGGCCCCCACGTGAGGTAAGTTGCCTTTTCCAGTGCGATTAGTGGTGATTCTTCCAAGTGGGTCTCCAAGAGCTCACAGCAGGTGATCAGCTTCAGTCTCCTGCTTAGAGACGTGGGGAAGATTACCAGCTTTGCTGTACTTCTGGACTATATTTTTCATATCTTGGAAAATCAGGAAAGGAAATCAAGAGAGACGCTAAACCACAGCACTAATGTTCAATAGAGAATCTTTGGAGATTTTGCTCTAACCATATACATACATACCTCCATACAGATGGACAGTCAGAAGGCGCACACACACACACACAGTTTTTCATATACTGCCTTTGGTTCACTGATCTGGGAATTTAATCATGATACATAATATCGTCTTTCTTAGATCTCAGATGTATACAAAAGTCCAACAACTACCTTACAATAAAGTTTGCATACTTAATAGCTAACATATCTTTCCAAGCTAATTTGCCATGTCCAGGTATAATAGGATAATGTTATAATTAGACCATATTTTCCCCTCTTGATTCTGGACAAATTCTGGATTAATTTAAATAATTTGTGAAGCATTTGATGACAATCAGGAAGGAATTCTTTTTCCATCTGCTTTAAATCTATAAGGAGTTTGAAAGGGTTCAGTTTCGAGTTTCAGAGCTCTGGCTTTAGCAATTTTCTGCAACTAAAAGCAATCTTGCTGTGATTGAAAATGGAAGTGTCAACTCAGGCAGGCTACAAATTGCCAACAGAGGGAATAGCCATTTTAAATTACTTCCAATGCCCAAATAAATTCTCCCAAATGGAAATCTGCCTTTATCCTTATTTTCTATCTCCAGGAGATGATATGTGTTTTACTCATTATGAATCATCCTCTCCATTCCTTTCTACTAAGGCAAAGGACAATGAGCAAAATGTACTTACAGACTGCACTACACTGGGCTCTGCTTATGGCATAAGATCTATAACAAATAAGGTTATCATATGAAAATATGAGTTATCATATTTAAAAAAATACATTTGAATAGCACTTTACCAACTGTAAGATTATATTAAATTTAGAAATGAAAATATGTGGAAAATGCTTTGTTGACTTAAAAAAATAAATCTCCATATGGATTAGCTGTCATAGGCATTTCAATTGCTTCTCACAATAATCTTTTAGGTAAGCAGGGAGGATATAACGTTTCATAGTTTTTGCAGATACTTAGAAAAAATATTTATATTGCGAGGGTTCTTCTCATCATAAATTAGTTATGCTACTTAATTATGTATATAACTTAGTTAAAACTTAGTTGTATCTGACCATGGCCCAAAAGTCTTTCCTTTTCAGTTATATTTACTGTGTTCACATATAGTGTCACTTAATCAGGAATTGTTTCATAATTTTTCATAATTGGGACACTTCTGGGGGGAAAATAATTAAGTTAATGATTAAGAAGTAAGGGCTTCGGGCCGGCCCAGTGGCTTAGTGGTTCAGTGCGCGCGCTCCGCTACTGGCGGCCCGGGTTTGCATCCCGGGCGAGCACCAACGCACTGCTTCTCCGGCCATGCTGAGGCCACGTCCCACACACAGCAATTAGAAGGATGTGCAACTATGACATACAACTATCTACTGGGGCTTTGGGGGAAAAAAAAGGAGGAGGATTTGCAGTGGATGTTAGCTCAGAACCGGTCTTCCTCAGCAAAAAGAGGAGGATTAGCATGGATGTTAGCTCAGGGCTAATCTTCCTCACAAAAAAAAAAAAAAAAGAAGTAAGGGCTTCTTAACTGGGACAGCAGTTCCACCCAACTGTGCCTCTTCCAGTAAGTGGCCCTTAGGATGATCTGACTTCACAATATCAGTTGGGACTGTCTCTCCCGTCATGTTCATTTGCTGCTTCTGCTACTGCAGTGGTTTTAACACTCTGGACAAATATAATTAATTAAATAATTAATAATTAATTAATAAAAATATAATTCTGTTGATGAAAAGCTTCTTGTTCTTGAAATAGAAAAGTATTGGATTTTGCCGCTGGTAGATTTTTAGAGAACCAATTCAACAGAGTTTTAAGTCAACAAGAAAGGGGGTATGGGAAGGGTGAAGATATGTCACAACTGGAATTTTCATGCACTGCTGGGTGGAAAACCACTTTAGAAAGCTGTTTGGCAGTATCTTGTAGAGGTGAATATATACATACCCCATGACCTAACAATTTCACATGTAGGTATATATATAACAGATTGTGTACATAAGTGCATAGACAGGAATATTCATAGGAGCACTTTTTTGTAGTAGGCCCAAATTGGAAACAAGCCAAGAGTCCATCAATAGCAGAATACATAAGTATATAGAGATAAATATATAGAAATTGGAATATTATACAACAGCAAAAAAAAGAATGAAACCACAGGTAGACATAATATATGGATGAATCTCAAGACACAATGTTGAGTGAAAGAATTTAGATATAAAAGAGCATATAAGTGCACTTTGTATGATGCTACACATATAAAATTCACAGCCAAAATTAACCTATGGTGAGAAAGTCAGAATAGCAGTTAATTTGGGGAATGGTAATAATGATAAATCAGTGTTTCATTGGAAGGCCGGAATAGACTGGCTACATCTACGTGGATGATATGAAAAGGGTGTTGGCAGAAGGCAAGACTAAATCAACAGGGAGGTGATTTGGGATGGTATAGCCAAGAAATTGGAAGAAGAGCTGATCGTACAGAGTTCTAACCGAGGACAGAGTGAATTCTTTTCCCCAAGTCACTAAAAGTCTAAAGTAACAGCTTGATACGTCAGTCTTTTTAATTTTAGCCATTCTGGCGGGTATGTAGTAGTATCTCTGTTATTTCTATTTATATTTATCTGATGACTATTGATGTTGAGCATATTTTTACATGTTTATTGGCAATTGTGATATTCTCTTCTGTGAAGGCTATTTCAAATATTTTGCCCAATTTTTAATTGGGTTGACTGTATTTTTCCAATTGCTTTGTAGGATACTTTATATATTCTGGAATCAAGTACTTTTTCAGATATACATATATCTGTAACAATTATTTCTGAGCTCTCTTCTATTCATTTGCTCTATTCATGTATCCTTGAGCCAATGCCACACTATCTTAATTACTGTAGCTTTATAGTAAATCTTAATATCTGGCATTGTAAGTTCTCCATGTTATTTTCTCTTTAATATTGCCTTGGCTATTCTTGGTCCTTTGCGTCTCCATTTAAATTTTGGGCCGGTTTAACAATTTTCACAAAAATATCCCATTGTGATCTTGATTGGGATTGCATTAAATCTGTACATCAAATTGAGGAGAATTGTTATCATAAATATCATCTAATCCATGCACATAGTATATCATTCCATTTATTTAAACATTATTTTTTCTTCAATAATATTTTGTAGTCTTCATTGTAAAGATTTTACACATCTCATTAAACTTATTGCTAGGTATTGCTTTCTAAACTTTACTATAAATGATATTGTTTTAAATTTCATTTTCCAATTATTTGTTGCTCGTCTACAGAGAAACACCTGATTTCTTTTTACATTGACTTTGTACTCAGCAATCTTGTTAAATTCACTTATTATTTTTCAATAGTTGTTTTGTAGATTATTTTAGATTTTCTAGCTACACAATTACATCATCTACAGAAAATAGTTATACTTCTTCCCTTCCAATCTTCATTATCTTTTTTTTTTTTTTTTGCCTTATTGCATTGGCTAGGATTGCCAATGTTGAAGAGAAGTAGTGAGAGTGAAACAAGAAGCATGTCTTTTTCTCAGTCTCACTGAGAAAACATCTATTATTTTATCATTAAGTATGACACCATCATATTAAAGAAGTTCCCTTCTATTAGCAATTTGTTGTTTTTTTATTATAAACAAGTGTTAAATGGAATCAAATGATTTTTCTTCATCTACTGAGATGATTACATGGTTTTCCTCCTTTATTCTTTTAATGAGGTTTTGATTATTTTTTAAAAGTTAAAATCACTATGGATTTCTGGAATAAATGTCATTTGATCACGATGTATTATCCATTTGTAAATCACTGAACTTAATTTGCTGAAAATAATTTTAGGATTCATTAGAGATATTGACTTGTAATTTTCCTTTCTAGCAAGTTATTGTCAGAGTTTGGTTATGCTGATCTCATAAAATGAATTAAGATATGTTCCATCTTTTGCTATTTTCTGAAGAGTTTGTGTAAGATGGGCATTATTTCTTCCTTAAATGTTTGGAATAATTCATTACTAAAGCAATCTGGGTCTGGAATTTAATTTGTAGGAAGATATTTAATTTCTGTTTCAATTTAAATACTAGATATAAAACTATTCAGATTTTAAATTTCTTCTTATGTTCATTTTGGTCAGTTGTGTTTTTGAAGGAATTTGTCAATTTTCTCTAAGTTGTCAAATTTATTGACATAAAGTTGATCATAATACCTTCTTATTATCCTTTCAATATTTCTGTGACCCCTTTCTTTTCTCTTTGATGTTCCTAACTTGTGTTTTCTCTTCTTTTACCCTTTCTTTTTTTTGTTTTTTTGGTGAGGAAGATCAGCCCCGAGCTAACGTCTGTTGCCAAGCCTCCTCTTTTTGATGAGGAAGATCGGCCCTGAGCTAACATCCGTGCCCATCTTCCTCTACTTTATATGGGACATCGCCACAGCATGGCTTGACAAGCGGTGCATCGGTGCGTGCCCGGGATCCAAACCTGTGAACCCCAGGCGGCCAAAGCAGAGCACATGCACTTAACCGCTTGCGCCACTGGGCCGGCCCCCTCTTCTTTTACCCTTGATTGATCTTCTAGGGGTTTATGAATTATATTAATATTTTTTAAAAACCACACATGGTTTTGTCAATTTTTTATATTATATATTTTTTCCTATTTCTTTGATATCTGCTCTTATTTTCATCATTTCCTTTCTTTTCTCTTTTGAGTTTAATTTTCTGTGTATTTGCTAGTTTCTTGAGTTGGATGTTTAAATAACTTATTTTCAACTTTTCCTTTTTTCTACTATATACATACAAAAAGCATAAATTTCCCTCTAAGTATTGGTTTAGTTCTATCTCACAAGTTTTCATATGTTGCGTTTTCATTATCTTCATCATTCACCTCAAAATATTTCCCTATTTACATTGTAACTTCTTCTTGCATGGATTACATCGAAGTGTTTTGCTTAATTTCCAAATATTTGGTGATTTTCTAGGTATCTTTCTGTTATTGAGTCCTAATTTAATTTTACTCTGGTCAAAACATATACACTAATTCCAATCCTTTGATATTTGTTCAGACATATATGGCCAAGATGTGGTCTATTTTGTTAAATGTTCCATGAGCACTTAAAAGAAGGACCTATGTACATTTGCAAAGAACACAGTCATTGGATGTGGTATTCTATATTTGTCAATTAGTTCAAGTTGGTTAATTATATTTTTCAAATCTTCTATTTTTTTATTGACTTTTATCTGCTTAAAATCTCCAACAATGATTTTTGGATTTGTCTATTTCTCCTTTGAGTTTTGCCAATGTTTGTTTGCCAAACTTTTCATAGTTTGAAGATGTATCATTCAGTGCCTACAAATTTAGGATTGTTATAACTTTCTTTTGTCACTAAGAAATGGCCCTCCTTATCTATCATAATAATTCTTGCTTTAAAATCCACTTTGTCTGATCTTAATATGTTGATATAGCTTTCTTTTGGTTAGTTTTTGCATGCTATATCTATCTCTAACCTTTTACTTTCAACCCATCTGTGTCTTGATAAAGTGCCTTAAAATGTAAACCTACTACAGTTGGTTTTCTTTATCCAGTCTGACAATATTTATTTTTTCATTGGAATGTTGAAACCACTTATATTTAATGTAACTACCGATATAGTGGCTTTTAATTTTAATTGCATCCTGCAATTTGTTTTCCATTTGTCCTATGTATTCTTTCCTGTATTTATTCTTTTTCACGATTTCCTTTTAAATCAATCAAATGGTTTTTTCCCCAATCAAATCGTTTTATTAATTATTTTTTCTCCCTTGTTAGCATTTTAGTTGTACCATTTTTATTATTATTTTAATGGTTACCCCAAAGATTACAAAATGCATCTGTGACTCACTTCAGTTTTCTCTAAATTAGTAATTTTACCTCTTCCTAAACAAGGTAAGAACCTCATAACAGTTTAACTCCATTCGCCCTTGCCATCTTTTGTGCTACTATTGCTATGTATTTTACTTTTATAAGTGTTATAAATCCCACGAAAATTATTATTGTCATGGTTTTAGGTAATATTTATTTATACTCATCCACATAATTACCATTTCTGGAGGTCTTCATTCCTTCCTGCAATTATGTTTTTCTATTTGAGACCATTTTCCTTCTGCCTAAAGAAATTTCCTTAATACAGATCTTTTTTTTTTTTTTTAACATACCAATCATAATTATTTTGAGGCTCATAGAAATGAGCTGGAAAGTAATTCCAAGACAGGGATCATCTCTAGGTCTGTTTTTATGCCTGCTTTATCTCTTGATTATTAGTCAGTTTTTCTGCTTCTTCACAGATGAAATAATTTTAATTTTATGATGTACATTGTAGATGAGATATTATGTAAACTCTGCATTATGTCATTTTTCTCTATGGAGAGTTGAGTTTTGTTTTGTTCAGATGTTAAATTACCTGTGGATCACCTTGATCCTGTGAAGGCATGGGTGAAATCCTTATTCCCTAGGATCGCACTCTAGCTTTCTAAAGCCTCGCATGAATCTCAGAGTGTTCATCCAGGTCTGTCAACTCTCACTGAGCCCAAACTCCTACATCTCTCTAGCACCATGTGGCCTCTGAAATCTCTAATCTTCTCTCCAGCCTTCTCTCTGCTAGGCTTTCCTGCCTCTCACCCTGCACGTGCACAGCTTAAGAATTGGGCCAAAGAACCTAAAGAAATTTTTATGCAGATTTAGGGCTCCTTCTCTATAGCTCCTTCTTGTCTGGGACTCTGACCCTCAAATCCTTGATACCCTCAAACTCTGATCTCTGCTTCTTCTGCCCAGGGAGACTGAAGTTCTCTGTTTGGGTCTATTTTCTTGCACCTTGGTTTGAAAAATGTTCTCAGAGAGAAAGCCAGTGTGCATGTGGGATCTCGAGAACTCTCCTACCTCTTGCTCAATGATTGTATTTCTATATTGGTTGTTATCCAATGCCTAAAAGAGCTGTTTACATATTACCCAGCTTTTATAGCTTTTCACAACAGGAGGCTGAGTCCAATACCAGTTACACCATCATGCTCAGGACTTCAAAAGTGGAAATTCTTTCTTTAATGTTTAAGTATAGATAACGCCATACCATAGATAAAATTCTCTAATTTTCTATTTTTCACTTAAGTGCTCTAATATAAGCATTTCCTAGGTCATCAAAAACTCTTCCCAGGGGCCAGCCCGGTGGTGCAAGTGGTTGGGTGCGCGCACTCCGCTGCAACGGCCCCGGGTTCACTGGTTCGGATCCCAGCGCACACCGATGTACTGCTTGTTAAGCCATGCTGTGGCAGCATCCCATATAAAGTAGAGGAAGATGGGCATGGATGTTAGCCCAGGGCCAGTCTTCCTCAGCAAAAAAGAGGATTGGCATTGGATGTTAGCTCAGGGCTGGTCTTCCTCACAAAAAAAAAAAAAAAAAAAAAAAACTCTTCCCAAACGTCATTTAAGTTAGCAAAATTTCATTGTATGGATATGTTTTCCTCATTTAACCATGGTCCTAATCACCTGTGTTTTTTTAATCTTATTTCCCTCTCATTTATTTAAGAGCTTTTAGTAAATGCTTCTTGAACTTTAAAGTACTTAAAAATCATTTGGGGATCTTGTTAAAACTCAGATTCTAATTCAGCAGGTGTGGGGCAGGCCTGAGAATCTATAATTCTAACAAGCTTCCAGGTGGTACAGGTATCAGGGACCATCTTTTGACTGTGAGAGGCTCTGGCTGACTCATCATTTGAGATGGTGGGAAAACACTGGGGGTTTCATTACCTTGACTGCACTTGAGTATCACTCAGCCTTACTCTAGGAGATTCTAATTCTCTAGGTCTGGAATGTGGCCCAGGCCACTGTTTTTGCAAAAACCATTCCTGGTGAATCAGGATTAAGAACCACTGGATCAGTCTCTGACAGAGCCTGTCTTATCTAAAACAACCTAAATGTCCTGTTAGATAGGAAAGTTAGATTAATATAATATCTAACTTTAAAAAGTATATCTTAATAGGACATAACCTTTTAAGACAGGTATTATCTGATTCCACCAGTCCTCACATCCATCTTCACCAAGCATGACTTCTCTGTCCAGCATTTATGGTTACAGCACCAACTTAAGAAGAAAGCAGAGCCAACTCAGGAGCTGAGGACAGAGGTGCTGGTGTGCTGGCAGGCGTGAGGGTTGAGAGGAGGGTGGGAAGCAATGTCACAATCTCAAACAAGACGAAAATCACCCAGGGCCCTATACAGCTTTGTAATTAATACCAATTCATTGTTTCCCTTGAACCGTCTTTTTTTTTTTTTTAATTGTAAGATTAAGAGGGTTAGAACTATAGGCTAAGCCTAGTATTATTAATATCTGAACTCCACCAGTCACGTCCATGTTTTAAACAAAAGGCAAATGTCTTCTAATTGCAATGCTAGCTAATCAGGATGATAAGCCATCAGGGTACCCCGATTAAAGGCCTTTACTGCCAGTTCCTTCAAGTGCAGGAAGAGACACACACCCTCTTGCACATACGCATTAATTCACATTCAGGTTAAGTTATTGCATTTCAGCATGCTGCCCAAGGGATGAAGAAGAGATGGCAAGTTATCAGAAACATATCTCTTATGCAGATATCCTTAGAAGCATGCATACAATCTAAAGAAAATCATTCTTATTTGCTCCAAGCAACTAAAGGGAGAACCAGAATTAAAAACAGTAAACCCAAAGGACCATCAGGCCTTAAAGACATACTGTAACCTATATCCCAACTAAATATTTATATTCACTTGAAAAGCATTGTTAGGATTCTTTCATCTCAAAGATTAATTTTCTATTTAATTAAAAATATCTGATACATCACAACTTTCAAGATGTTTTCAGCTAATAAAAATGCCAAATGCTTTTATTTTTCCCAGTGGCCCTCCCAGTCTATAAATGTTACCACTGGTCCTGATTTAAGGTTTCTTTTCCATTCAGACTGAGATTGGTACAGAGCACTTGAGTAGACTCCAGATAGACGGCTCCTAAAATTAAAGAATGTCCTGTATGCACATAGTTAGTGAACAATATGCTGAGTCTTACATAACTCCTGTGTTGAAAAAAAGGCAAGGGTACAGCAATAGGTCAGATAACTACTCTGGTTTGCTCTTCGCAAGGCACAGCCTGAGATAATATAAAAATAATTACATGCACAAACCAGATTTTCCAAACTGCTTATTTAGTTTTCTAGGTCAATATAGCTGGTCAAATCCCTCTGAAAGTTAAGTTTTCCAGCTGACCACAAGTGGTTAGTTCACTTACAGTTATTTCTGTAAAGTGCTGCATATATTTAGAAGTTCAAGGGACTGTGATGTTTATTCCTCATTTTCTGGAGAGTTTTTCCCCCTAATAAGTACTGTGAGTAGATTGGGGAGAAAGAGCAGATCAAAAGCCACGCTACTGTAAAAGTTTAACACCATCTTCATTACCATGTAATTAAAACTTTAGGTACGGACAAATAAGTTCCAAATGACTTAAAACTGAATCCACTCAATAATTAGAACTTAGCATTTGCACGTTAAAATAAGTATTATTTTCATAAGTATAGCCTGTTCTACAAGAACATGCTAATTTTCCCTTTGTTCCAATTTATCCTGTCCTCAATAATTTGCACACACACACAAAAATTGCAATGGTATTATTTTGCCTTTATAGAGGAAAATATCGATGCATTAGTCAGTCCTTTGATTTCCAGGTTATATCAGTGGTCTCAGAAATTTAAAGCATCCACTATCTTAAACCAACACAGACTTGAATCAGCTTGCTGAGATGTTGATTGTTAGGGAAAGTGTTTGTGCCACCTAAACAGCTAAGATAAATACAGCCAATGGTTAGCATAGGTTAGCATAACGGAAGCCATCTTGTAGAGAGGAACCATGTTGGAACTATAAACGACCCTGATCCATAAGCCACCCCCTTTCCTTGTCAGCAATGCTTTAGTTTGCAAGTAGCCTAGATAAATATGCACCTGCTTGTTAGAAATATGCATGCTTTGCTATTTTTGTAGCCTTGGCTTATACGTAGACCTCCCTATTGCGATAAGACAGTAACTTTGTTCTTTTAAGTTTTCCCAGAGATGTAACAACCTCCGGAAAAGAGCCCTATGTTGGTATCCATCACCAGTGACAAGAGAAAGGGATGATCTGACGTCTCAAGGGCTACAACACCAGATGGTCACACTCTGAGACCCCCCCCTTTTTCAGCCCGTGCCCTATATAACTGCTTCAAAATTTTGTAGTTTTAAGATGGTTCTTTAAGACACTGGTCCGCCATCTGCCCCCTTGCCAGCAAGCTGTGATAAAACGACCCTTTCTTACCACCTTGCCTCTTCACCGTTGGCTTGTCTTTGTGCGAGTAGAGGACCCCTTTTGGCAGTAACAAGAGGAGAACCCCAAGTGTGCTGGGAGCACGAAGAAGAGTAGGGGCCAAAATCTCAGCCAAATGGTGAGCTAAAAGGTGACAGAGAGAGCACTCTAATTTGATAACAGATCTTATTTGAAGATTCCTATAAAAAGACAATAGATAGTTTTAGGAAACATGATCATTGGGTTCCAAAATGGACACATTTGTCCCATTAAGAAGAGCCAACACTAGCTACAGTTTTGGGCAGGCTTCCAACCTTGTCAATGATCTCAATCCTAGTGCAGTCTTCAATTCTGGTGGGATTTCCACCTATTTGAGTGTTCTCTACCAATTTCCCCAATCCTAATTGTCTTTTCCTCTCTCTCAGATCTACTGCAGCGTCTCCGTGTCTCTAGAAATTAATCACTATTTGAGAGATTAATTGGAATTGTAAGATTATTCATTGTAATTTCCTCTTCCTCTTGCTTTTTTAATATTGAGGGAAATCTACAAGGACTCTTTCAGCAACTAAAACGTCTATTGGAAAAAAAAAAAGTCCCAGCCCCACAAAATAGCTGCTTCTCTGACATTTTGACTCTATGGCTTGTCATTCATTACACCTGGAGAATTACTCAGGCTTAGTTACCAACCCCACCTGGGGATTAAAAATAATTGGTTTACATAATAAGATTAATTATATATAACCATTAAAATGCTAAATGATATCATTTCCACTCTCTAAAAGAACTCTTTCATATTCAGAATCAGTCACTTAAGGAAGAGGAGTAAATAATTTAAAACCAAAAGAAAAGATAGTAGCTAAAAACTTGTCCCATAGGTTATGGTCGTCTGAAAATTTTCTTTCCCCTGGGAATTGAATCTGCCTTATAACTCAAAGACACACACATATGTCCCACATCCCACCAAGACACACACATACACTGACACACAAACACAAATCCAGACACACAGACACATACACATGCACACACGTGACAACTGACAGACACACTCTGGCACATGCATAAACGCAGACATTCACACACCCACACACACACACAGACTGAAGACATTACTTTCCACCAGAGCAAATCCTTGTCCTGGAATGGCATAGCAACAAGTATTTTTAATTTTTGTTTAACCAGTAGTAAATGTCTACAGCATAAACATAAAATTATAACTCAGAAGAAAAGATCTTGGGAAACAGACTTATACTCGTATGTTGGTTTTAAAAATGCTTTCCTTGTGGTAAAGAGTTACAACTACAGGCCTGCCTCCAGGCTACACAAGACCCTTAATCAGGACATGCGGGAGGCCTCCCAAGACTGTGACATTTGCAGAACCAGAGAGAATGAGAAACTGGGAGCACCTCATCTAGCTAGAACTACATATGCAGGAGAGGTAGACAGGGAAGGAAGTGGACAGCCTCCCCTTTCAGTTTTCCTGTTTTCAGTCTAGAGGCCACACCTGCGCCACTGTAAAGATCCCCACGTAGAACTTCTGGCATCTTTAAGAGGGTACCAAAAACTCAGAAGACAGTGGTCAGGAGGGGTAGCAACTTAAGGGAACAGTGTTGAATTACAAATATTTATAACTGATAATGACTTGACAAGTTCTATAAAGTTCTACAAAGTCCACATTCACTATCAAACGTCGGACAGTAAACTCCTTTGTGGTGAGGTTCATGTCTGAAAGTGTGAGGGCTCCCATGTGCTGGAACCATGTTAAGCCACTAGGCAGTACAAAGACAATAAGACCCAGCACCTTCTCTCCAGGTGCTTACCATTGATTAGTCAAGAGCCACAGAAAAGGAGGCCATAGTTAAGCAGAAATGAAAGTACAAAGGGGGAATAGGATTGAATTGACCCATTTTGGAAACTAAGAAAGTATTTCTTCACTAGGGGCTTTGGCAGCATCTAGAAACACCATCTTCAGAATCATGAGCGAAAAACCATGACCATAACTTCATGTCATGAAAATCACTTGTATTTCCCTCCTCAAACTAATGAGCCAAGACACTACTGATCAGATGAAAACTGAGGAATTATTGTTTGTGTGTGTGCGCTCGTGCGTGAGATAACAACGTAGCATATTTTTTAAAAAAGAGTCTCTATCTTTTAAGATACCAATTGAAATATTTACAGATGAAATGACAACAGTCCTGGGATTTGCTTCAAAATAATCCAAAGGATGGAGGTGGAGTTTAGATGACACCAGGCCATGAGCTGACCATTGTTGAAGTTGGTTGATGGGGTGTTCATTATACTTTTCTCTTCTCTTTAAATATATTTGAAATGTTCTATATAAAAAGTTATTTAAAATATGAGTTGGTAATAAAAGCCTACTGAATATGTAGCAAAAGATGAAACTTTTAAATGATCATTCAATAAAATAGTGCTATTTAGGGTAAGTTAAAAAATGAACAAACTCTCCTTGAAAACTATTATTAAATATGAATATGAGGCCTCCATAGGGTGCTGTGTATACCACAACCATGCCTTGAGCAAGGAAACTCAATCTACTACATCCTTGGGGTTCTAGGTCAATTCATAATCTGTTTTTCAAACTCTCAGTTGCCACCCTATAGTGGATTCTGAAATCAATTTGGTGGACCCTGACCAGTTTTTAAATAAATGAATTAGAATGCAATAGAAAAGAAAATATTAGAGTACATTACACATGGAGGGGTAAGCACTGTCTGTAGAGCTTGTGTCTGTGTGTGTTTAGTGTACTCTCAATATAATAGCCAGAGCAGTTCTGTTAAAACCCAAGTCAGATCATGTCACTCTTCTAGAACCCTCCAGGGACAACTTATCTCACTCAGTGTAAAAGCCAAAGTCCTTACACTGGCCTACAAGGCTGACCATGATCTGCCCCACCCTCTTTCTGCTCAGTCCTATTTACCCCTCACTCACCACAGCCCCGCTGGCCTTATTTCTGTTCCTGGAACACACCAGGCACACTCCCGCATCCAAGCATCTGCAATTGCTGCTCCCTGTGTCTGGAATGCTCTTCCTCCAGATATCCGCATGCTGGCTCCCTCACCATCAAATGTCATCTTCTCAACTTCAACAATGGCCTTCCCTGACCACACAATTTAATATTCAGGACCCTCCCCCCCACATTCCCAATATTTCCTATCTCCTTTTCTGCTTTATTTTTCCCCATAGAACTTATCACTTTGTAATATACTATATAAATTTTAAGTTATATACAGTCATGCATCACTTAACGACAGGGTATGTTCTGAGAAATGCGTCGTTAAGCCTGGTTTTGTCGTTGCAGGAACATCATAGAGTGTACTTACACAAACCTAGATGGTATAGCCTACTACATACCTAGGCTATACGGTACTAATCTATGGGACCACCATCGTATATGCAATCCATCGTTGACCCAAGTGTCGTTATGTGGCACATGACTATATTATAATTAAATATAAAAATGATACATATATTTTGTATATAGATAGATTACATATAGCCTCTTTTGTTTATTATCTCTCTATATTTAGAAACTCCATGAGGACCAGAATTTTGTCTGTTTTGTTCACTGTAATATCTCGAACACTTAGAACACAGTAAATACTCAATAAATATACATTGAAATATGTGTGTGCACATGGTATGTGCTGAGTTGTGATAAAAAATGTATTTCTTAGTGTGAGTCACATTCCAAAAGGCTTGTTTAATACTGCCCTGGAGCCCACTTGTAATACCTCTGGGGTTACTTAGAGTGAGGACTGAAAAGCGGGTGCAGCACAGGCACCCAAAAGGTCTTCATGTCTTGCAGACTGGGTGCCTGGAACAAATGGTTCCAATGGTAATTGCTGTGTGCAGTATGTGTGTGGGGAGGGAGGGTTGTTCCCTTGGGAATACCACCAAGGCACCATAAATTGGCAAGAGGAAACAGGCAGAGGCAGAAAACCATAACATTTTCAAGACCCTCAGAGATGATCTGGTCTGACCTAATAATTCTATAGACGAGCATCAAAAAGTTACAAAATGATAATGTAATTTGCCCCAGGCCATATGAAAAGCAAAGGCTGAGACAGAACCAGCGTAGACCTGGGTCATACGACTCCTTGTCCCATGATCTTTACACACTCTGGCCTGCCACAAAAATGAAAAACAGGAACCTGCTCTCCAAAAGCCTCTGTCTGCTCTCTTTTCTTTGAAAATAACCTGAGATTCTTTCTCCCATTAGGTGCCAATCATCTATTCCACTCAAGCCTTGACAATCTGCAGGGCTCTCTGTTTTAAAAACAAAGAGCTGCTAATGATCACTATTTCTCATAAATCAAAGCTTTAAAAATTCCTTGCCATAGCAACCAGGAGTGGGTGAATCATCTACTATTATTCCCCAGATTTCTAATAAGACAATTCCAACTGATACCAGGTCTGGAGATGTTAAAGTTGGTCAAAAAATCAAAACCTTGAACCCTCACTGTCCTACTTTTCATTAGCGCTGAAGAATCTATTCATTTTTGATTGAATGGCTCTATATTTTTCCATAACCACAAAACAAAGGGTTCAAACCATAAAGCACTAACAAGTGAAAATGTTGCATCAGTAGAAGCTGTCAGGCACCTTAATTTGGTAGGGAAGCAGAAGTATTTTTGTCAGGGAGTGAATATTACTAGAGTGAATAGGTCCACTAATTGTTTGGCTCTCAACTAGACTATAATAATCCTTTGACTGAGAGAGTTACTTAGAACTCTCAGTATTTCTGTGATGGCTTTAGAGATTCCAAGGGCTGAGGACATTCATGACATAACTGTGGCAGACACTCTTGTTTCCTCCATCCTCCTTCGAAGAACCCTGTTCTGTTCAGGTGTCCTCACCCCTTCAGGAGAGGTTGGCCCCATCCCCATTCCAGGAAGGGGGTCATGACTGGACTGAGTGTATCATGGGAATCACAGTCTCCTTGCCAGTGATTGGCTGGCATATGAGCATGTGACAAAACTGTGGCCTATGAGGCAAGGGGAAGTCTGCTGGGGGGCGGGGTGCTTCTGAGAAAGGTTTTCTCACTTTCCACCAGCCAGGAGGAAAAGATTACTCCTTTTCTCTTTCTAAATGTGATGCTAGGGACTGCTGTTGTCATCTTGACCCCAAAAGGAGAGTGAAGATGAGGACAAAGCCCATCCACCAAGAGGGCAGAGCTGAGAGAACTGCAGAGAAGCAGACAAGAGTCAGATGCCACAGTCTATGGCATCCCTATCTCCCACTTCTTTTTGGGTTTTCTGTATGTGCAGCAAAAGCATCCTAACCCATTCAATAATTGCACTTGGGGCCGGCCCTGTGGCGTGGCGGTTAAGTGCGTGCGCTCCGTGGCAGCCCGGGTTCAGATCCCGGGCCCGCACGGATGTACTACTTGTCAGGCCATGCTGTGGTGGCGTCCCACATAAAGTGGAGGAAGATGGGCATGGATGTTAGCTCAGGGCCGGTCTTCCTCAGCAAAAGAGGAGGATTGGCATAGATGTTAGCTCAGGGCTGATCTTCCTCACAAATAATAAAAAAAAAATTGCACTCTGGAATCCTAACCCCTACAATAATTGTTCTGGTCAGGAAGCGAGGAGGTGTAAATGTGTTATGCATGTTGGTGTCAGCATGAAAAAAGCTGTATGAATGGCAGGTCCCAGGGACAGTGTGTCTTTTGTTAGAGAAAGCTTGGCCGGTGACATTGGAAAGTAGGAGGACCAAGTATAAAATCTGCACCTGGAGTGAGATGTGAAGGCAGCTGCAGAGGCCAGCACAAGGTACAATACCTTGCCCACGTGTGCTGTTGTCATAGGGGACCCTAGGCAGCCAGATCTCCCCAAGGGAGGACACAGAACAACAAATCCACTGTAGCCCATACCCACTTCCTCCTCTCGGTGCCAGGAAAATACTCAAATGGAACCTTAAGAAAAAGACTAAGGAAGACATTTCAATATTTACTCTGCCTTCACACTCCCATGAATGGGTATTTATGTATATTTGTGTGGGTGCCTATCTCAGTTGTTCCATGGGGAGAAAGAGGAAGGACACACCATGAACAGTTTAAAGGGGAACCAGCCATCCTATAAACTCATACAGGCCACGGAGGATTGAAGCCTGCCCATGAAAGTGGCCAACCAGGGACTCTGTTCCCCAAAGACACTAGTCTTTACTTCCATAAGCTCCCCACCAGAGTCAGAGCTTCCTCCGACCGTCAGAAAGTATATGTTGCTCTCGGAGTCTCTAAACCTGGGGGGAGAGAAGGACTCTGCAACAACGTGGCGCTCAAAACCAGCAGGTATTTTTAAAACGCTTATTGATTGGATTCATCACAGTGAACTATATTGTGGTTCTAGAAAATTTCATAGTTGTAATATTCATGTTTTAGACCTGATCTGCTCAAATGCATTTTTCTTTCTTGTTCAGGGTAAAAGTAAACACCAGGAGAACATCCAAGACAGCTGAACCTGCGTAATATTTTAGTCTCTCTAGCAAAGTATTTACAGTACAATACTGTGATCTGACAGGATCAAAGGATGTCGGCTCTTTGATTAGAAACAACAAAAGAGCCAGCAGCTGATGCCCTTGGAAACGTCTGCACACAGATCCATCTAGTGGGGGCAGACAGAGGCAGCAACAGAAGCATCACTGAACTAATAGTCCTCGGCAGCACCAGGTACATACACAGCGGGAAACTTGGTTCTCGGATGACTCTCCTTCCACGTGGAGGGCATAAGAGTTGTGCCCAGGGCTTGAAAAGCTGCATGAAAACCTAATTAAGTAGTCATGAGAAATGCATTAATTGCTTTGTCAAGCATCAGCAGAGGAGACCTGCCGCTGTCCCTCATTCCTCAGCCAGAGGGAGGATGCCATGGCCTTTAGGGGGTACTGGGGAAGGAGGCATTCATCTAGTGCAGGCCCAGCTGACCCTGCGCACCAGCCACAGAGAACACGTCTCCCTGGAACCTTCTGAGGAGGTCAGGGGCTGGCAGCAGAAAAAGACAAATGTGGAAATAAAAATGGGAAGAGCAGGGGTACTGCACGGGTCGATCAAGATATCAGTGACTATCTGATTACCAGCATCCTTTCCAGCAAGGACTTGATCTGGGTTTTTTTCCTGTCTGCTCACTTTACAACATTTTCACCTTCTCATTCCTACACTATCAGGTTTTTTTCCCTCTTAAATAACACACTTTGTTGAGATATAATTTACATACCCTACAATTCACCTTTTAAAAGTGTACAATTCAATGAATTTTAGTATATTCATAGCAATGTTCCACCATTACCACAATCAATTTTAGAACAATTTCATCACCCCAAAAGGAAACCCATACCCATTAGCAGCCACTCTGGTTTCCCTCCAACCCCCCCAGCCCTAAGAAATAACTAATCTCCTTTCTGTCTCTATGATTTGCCTATTCTGGACATTTCATATAAGCGGAATCATCAATATGTGGTCTCTTGTGACTGGCTTCTTTCACTTAGCATAATGTTTTCAAGGTTCATCTCTGTTGTAGCACAGTATACTGTACCACTTTTTAAAAAATTTCTCTGTAGCTCTCCCTGTTGAACTCTAGTTTTACTGTTTATGTTCTTTGAAAAGTGCTTGTGAACTACAAATCAAGTTTAAGAAGAAGTCCTGGTTCAGAAAAGTCCACATGAGTTTTTTTGGGAGCTTCCTCTTGCAACTAAGTGCAAATAATCTACATTATGAATTTAAAAAACCCTAATTTCCTAAAAATCATTAAAGCCACGTGGCTAATGTGAACCAGTGATGGGGTCCTTGCAGAACTGAACTACATCGAAGAGATAAAGGAGGGGCTTCAGCGGCATTCCTACGCTAGAGTGCTTGAGATATGGACATATCTATTCACTCAACAACTAGTCATTGAGTGCCCACTGCATGCCAGACATTATTCTAGGCACTGGGGATCGGCAGTGAATAAAACAGACAAAACTATCTGCCCTCATGGAACATATATTTTAGTGATATGTAATAAAATGACTTAAAGAAAGAAGGAAAACTGAGGGAGTAATAAGCAGGAAACCCACAGTGGTGGTTCCTTTTGGAGGGAGAGAATGAAAGAAGATGGGGGAGGGAGGGAAGAAGGGAAAGAAGTGCCCAGGAAGATGCAAGGGTAGGTCATGCTCCTAGGTTGAAGGGTGGATTTTCTTATGAGCGTTATGTTGCTGTGCTTTGTAACTTGCATGTCTGTTACAGATATTCATTTGCATATATTGAATATTACACCAAATATAATTTTAAAAGGAGCCACTCTTCTGGATTGGGAAGTATAAACAGTGGTGTCTCTTTGGATGAGAGATTTGTTCGGACTAATTTAAAATGTTTATGGGAATGTGGGATGCACAGTAGAGTCTTAAACCAAGTAGAAAAATTCTAACCTGGTGAGATTACGCTTCAAGGTTTTGAAAGGCTGTTGAAGAAGCACAAGGTAATATATTTAGGGGAGATTTTTCCAGTTATCTTAGAAGATCATGGACTCTGAGTGATCACTGATCACCCAGGGAAGGAACCTGTGGAGCATCTATATTAGAATGGGAACTTCATGAGACCAGAGATTTTTATGTTTTGCTCACAAATTTTCAATTTTCTTTCACAGACATTATCTCATGTGATTCTCACAACAAGTATTATTAGCCTATTTTATGAATGAGAAAATGGAAATTCAGAAGGACCTAAGTTAACACAGCCAGTTGGTGCTGGTGTTTCAGCCAGATCTCCAACTTCCCAGCACTTGCCACACAACACCATCCTTGAAGTCCAGGGTTCAAATGACCCACATTTATTTACAAAATCCAAGAATGGGTGTTAGAAACGTTTCAGAGAGTTAAATTTAAAGCAATGAAAAGAAATACCAGTTCACTCTAGAGGGTAGAAAATGGGTAGAACTCATTCCTATAAGGAGTACAAGCTGAAACTACATATGGGCTCAGAAACATGTTTACACGAATTCCTGAATGACAGGTTTATACTTAGCTATTTATGAAAAATAAGATGTCTGCAGGGCATCTCTTCCCTGAAAGGCCGCTGCACATTTTTATAAAATATCCCTTACTGCTATTGCTGAGGTTAGAATATAGAACCAAATAAGTACTATGGTAATTATTATGTTCTTATGACAAATTACATTGTCTAACTCAAAATCATGTCTTCGGTTTGTAATTGCCTAGGATTTGCTGTGGTTATGTTCCTAATCTTAATCTGATACTATTTCAAGAGAGTTTACCAAGCCCCTGTCAATTACTTTTTCCTCTCAAGATGAATTCATATTTGGGGGAAGAAAGCAAGTGGGTTAGTTTGGATGCTTAAAACAAGCACAGGGCTCCAACGTGGACAGAGTTCAACCCTCGGGCATATTAATGTCACATAGAAGAAAAACTTCTGTGCCCTGGTCACCATGAGTACCTTGAACTCTGGACATTGATCAGAGGGAGATAACAGACAGGACACCTGGCTTGACCTAACCAGATCCGCAACTAGAAACTAAGGGCTCACGGGCACTTCCCCAAGGAGACGTAATAATGCTCTCTTTGCATATGAAAGTCAGCAAAATAGTATTATTTACCCAATAAACATGGTTTAAAGGTCTCACTGTCTGCTGGGACAAACACTGTAAAACAAAATGGCTAATTTTTCTATAATAAAGTGAATTTGAATGAGCAACTTAAATCAATATTAGGCAACCAAATTATGTGTATTAATATCAACACATTATTAGCATAATCCCAAGTGAATTCTTTCATTACTAAAAATAATGCTAGGCTTAACTTTTCATTTCCCTTGATATTAACTTATATATTTGGTTGGAAATAACTTTTGCTTGAAACTTAATTCACTTCTGCTTTCTGTGCATACATATACACACAAACACACACATACAGACATTTATCATACATGTATGTGTGTGTATACACGTATACATACTCATGGCAAGAAGCTTCAGTACAAAGACTACCAGACAAGAATTTTATCCACAGGTCAAGAGAAAAATGTATCCCTTGTTCTCTCAGCTTCTCTTTCCAGCTTCATAGCCTTATAGCATTGCAGGCTTTCATTGGAAGGGGCGTGTAAATAAATCTAGCAAGTGAATACGTAAAGTCTAGAATTATAGAGAAGCAAAAAACAAAAACAAAAAAACAAAGCACAGAACCTGTATCAACAAGAATCTGATGAAAGTCCCAACCAGTCCCTCTCTATAGTATTTCATTTCAAAATCACAGTGCAGACCCGGAAAAATGAAGGACATCTCTCAATGCTGAGGACTAAACCAAAACAAGGACCTGAGAATCGGGACTGAACTGGGCCTCAGTGGAGGGAGGGTAAGTGTCTGGCTTGGAAAGTGGATGGGGCTGTAACTGTGGGAGCCACTGGCAGTGAATCAGCAGGTTTCGTGGATTCTGTGGTGGGTCCTGTGATAAAGGCTAGAACATTCTCATTGGTCCAGTCCAGTGCTGTCCAATACAAATATAATGTAAGCCACATACGTAATTTTAAATATTTGAGTAGCCACATTAAACATTTTTAAATGAACTGGTAAAATTAATTTTTAAATATATTTTCTTTAACGTGATATCCAAAAAAAGTTATCATTTCAACACATAATCAATATAACAAAGTTATTCATGAGGTATTTTACATTCTTTTTGTTTTGTACTAAGTCTTCAAACTCTGGTGTGTATTATACACTTGCAGCACATCTGAAATCAGACCAGCCACATTTCAAGGCCTAAATAGCCCACGTGGCTACCGTTTTGGACAGGGCAGGTCTAGGTCTTGAGAATCAGACCCTTACAGGTCAATGTTGCAGCCCCCATCCTCCAATAGATGCTGCAGAAGATTACCCCAAAATCATACTCCTTGCTTCCTGTTTACTTGCTGTCCCAACATTCATCTGTCGAGTTTATTCCTTGAAGCAAAAGTATTTAAGAAAAATCACTTTACATTGTTAGTGCTACATCATGTGAAACAATAAGGAAGTGCTAGGTTTCGTCTCCTTGAAGAGACTAGTGCTCAGCCAGCACTGAGGGTACAGAGGGCAACGATAGGGCATGATGAAATCCCTGTACTGGGCCTCTCGTGAGAAAAGCATTGCGTAAGGTTATCACCCGAGTGATTCTGTGATTCATACTGCCCTAAATCAACGAACTGAGTTATAACAATAAAGAAGAAGCTAAACATGCCACAGTCCTCTGGCTATTAGGGTTTCTGAGTCCAATGGCCTCCACATCCACCTCTTTCTTGACAGTTGCTTGATGCTTTAAAGATACTTTCCACCTTTCCATTTTTGTTGTTGCAGTTGAAGAAGTTAACAGCAGTTCAGGGAGGAGGGCAGTTTCCTTTTCTTAGGAACTGTCATGTTCCTGCATCTTATTTGCATGCATTTTCCCCCAATTAAATGTGCTGAAAATTCCGAAAGCCAACTTTATTTTCTAAAAACCAGTGCATTTGCTTTGCCCCATATGTGGGTCTTTTGCAGAAGCAAAATACTTCTAGGCAAATGGTTTGCTGATGGCCAAGTTGGTAGAACAATCTCTTTTAAATACCACAGCTTGGATATGCCACTAACAACCTCAGTCCACACATTCCCAATTTTCCTATTTTCTTTATGATGTTTTGGAAGAGATACAATCATAAGATCCAAACTTCTTCTGGACATGGGCATTTTCTCCTCTTTGAGGGTGAAATTACAACTTGCTGTGGCTTTATTTAAAAAAGAAATGGATTTGCCATGAGGGAAACTACAGACCATTTTTTTTAAAAAGCTTGAATCAAACTTCAGAACTAGAAGAGATGGTAAACATTTTAATTACTCTTCCCAACATCATCCTCCAGCTGTCATTCCACAGTTTCCCTCAAAGTTATGAAAAAATTACTTTTTTAAAAAAGCCAATTTTCAAAATTAGTGAAATATAACCTAAGCAGCACAAGGAGAAAACACAGGAATTGGAGAACAATCTATTAAATTTTCTATCCTTGGCTTATTAATTTTACATTAGTAAGCTCTCCATCTTAGAACTACCAACCCGTTATACCAGTCCTACCCAATAGAATCTTCTGTGGAATGATGGAAATGTTCTAGTTCTGCATGATCTAATATGGTAACCACTAGCCACTTGTGCTATTGAGCACTCAGAATATGCCTTAAATAACTGAGGAACTGAATTTTTTTAAATTTAAATTTAAATAGCTACATGTGGCTAGTGGTTACCATATTGAGCAGTATAGCTATAAATAGTTAGGGCAGATACTAAGTCACTTAAGTCTTTGTGCTTCTGTTGGCACAACAGCCTTGGGATCTAAGGCCCATTTAAAATACAAAGCACTTTACGACTTCTTTTTTGAAAATATTAAATAATTAAGTAGAACAGCCTCTATGAAGCCAGACAGAAAAAAACGTCTGCAAGAAATTCTCTAAGGATGATGCTACTCTTTAGGGTGAGCCAGGAAGGGGAATGGAGAATTAATGTTCTGGAAGCATGAGTCCTGGATGACAGATCCAGCTCTAGCTCTCCCACCAACTAGCTGAGCAGCACTGGGCTGTACCTAGAGTTCCTTGGACCCTGATTCTCTTACTTATACAACGTTGGAATCTGCTAAACAACCTCCAAGGTCCCTCCTCACTCTAAACCCACAATGAAATGTAAAGTCAATCAGCTCAGGAGAAAAAAAAAATTCTCAGGTAGGAATTGTTGCATGTGGTCTACCTGAACTCCTTCTGTAACTTCAGTTCCCTTACATTTTTACTTAAGGTATAAGCTAATCAATATATATTCTGCCACCTGAGGATTCAGAATCTGGGAGTTTCGTGAAGTAATAACAAGACTTGATATGCTCACACAAAACGGAATGCTTTTAAAACTGCAGTGAAGAAAATCAACTGAATGCAAAGTAGTACTATTCTTTTCTTTCCTTGTTTTTTTCTTTCATTTAGAAAATTTTCAAACCTTTAGAGAAGTTGCAAGAATAGTACAATGAACACCTATACAACCCTTCACCTTGCAAGACTATTCTTAAGTAGCCACAAGTTCAATTCCCTAGGTGTTCTCTTCACAGAGTAATGACTTGGTAACACCTCCCAGTTCATAACACTAGTGAGAATAAGCTTTGCTCAGGCTGACTGTCCTCTGGATAACTGCCGAGGACAACAAAATAAAGCACAGCTATATTACTGTATTTTCTCTGTTAACAATGAGCATACATTTCAGCCTTAAACTTGAATGTCAGAAACTTTTTAAATAGAGATAGAAACAAACCAACCCCTTATGTTTCAAGATGGAAAAGTATGATCTTTCAAACTGGGAAGACTTTGCTTCAATCCTAGCACCTCAAATCCCAGCCCTATACCCTCCAAATCTATTTCTTTGTTTGCACAATGGAATATAATGTCTATCTTAGAGAAATACTATGAGAATTACATGATATCATGTAAACAGAATGACACACAGCAGCCATTTGGGATTGTTAGTTGCTTTTACAGTTTACTAAGCATTTCCCCAGCTGTACTTCAGGAATTACAGTCCTATGGGATAAATTCATCAGATATCACTACTTCTGGTTATAGCAAAGAGAACTGAGGCTCAGAGATGTTAAGGGAAGGAGAGAGGGAAGGGAGGGAACTGGCATCTAATGAACAGGCATGATGGCCAGGTCTATGGGAGGTGATGCTTCTATCCCCTCTGTTAACGCTCACATCAACTCCGGGAAACAGGCTGTGACATCCGCAGTTTGCAACGAGGTAGTCAAGGCCCATTTCACTGAAGGCCACACAGCTAGCTAGTTGCAGGGCTCAGTTAAGTATTTGGATTAAGTGCCTACATTAGGAGTTTAAGGGCCTTGGTTAAAAGTTTAGGCCTCCTGGCTAAGGGTTTACGTGCCCTGGTTAAAGGTTTCAGTGTCCAGATCTTCTGACTCCAAGTTTAGGGCTCTTCCTACAATATCCAGTGAAGATACATTTCAGAATGTGGGATCTCTCACAAGCTCAAGGAAACAGACTGTTTCTCCAGATCTAGTTGATTTGCCAGGCAACTAGCATCCAGCCTCTCTTCTTGAAAAAGTGCTCTCCCCATCAGGCCCACCAAGGCAAGGAGTGATTGGCACCTGCACAATGTGTAGGTGATATCTCAACTCCAGGAATCTAATCACTGTAACCTCTGACCTAAGGTGATTACAACATTTTAAATAAGGCTATTGATTGAAGGCCTTCATTAGAGAATGTCTATGGGAACTTAAACAACGCATGATTCAACATAACACTTTATACTGCTAAGGTTATGTTGTAAATGGGCTGAGGTTGGGTGACTTTGACAGGCCAAATTGTTGAAGCAAGGCAATGCTGCAATTAGACCGTACTGTAAAGACTATATTCAAAGATTGACCCCCAGAAAGGTGCTTGATTAATAATAAATGAGGGAAAAAGCAGGCTATTTGCACAAGCAGCTGGTGGATAGCTTTCCCTGGGTGCACAGCTGAAAAAGTTTTATCGCCACTTGGCAACGCACACATGCCAGGTCTTCACCCTTAGACCCCAGTGGCAGCCACATGGGTCCCGCAGCAGAGCAGACCATCTGTGGGGCCGGCACATTCCCAACTGGGTTTTCCTTGCCATGGAGACTTGAAATAAACTTCTGCTTTTGTTAGTAACTCTGAGACACATGAGTGTGTTCTGTCACATCAACCAGACTGCACCAGAGATACAGGTGTCCATCTAGACCCTCTGACCAGAATCCACGTGAGAAACAGAATACCAGCTTCCTTTCCCACTGAGCAAATGGAAGGAGAAACAGGAAGGTGCTTAGAAGATTCGGAAACTACTAACAGTAAAGTAGACCAAATGCAGGATTTACGACAAAATCTCTAAATAGAAATCTGACCAACATAATAACAGGTGAGAAAAGCTAAAGGAAGAAAAAGAGAGAGAAAAAAAAAAGGAAGGAAGAAAAAAAGCCATTCATTTTGAAAATTAAATGACATATTTCAGAAGCCATGAAATGCGAATACATTCATAAAAGATAAATGATCAGTGGGTGATAGATGGATGCTATTAATCACATGTCTATCACTAGGTCTGTTTCTCTTTCTCTGTATCTAACTATCTTGACAGGAATCTTGATCTTCTGGCAGAAAGCTCTTTTCCAAAACATACCAGTATGACACTGCTCATGTATAGGTTTTCCAAACCCAATGTCCGGTGATTTTCAGCATTGTGCAAAAACAGGAGACCCTGCAGAGCAGCAGACGGCCCTCAGCAGGAGCAACACTCGGGCCAAGCCTCAGGTGGCAGCTCAGAGAACACACTGTCCAGTAAAACCCCGCACAGACTGGCCTCAGAAGATACCCGGTGTTTGCATCCCCCACAAGTTGAAAAAATGACAGGATCATTCAAAACATAGGGTTAGTGGGAGTGGCAGGGATCTGGCATTTTAGCAAAAGTACACAAATCAGGGGGGTCCTTATCAAACACTGCAAACATGCAGTCATGCTCAAGAAGAGTCTCCTTCCCTCTCGGATTCTGTATCACTGGGATCATCTGGGTTACCACTAATGGACAGTGAAAATCTAATGAGTTAAAACGAGGTGTGAAAAGGTCACCAGAAAAACAGCAAAGAACAATACTCCTCATCTGAGTGAATGACTTCTCTCAGGGTTAATTTTAGCTCTGTAAATTCTTTTGGAAATAGTCATTTTTTTTCTATTTAAAATAACAAAGGTAATCAAATCTTCCTGCCACTCTAGGTGATTATGAAATTAAATTACCAGCAGTTATCACTAAAATGAAGGTAAAGAAATTTCTTTTACACATAACTGAACATTTCTGAAGAATCCAAAGGTCCATCTTCTTTAGACTTCTCAGTATGAATGTCTCTTTCAACCAAGATACCCTGTTTTGTAGTATTAGAGCCATGGAGTTTCTAATTACACATACCCAAGTCTTGACAGCATTATTACAGTTCAGTTTTGCCTTCTACATCTAGGAATATGGAAGATTTGTATGTCACTGGTTGTGACACTCCAATAATGAATAATGAAAATTCCTATTTATCACCTCCAGGATCAACACCAGTGAGACAGCAGATAATAGCATTACAGTCATGTGTCTCTTAAGGACAGACATACGTTCTGAGAAATGCATCCTTAGGTGGTTTCGTCGTTGTGCGAACATCAGAGTGTACTTACACAAACCTAGATAGTATAGCCTACTACACACCTAGGCTATATGGTAGTAATCTTATGAGACCACTGTCATATATGTGGTCTGGTATTGACCGAAACGTTGTTATGCAGAGCATGATTATATTTACCAGGCCCACATTCCTGTTGTATAGAGTCTGGAGAAATAAACCCCTCAATCCATTCAGGAAAGTTCTTTTTCCCAATTAAAGTTTGGATGACTCGGCACATAATACTGATGTTTATCTTTCTCCATTTGCGTTTTTTGAAGTATAATTGGCATACAATACTATATTAGTTTCAAGTGTGCAACATGGCGATTCAACATTTTATATATATTACAAAATGATCACCACAACAAGTCTAGTTACCATCTGTCACCCTACAAAGTTAATACAATATTATTGTCTACATTCCCAGTGCTGTACATTACATCCCCACGACTTACTTATTTTATAACCGGAAGTTTGTACCTCTTGATCCCCTTCACCCAGTTTGCCCCCCCCAGTGCCCTTCTCCTCTGGCAACCATCAGTCTGTTCTCTGTAACTATGAGTCTGATTTTGTTTCGTTTTGTTTGTTCATTTGTTTTGTGTTTTAGATTCCACATATGAGTGAAATCATATGGCATTTGTCTTTCTCTGTCTGACTTATTTCACTTAGTATAATTCCCTCAAGGTCATCCATGTTGTTGCAAATTGCAAGATTTCATTCTTTTTTGTGGCTGAGTAATATTCCATTGTATACATACACCATATCTTTATTCATCCATCAATGGACGCTTAGGTTGCTTTCAAACCTTGCCTATTGTAAACAATGCTGCAATGAACACAGGGGTACATATATCTTTTTGAATCAGTGTTTTTGTTTTCTTCAGATAAATACCCAGAAGCAGAACTGTCAGATTGTATGGCAGTTTTATTTTTAATTTTTTGAGGAACTTCTATACTGTTTTCTATAGTGGCTGTACCAGTTTACATTCCCACCAGCAACGCACAAGGGTTCCCTTTTCTCTACATCCTTGCTAACACTTGCTATTTCTTGGTTTTTTGATAAGAGCCATTCTGACAGGTGTGAGGTGATATCTCATTGTAGTTTTGATTTGCATTTCCGTTTGCATTTTAATTTAAAAAGTCCATGTCATTTTCATTTCTATAATACAGTGTGTTTATGTTCTCAAAATCTTAACAACTTATCCCCGGAGTCCCTTTAATATTTAACTTTTTACCTTCTTCAGTTACTGGAAAACATCTCATAGCTTCTTTACTATTACTTTACTTGATTTTTTTTTCTTTACTCTGTGAAATTATCCATTTGGCAATCACATTACTAATATGCAAAAAGTTCTTATTTAAATTATAAAAGCAAATATAACCTATGATTATTAAGAAAACTATTTTGGAAATCAACCACTGTTTATTTCAGAATATAATCAAGTACCACAGGCTAGATTAAAGGCTTAAGGACAGGGAGTTTTTTTTCGATTTAAAATAATAAAGGTAATCAAACTTTCCTGCCAATCTAGGTGATTGTGAAATTTAATTACCAGCAGTTATCATTAAAACAAAGGCAAAGCAATTCTTTTACACATAATTGAATATTACAGAAGAAAATTTCTGGAGTTCTCAGAAAATGTATTTAAAAATTAATTTTAACCTGATTATTTCATTTGTTATGTCTCAGTTGGCAATGTAGAAGAATAAATGACACACTTGGGTGATGTGGTTCAACAACAGCAAGCGAGAACATATTCTCAGGAAAATCTGACAGATAACTTGAGGTTAATACTGAGTAAATGATTAGATCTTTACTCTGTGCAAACACAACCAAACTTAAACCTCCCACAGCTATTCCTCTAAGAGAGGTTTAACCCATGTTATTCAAGTTCACCTCTCCATATGCTGGACATGACAGAATTGACTGTTCCTTTCTCAGTGCTCAATTACCCACATATGTCCTAAGGAATGTAGAGCTGCGACATCAAACCCACTGTTACCTGAACAGAGAGAAAACCTCCTACATCAGCAGCAGCAGTAAGTGACCTGGCAGCTCTGTGCACAGTGCTGCTTATGGGCCTGTAAGCACAACTGTCCAGAGAAGGGGAACCACGGAGCAAGAGGATCACTAGCCCTAGGAAAGGAAGTTGAAAATTAGGCCATGAACTTCCCTATCTCTAGGCCTTTGCCTAAGCTCTTCCCTCTTCCCGAAATGCTTTTCCCTCTCTCTGCTTTCTGGAAAAATCCTACTCATCCTCCAAGGCCCAACTCATAGGTCCCTTCCACTGACTCCTCTAAACTGAGGTAATCCTCTCTTCCCTGCACTCTCCTCCACCTCATTCATTTTATCCAACCGGAACATAGATTGCTATTTGCTTGTCCATCTCTGCTGCTGGGCACGGAGGCAAAGGATCTTGATTCATCTTTCTATTCCAAACACTTGGGACTTAACAGATGTTTGTTTAATAGGGCTCAAACTCCAAGATCAAATTTAACGTGCAATATAAGAGGTAGGTTTTATGTGTACTAAACTTATTTCTGCACCTAAAGTCTGAACCATGAGTGATTTCTTTTTCATTCCTCCAAGGAGCAAAATTTATTCACACCAAGCACTTATTAAGTGCCATACCCTGTGCTAAATGCTCCACACCCATTATCTCATTTAATCTCCACAACATTCCTATGAAGTAGGTCCTGTTATTAGCATTAGCCTCCTTTACAGATAAGGAAACTGAGGCTTGGAGAAGCTAAATAACTCACCCCAAGTTACCCAACTAGTCAGTGGTGGAGCCAGAACTCAAAGATAATAATCCCAGAACTTCAGAGCTAGAAAGAATCCTAAAATTATCTTCCTCATTTAACCTCCTTGAAGCTGAGGCTTATAACTTACTGCCTGGCACACAGTACGCCCTCCAAAATGGTGATTAATAGATTGATGGAGTGCCCTAATTTCTCAGACTCTGACCTTTGCCTGGGAGAACCCAGCTGTCACCACAAACAGGCTCTATTCTTTCCTGCCCAACACCTCTCACAGGTGTGAATTGCTTGTGTCATCTGAATTATTCATGATCCACATGACAGTAAGTGTGCTTAAAAAGAACCACAGTTCTCATATTTCTCAAGACAAAGTGCCTGATTAATTGGTAAATTAGGCAATATAAGCCCATGGCCCAGGTTGATTCACATCAAATAATATATCTATGCCACTTTTTAAATTTCAGCTTTCACGTAATTTCCCAGTTTCCATTAGGCTTTAAAATAGTGTTAACTAAAGCAGGAAAGAGAACCATCATAAGCAACTCTATCCTATCTGCAAAGCAATTACCATTATCTGAAGCTTATACTTGTGCCGCTTCAAACCCATGTATTCTTCCTAAGGCTGAGAGGTTTTTCCCTCAGGTTTCTTAAGCTACATCAAGATCCACACAGTCAGATGCCACAGCATCTGTAATGTATGCCATCAGTAAATTATGTGACAATACTGCCTGCTTGTCCTTTCTTCATTCTTCTTTCCCTTCGCCACCTCTCCCGTGCCAGTTCATTTTCTAGTGGGCAGTTCTCTGAGAGGGATAACCATATGCTAATCGTACGCCAACGTCACTGTATTTTAAATTCAATGTTAGTCAACCAAAATGAATTGAAGAACAGCAGCAGTGGTTGGGGGTACTAAAAATAAGCGGTAGCATTTGCTGAGTTCTCAGAATTAAAACCACAGGCGGTCAACTTGTTGCTGCCCTTAACAAGATATTACTGTTCTGCCCCATTGGCTGCTACCAGCAGAACTATATCATAGGCCTAACAATGCTGTGCTTTTGATTAGTTGGCAGAGCTCAAGAAAGGAAGTCCCATTTCCCTGGAACTAAACCTGCCAAAAAGATAACAGATGGCTTTCAAGTGATCACCTTGAGTCACATCACAATCGCACCTTAGCCCAATTCACCTTGCATGTTATGATTTAATTAGTCACACATTTATAGATACGGTTCCTTTATGCCTAGCTTGCTGTCCACTGCCTCGAACAAGGTGTTTCTTCCATTGAGTTTAATTTTAGGGTAATAAAAAAAAACAATAAGAATTAATGCAATATTAATATATGGAGCATTTCCATTAGGACTTAAAGACCTTCTTGATCCCTGAATACTGTATACTACAGGAAACGTCTTATCAGCTATCCCTTTAGGGTTTGTCATTAAAGTTTTCAATGACCAGAGAGGTAGAAGAATTCTACCTAATGCATCATTCTGATTAGAAACCTGTCATACTCAGAAACCAGTAAGTCTGCTTCTATTGATTCCTGCTCCTTCAGATTCATTAGCAATTTTTTTCTCTTCAATTAGACTCGCTTATCAACCATAGAAAAGCTGAAAGACACCCTCCCTTTGCTCAGTCGCACTTGAAAAAAAAAATGTATGCCTGGAAAGTAAAATTACAGAGTCTATTCCAAGAGGCCATATAGGAAAATCACACACACACACTTGTAACCCGGCAAATTGTCAGAGGCTAGGCTCGACCTCCCGTCCCCTAACTCGCTTCAATCAGGACGAGAAAGACAGAGCCCTTCATTACTTCTATCTCAAACCCATGCCCCAAGCGTGTGTCTCCACAGAGCTAATTTCTGAAACAAACAAAGAAAATCAAGTCTGCGAGGATCGAGGGTTTGCTTCTTTCCCCCTTGAATTTGGGCATCCAGCGTGGTGGGCGCCGCACCGCAAGCAGATCGGGGCGCCCAGCGTCACCCTCACCTTCCCCGCCCCGCCAGCCCCGGTTCCAGCTGCGCCAGAAAGTGCGAGCCTGCCCCGCTCGCTCGTTTCGCTTCTCGCCCGCTGCTCCCCGAACCCCAGAATACCCGCGTCCGCACCCGAAGGGCGCCACCACTCTCCCACCTCTGCGCTGTCAGATGTCAGGCGCCGAGGTGCTGTGGGCACCGAGGGTGCCGGCAAACCAAACAAGTGTCACACCGGACGCCTGCCCTCACTCCGAGAGAGCGGGCAGGACGGCCACAGGTAGACTCCATCCATTCCAGGGTGCGGGGCGAGGGCAGGGGGCGAGAGACCCAGCACAGCAGCCGCGCCCGACGGGCTGAAACTCACCGGAGGACACCGAGGAGCCGGACAGGCTGGAGTTGCTGGACGCTGCCATCTCCGCGCGCCCCGCGCGTCGCTGCTCTCTCAGCCCCGGTGCGGACGCCGCCGCCGCTGCCCTCGCCTGGCCGCTCGGAGCCTCCGCGGCCCCCAGCCCATGGCAAAGTCCTGGGGACGCGCAGAAAGCACCAGCCTCCGGACTCTGCCTGCACTTCCTGCTCCACCAGATGACGCGCTGCTGCCGCCGCTATTTATTTGTGGTTTCCGTCCCTCTCGGCGCCTTTGCAAGCTTTTCTCCGGGTGTCGGGGGATAGGTGGGAGCGGAGGGAGACCGAGGGGCGGCCCGAGCGGACTGATCGTGGCTCCAGGCGAGCCCCAGCTGCGGTCCGCGCTTCCCCGCGCGCGGCTGGGACCAGGGCGCCCGGGTGGCCCCGAGCCACCCCGCCAGCTCCCGGCACCCTCCCCTGGGCTCCCGACTCCCCGGCGGCACTTCGAGCAGCCCGGGCAAAGGCAGCGGGAGACAGACAGACAGAGCGACCTCCCCCTTCTCCCTCCGCCCCAACTCTGCTCGCGCGCACACAAAGGAAGAAGAGAAGACGGGGGAGCTCGGGGGCTGGTTCAGCTGCCGCGGGCTTGACAGCTCCTGCGACGGGGGCAGGAGCGGGGGAATGCGGACTGCAGGGCGGGGGCACACTGGACCGGGGAGCTGGACCCCGAGGTGCTGGGGAGGCCGCCGGGGGGCGCGGGCCGAGCGCGGCTGCCCTGCGCAGCGCTGCTCCAAGGGTTTGAAGAGAGTAGGGTGTGGGGGGAAGGTAGTGGGGCTCGCTGCTCCTGGACAGACTAAGGAGCAGCGAGACAGCCAGGGTGGGATCCAGAGGGCGAAGGCGGGGTCATTAAGGACATGATGTTAGGCAGAACCAGGCCTGGGATGCCAGAGCGGCTGTGGAGCGCTCCTTCCACTCCCCTCTAAATTGTCCTTTGTTGCTCTGGAGCTGATGATCCCTGCCCTGCAAGAAGGTGCGTTTCCTAAAACACCCTCAAAACACCAAGCTAGCAAAATCCAGCTGCACTTAAGTACCCCAGCCACGAACAATGCCCGAAGGGTCTACTGGTCTTTTGAGGTTGGCCTTCAAAGAAATAGAGACGTTACAAATACGTATGTCATCAGGCCCACACAAAGCCTGATGTCAAAGAGAAAGGTTCTCCGACTTCGAATTGCAAAGGATCGTCACAAAAGACTCGGCGGGAGGTCCGACTGTGCCCTTTCAGGATAAGGAACTGCTTAGGTGTGTGAGAGAAAGAGACTGGAGCGCAAGGTGTGTACCTTCCCCCTGTATTTAAACCTAAATTAAGTTCACCAGGAGGAAACATCTTCCAGATTTTTTTTTTAAGTCTATTTCACGCTCCCAGCAGGGTAATCGGTTCTGTGAATCCTGAAGCAACAGAAAACTGTGAAATTTGAACAGAAATTGTTAAATCAGAGGAAAAAGCAAACATTAAAGGAATGAAAGTACTCTCATTATGTAGCAAAGTGGAAAGTGTTCACATCGGGGCAGTTCAATTTTTAAAAACATGGTTAAAAGGACATCGTCAATTTAAAAATTATCAGGAGTGACACAGGAACAGCAGCCAGTCCTAGGGGGTCCACATCAACCAAGCACCTAACATGCAGTGAATAATAAATGTTGAATAATCACAATATGCACCCATGTCACACTTGCTAGTTGATTTAAACTATTTTTTTTTTTTAATTCCGTCCAGGATGCCATCCCAGCGTGTCTTCCCAAGAAGGCTCATTTTTTAAGACGCAGTTTTCTGAATAGTTGAGGGCTCATGACCACTCTCCAGTCATACTGAGTCTTCCTGACCCTTGTCTACATGGAACTGGAAACCTTCCTGCCTGGTATGAGGAAACCTAAGTACCCCCAAGACCCGCCCTCTTCCTTCTTTTTGTGCAATGCAGCCTTGATGCAGCCTCATCTGGAGCCGTTCAGGGACATATGGCCCATCATAACCTTGACCTCTCTATCAGAATGGAATTTCCTGTTTTCCCACAGTTCTGACCAAGGGCAACATCTACTGGTTTGACTAGTAATCTACGTCCTTATCCCTCCAGATCTTTAAAAGGTGGACTATCTGACTTGGCTATGTCACCTAGTAGGGTTGTCACCCTTTGGGCTTTGAAGAAGACAACACTTGGATTCAAACTGGTTCTGCCACGTACTGGCTATGTGACCTTAAGCAAGTTACTTACACTCACTGAGCCTCAGTTTCTCCACCTGCAACCAAAATCCTGATAACTTTAATCTTGTGAAGATTAAATGAGATGATATATGTAAAGCCACAGTGTACCTGGCATAAAGTTCATGCTCCATAAGTGATTGTAAGTTGTTCACTTGAAAGGTCGAATCTATGATTTGCACAACTTTTGCTTTTTCCATTGCGTCTGGAGATAACTAATCAGCAGTGACTTGTTCTACTGGGGGAATGTCTAATCTTCGGCCCAAGGTTTATATCATTCTTGTGCCAAATCAAGCAATATGCAACAGGTTTCATTATTCATCTCCGAAGTCTCACAAAAGGATGTCAAATTCTATTTCTGCAGTTTAGATGATAATATTTACCTTCATAGAGCTGTACAGTTATTAGTTAGAAAAAGTAAAGCATGGCCCTTTGAAATAGATTACTTTTATTATCCCAAATTGACAGATGAAGGGCCAGAAGGGCATTTGCTGTGAAGGCACCACCCCAAGACCACCCTGTGCTGTATAAAAGTAGAATAAGACAGAAACTAATTTTTTTTCCACCGGGTCCAGAGACCAGAAGAAGGATACAAGGCCAGCAAATATGCTTGCTGAATAGAAACAGGGTGACAGGGCAGACTTAGCTTGTTGGTAGGAGATCGATGGGAACTCTGAGGCCTAGTCTTTTGAAGACCAAATGGAAAGCTCTAGGTTCAGAACTAAAATCTGAAAGCTGATCAATAATTTGGATTGGTAAAGCCACAACCAATGGAGAAAACTCAGTAGGCATGATCACTCACTATCATTTTTCTTAGATTCAGAGGCCTTTTAAAGGTTCGCTGCTCTTTGCAAAATGTTTAACATGACTAAATTAGCGGGAGGTGGCTGAAACAAGATGCTAACCCCCTCCTCAGTAGGCTCAGGGAAGCTGTTTGTGGGCCTTCCAAGCACTTCTCCAAATGAACCTAAGAAAATTAGTTCATATATTTTATTCATTCATGTATGGCATTAATTCTAGGTAATGCCTATTTGCCAGTGGAAAAGGGAATAATATTGGTGCTACAAAGATCTTAGATCTCTGTTGAAAAGTGGGGTTTGTTAAAGACATTTCTACCTTCTTTCTCTAAATGTTAAGACTTATGGGATGAAAGGAATTTTGTTGATAATTTGGTCTATTTAGGATTAAAAATTATCATTTGTTGGGGCTGGCCCGGTGGCGCAAGCGGTTAAGTGCGCACGCTCTGCTGCGGCAATCCAGGGTTTGCCGGTTCAGATCCTGGGCGTGCACCGACACACCGCTTGTCAAGCCATGCTGTGGCGGCATCCCATATAAAGTAGAGGAAGATGGGCATGGATGTTAGCCCAGGGCCAGTCTTCCTCAGCAAAAAAAAAAAAAAAAAAAGAGGAGGGTTGGCAGATGTTAGCTCAGGGCTGGTCTTCCTCAAAAAAAAAAAATTATCATTTGTTTTTCCTTAGCTTTCATGCTATCTTAGCATTTAAAGCCTTCTCACTTCACCTTTCCAAACACGTTTCCTGTTGTCCCCTTCCCAGATGCAACCCTTTCTCACTGTGCCCTGTCCCACTTGGGGCTGGCAGCACCGGCCTTTTCCCGTGCCCTCTCTGCCGGGCACCCTGCATGTTGTGAAGGTTCAAGTAGAATGCGTCATCTTGGAGAATCCTCCCTGATCCTCCAGCCAGAAACCAGCTCTCCTTCTGTTGAATTCCTCTAGTCTTTCCTCTGTACTTCTCAATTGGCAGGTGCTCTGTCTTGTTTTATTTATTTTATTTTTTTGTGTGTTTGAGGAAGACCGGCTCTGAGCTAACATCTATTGCCAATCCTCCTCCTTTTTTTTCTCCCCCAAAGCCCCAGTAGATAGTTGTACGTCATAGTTGCACATCCTTCTAGTTGCTGTATGTGGGACGCAGCCTCAGCATGGCCGGAGAAGTGGGGCATCCGTGCGCGCCAGGGGTCCGAACCCCGGCCGCCAGTAGCCGAGCGCGTGTACTTAACCGCTAAGCCACCGGGCCGGCACCTCTGTCTCGGTTTAGTGGTAATTTTGGAACATATTTTATCTCTCCACTCCATTAAAAGCTTCCTGAGGGTGGATCCTTGTCTGGCCAGCCTTCGTATTCTCTGCCATGCTTTGCAGACAATAGGTGCTCAATAGATAGTCGTTGAATAAGTGAGTCAACTAAGGAACTAATAAAGCTATAAATGGTTCTCATGTACGTCAATTTCTTTTCCCATCAGTAGCTGTGACCACTAGGCAACAATATGATGAGTAACACATCTGGACCACCAAAAGAAGTTGATGAGCGTGTAAGGACACACTATTGTGCTGTGAAGAAGAAAAACTGAATTGATGAAAAAGCAAGAATAAAATTTTGATGGAGCAAATGTTTGCAATCTCCATCCCCCCTTCACCGGCTGTTACAACTTGTGTCATTTATTGTTTACAGAGTAGCTCTCATGTTACTGTAATTTGTTTATTTTTGCTTTACTGTTCCTTTGAAGTTTAAAAGCAGACATGAAAATACCACAGGGTGAACATGGCTGTTGTGGTTGGAGCTGGGCTCCCACATTTCAGGTACTCCAGGGTGTTTCTTTGTGAAGGTCATTCCTTTTCTCTGTGCTAAACACAGAATGAAATATTCCTTACTTTCAAGATTAATCCAGTGGCAGGCATTCACGGGAGAATAGTGGGGCTATTTGTCAACTAGCTTTAAATATTTTATGGCAAATACTTTACTGTACCCTGAAAATTGGTCCTTTGGCCATCAATTTCTCAACATCGATATACTCTTTGTTGTAGTGAGAACAATTTCCCTTTGTAGTTTAAGCCGTGTTTTTAATACAAAGATACCTAGTCCTGTTAAAGAGAAAACATTGGCTCTTCGGAGGTAATGTCAGGCATAACTAGAGGCAGAGGCTGAGAAACACTCTATTTCCTCAGAAGGGGTGCACAGGCAGCCCAGGGTGGGGTTACCCAGCAGACAGCTCAGATGCTGCAGGTAGCAGCCCTGCCTGTGAACAAAAGGAGTCCATACCTGGGGTGCAGACAAAGGGAGGCCGCCTCAGCTACCCAATTCCCAGTGCACATCGCCTGCTGCTGGGGACCCCTAGTGGCGACACACGCCACAAGCAAGGCGTTTCTGAATCTCCCCACTGAGGTGCAGAAGGGTCCAGGGGTATCGCCCCGAATTTTCTATTTGGCCACTTACCTTAGGAGGGTCAGACACGCACATGCACACACATACGCCATGCCATTAGCTACAACCTCTCTGACTTGAAAGACACACTCAGAGAGAGAGAGGGAGAGAGATGAGGTCTTTTCTTTCTAAAAAAGAAAAAAAAATCAGAGTTCAGAAATTCATGGTAGAGTTCAGAAACTCGTTGAATATACTTTCTTCTGCATATTGCAACTTCTGGCTTAGTTCCCTGACATTTTAGATTACAGAAATCTTTTCTGCCCTCAGTGTCCTAAGAGAAATCTGGGATAAACTGAAGTGAAGAGAGCTCTAGGCCGGCGCTGGGCAAAAATGTGCAGTGAATTTGTTTTTCGTGTTTTCTGGGTACCTATGGCTTTATGCTCTTTTACTATCAAAATTTGCTTTCATAAAAGTGTCCGATGGATCTATTCTCTGCTAACTGTTCATTCATTTATGCATTCATAAATTCACTCAGTAATGTTTATTGAGTACTCACTATGTGTCAGGAAGTATGCTAGGCCCTGGGAAGAAAGATACGAGAAAAACTACATCCTTGCCTGAACCGTCCTACAGGGTGATGCCCTCCACCCCTTCATGGGACATTTGCACTTCATCTGGGACAAAGTTTTAAGCTACAGAAATGACCTCTAATTGGGAATTATAGGTAATATTCATGCTGGTATCGATTTTCTTCTCAGCGGATTTTTTTTTAACAAAACCTCCAAAATCAAGCCCCTAAGTCTATTTCTAGATAACTGGCATTTTCTCATCCACAGATTTAGCTTGTCAGCTCAGAGAACCAAGCAGATAGTCTAAATGGTCTGTGTCCTCATCCCCCAGAAAAAGTTCTGAATCAATATTTTCATTTCTTTCCCTGTGGCAGCTATAGATTCAACAACAAAACAGAAAAAACCTTTTTAATTTTTTTAAGGAGGGAGGGTAAATGGGCATTGGAAGAAAGCTAACAGACACAATATTTAGGCCAATATTTTGATATAGAAACCATATTTTAGCCTTTTGCAAATATTCCAGATTTGTTTCTAAGATGAGGCATGAAGAAGCCATTTTGAAAAATTTAATGTGAGTCTATGGAATCAGAGAGAGTCGATTCAATCCTAGTTCATCATTTATTAGCTGTGTGGCCTTGAACAAGTTACTCAATCTTAGTTCCCTGATCTTTAAAAAGGGGTTAAGAATACGTACTTCACAGAGTTTGTGAGGAACCAATGAAATAATAGATGTGATATTAGAAGCCCAGTTAGGAGTTCTGGGTGTCTGGTGCTTAGAGCAAAGCATGGTGTGCTTACACCCACTTTTCCAGCATAGTCTAGAAGTATAATAGTCTGATGCAAAAGTCACTTTCATCTCTACCTGCCACCCCTATGTTACAGCACCTGTATGGGAGGATATAAGACATAAGAGAGAGGCCTGGGCTTCGGAGATAAATCCCAGTTCAAATCCTGACGCTGCTGTGCACCATCTGGTGACCCTGGACAAGGAACTTAACTTTTCTCATTCTTAGTCTCCTTATCTGCTAAAATGGAGAGAGTAATACCTCATCTCTATGTGAAAGACAATGGTATTAGTGTACTCGATAATATTAATGTACAGCAAGTACTTTTTAACTGTAGTAGTTTCTGGGGAGAGAGTGGATGTTGCCAGGGGGAGAGTATATCAGAATATAAAAAAGAAAACTCAAGTTCTGTCTCTCTCTCTCTCTCTCTCTCACACACACACTCACAAACACCCCATACAAGATGGTAATGCCTCACATTGGGACATTTCCCCCCTAGCCTCCTTGGATAAAAATCCTGGTAGAATTTGAAAGTAGGGTTCAGTGTAAGAGTATTGGCAGGTTACTTAGTCTCTCTGGCACATCTGGCCCCTATAAGATAAAGGGGGAAAATCCCTTTTATTACCACTCTCAGCACATTCCCTGCCACTAGTGATATAGAAAAACCACCTTCCACATAATAATCATTCACTGTGTGCCAGGACCATGCTCGACTCTCTGTACACGTTATCATAACTCATGACAACGTTGAAGTGAGAATCATGATCTCCATTTTCCATTTGGGGAAACTGAGGCCAGAAAACTTATGTCTTAATCAGAGTGCAAGACAACCCTAGTGGGAGGTATTATCATCCCCACTTTATTTGGTTAAGAAAACCAAAAATGAGAGAGAGTACATAATTTATCAAGGTTACAAGCATCCATTTGAACCCAGCTTTGGCTGATTCTTTTCAGAACACACTAAAAGAAAATTTACCCTTTAGTTTTTGTTCGAAGTTGCTTTCTGCTGTTTTGGTAAATATTTTCCTGCTTGAGCCTTTACCTCGGTGAGAAAGCAAGTATTTAAACTACATCTTCTTTCCTTTAAACACTTACGATTTTCTATTTGAACCTAGAAGGGTACTCGTTTTCCTTTCCTGAAACACGAACATTCGGCAGTACTCACAGACTTGTGCTCTGACTCTAAGGGCCTGGGCAGGAACATGCAACGTGTTAGGGTGACTAAGAAGGTATCTGCCCAAGTGAAGGGATTTCAAAGGACCAAGAACGCTCCCTGATCAAAAACTCCATCCTTTCCAGCGTCCAGGTACTGGAAGTTCCATAATTAGAACTTCCACTTCTTGACTTCATCAAACAGTGCTGTGAACACCTGTCAGAATCCAATCACCATTAAAACAAATAACTATTTTTACCTGAGTGGGCTTCCCTATCCCAAAAGCTGATTTTAATAGCAAGGCGAAGAACCAATACATAGGACAGGGCTATGCAACATTTACTGTGGCTGCAGATTACACAGAGGTCTTATTAAAATGCGGCTTCAGATTCAGCAGGTGTGGGGCAGGCCCTTTGTCTGCATTTCTAACAAGCTCCCAGGTGATGCCGACGCTGCATCACCACACTCCGAATAACAAGGGTCCTGGGGCAGAGGTTCGCAACTCTGGGTGCACATCAGAATCACCCAGAAGGCTTGTAGAAATCCCATTGCCCAGACTGCACCCTAGAACAATCAAATTGAAATCTCTGGGGGTCAGAACCAAACATCAGTATTTTTTAAAACTCCCAGGTGATTCCACGGTGCTGCTGAGGTTTGGAACCACTGATGGGAAAGATAGGATTTGGAGAAGAGATTGTACTGTCAAAGGGGTCAGCTGGGAATGGCGAGGGCTACTATTGCTCCATGATTTTGCAAGGACTGTCTCTGGTCATAAAGGAAGAAGAGAGAATTGAATTCTTGTCAAGACCTTTTATAAGACTGTAACCACAGCCATCTCAATGTAAGAAAATAGAATACTATAATCTAACATTAGGACTAAAATTTCTTAATCAACATGGGGGCGATTCTTCTTCACATTTTAGTCCACATTATAATTTTTAAAATATACTTCTCGATGAATAAGCATAAACAATGTGCACTTACTTTAGGGCCACCCCCACAAGAGCAGCCAGCTGTCAGCGAGGCAGATGTTTCCCTGCAAATCCACTCTATCATTTCTCAATCAGAAAGAAGATTAGAAATGGGATTTTCAGCTCAGATGGGGTTGAAGGGTGATGTTTATGCCAGAGAAATACTTCACACCACAGCTAGAAAAATTGCTTTGGGGGAAAAAAAAACCCTCCACTGCTTATGTGTTATGAATGTATGAAAATGAAACCCTCAGCTTGGACAGAAAGAGGTGGTATCATAGGTGAACGCACCTGCCCTCCACTTCCAATGGTGGCAGCTGCAAGGAGGTAAAAGTATTTTAGCTACTCTTTGTACCCAAAGAATGTATCCTCATCCACGTAAACTCCCATTCCTCAGGGTTGAAACTGAAAGGCTGGCTAGTGAAATAAACCAAAATGTTTACAGTGGCTAATTCTGGGATAATGGTCAATTTTATGTCTACTTGACTGGGCCATAGGGTACCCAGATATTTGGTCAAACATTATTCCGGGTGTTTCTGTGAGGATGTTTGTGGATGAGATTAACACTTAAATCAGTAGACTGAATAAAGCAGATTGCCCTCCCTAATACGGGTGGCCCACCTAATCAGTTGAACTCCTGACTAGAACAAAAAGGCTGACCCTCCCTTGAATAAGAGAGAATTCTTCCTGACAGCCTTCAGAATGAGACATCAGCTCTTTTCTTGCCTTTGGACTTGAATTGAAATATTGGCTCTTCCTGGGTTTTAATCCAATTGGCCTTTGGACTGGAAACAAACCATCAGCTCTCCTAGGTCTTTAGTTTGCTGACACACACTGCAGATTTGGGCCTTACCAGCTTCCATTAGCACAAGCCTCCATATGTAGAGGAATTCACTGGGGCCAGCCCCATGGCTTAGTGGTTAAGTGCGCATGCTCCGGTACTGGCTGCCTGGGTTCGGATCCTGGGCGCGCACCAACGCACCGCTTCTCTGGCCATGCTGAGGCTGCGTCCCACATACAGCAACTAGAAGGATGTGCAACTAGGACACACAACTATCTACTGGGGCTTTGGGGGAAAAAAAAAAGGAGGAGGATTGGCAATAGATGTTAGCTCAGAGCCGGTCTTCCTCAGCAAAAAGAGGAGGATTAGCATGGATGTTAGCTCAGGGCTGATCTTCCTCACACATGCACACACACAAAAATAAATAAATAAAGGAATTCACACAAGCCAATATATATTGGCATGACTATATATACATATAATATGTATATATATATACACACACATATATATCTTATTGTTACTATTTCTCTGGAGAATCCTGACTAATAATTCATAAGGATAATTTTGTTTCGCCTTTGTATTCCTCCAGATTTTTTAATTTTTCTATAATGAGCATGTATAATCATTGATTTTTAACATTGTGTTATTAAAGGCTTAACGTGAGCAACAGGAAAGATCATGTCCTCTTACATTGCAAGTGTCTGTATTTCAAAGCTATGCTGCTTCTCAAACTTTAGAACCTATAAATATTAGCTGGAGGGCTGTTAAAACCAGGTCCTACCCTCAGAGGTTCTGATTCTGGAGGTCTGGGGATGGGGCTGAGTGTCTGCGTCTCTCACAAGCTCTCACGAGCCCTGCCTTGAGTGGCAAGGCCTATGATCACTGTAATGGTGACCACAGCTCCTCTTTGGGGACTGTCCTTTAATCTCCTTTTCCTGTGTCTATACCACCAATTCAGCCTTTTGAAAAATTTAGCCATGTTTTGCAGTTTTCTTTCTACCTGGCTATCTCATGTGACGGAAAGATTCAGGAGAGCAGCAATGGTGCTTTGCCATTTTTGCATCTCCCTTCCCTAACTCAAGAACCTTTCCTATAACAGAATTTCAAAAATGTTTGTGGAATCCAACTGAATGTTTACCTTTGTTCTGGTTTCCCAAGCCATTTCAAGGCAGCAGGCTGTCCTGATTTTCTACACAAAAGAGCAGGAACAGAATTAACACAATAGCATGCTGTCTGATATTCTCTACTGCCCTGTCCAAGGAATTTAATTCTCTATAAGCCTAGCTCCAATTCTCTTTGGGACAGTTATATCAAGAACCTACATATTTCATACTCTCTTGTGACATTAAGGTCTTTTCTATTGAACGCTGATGATCTTGAGGGACATTGAGTTTACTCAATTTGTATTCCTAGACGTGAGAATGTATGGAACTGTGTAGACAAAATGTTTGAATGTTGAACTGACTTTTTCAGTTTTGATCCAAATGTGTGATATTGGATAAAAATACCCTAGGGTTATACATGGGTAATATTGACTGCACTTGTCAAGTAGTTGAATATGATGATCTGGCAAGACTTAGGGAGAAATCTGAACAATATTACACTTCATACATTTTCATTTTGATCTGCGTCTTCATAACCCCATTCTGTTACACTCTGTGTGTCATACCACAATGACCAGCTTTCGTTTTTTAATGCTGTTTGTGATCTTATTTTGTCATTGTTAGACAGAACACTATCAGGCTCATACAATTCTTTTAAGGCATTCAGAATAGAAATCTTCCACCACTGCTAACCTTCCTCTGCCTTCCTATTTTTCGAACTCTATCATTACCTTCTCTTTTGCAGAGCATCCTGTCATAGTCTCATAATAGAAGTTCAGCTTGTTTGCATATGCATTTGCATGTCTTCATTAAGAGGAAGACGGCAAAGTGATTAATGAGTGTTATTTCTCATTTCGCAAAAGGAATACATACTTAGGTCTATTTTTTTAATATTCTGTATTCAAAGCACTGAAAGAAATAGTCATAAGTTAGCTTAATATCAAATCATTTACAGCATTTATGTTATTTATGTTATCTAACTGTAGACATGTTAGAGGTAAAACAAGAGATAAGCAAAAGGAAAAAAAAAGTCCATATTCCTACCAGTATGAATAAGTACTTTAATACTTTTGTTGTATTTTTCTCCCTGTGGGGATTAGCAATTTAGCAGTGTGCTTTCTGCAGTTTATGTTATGTAAGAATATGAATATATGTGGAAAAAACTTTGTTAGGACCTATATCAAAAGTGGCTATCTTTGTGTGTTGAAATTATTATGACTACTTTAATTTTTCTATACTGTGTAATTTTTTAAATGATTATATTTTACTTTTATAATGGGAGACAATAAGAAAGCTACCTTCATTCTGGAATGAAGCTGTATGAATATTTCCCCATGTCATTATGCATTCTTAATGTGACTTTTAGTGGATATATAAAATTCCATTGTATAAGTCTACAATAACTTAATTCATTATTCCTCTATTGATTGAAATATAAATTGTGCCACAGTTTTGTTTTTGGTAAATTATGCTGGGATAAAAATCCTTGCACATAAGTCTGTAGGTGCCTTTCCGTTTATTTTCTTACGCTTGATTTCTGTGAGTTAAGCATGTCAATGGCAGGGCCACCAGCTGCACAACTCTAGAGGGCACCAGACACAGTGTATTCTACATAAATGGTTCAAATTCAAAATACAATGTGAGTGGTGTCTGCTAGAGTAGAGCAATGGCTGAGCGTTGTCAAAGGCTATGAAAATGTTTGAAGCCCTTGATAAAATTGCCTTCTAGAAAAATTGTCTCAATTTACATTCATTCCAGGACTCACCACACACATATTGAAATCGAGAATTAGAACATGTTTTTAAATTCAAATTTGCTAGGAAAAAATGGTTTCTCATTGCTGTTTTAATTTGTATCTACTTGATTACTAGTGAGATTAAAATTTTTGCTTATGTCCATTAATCATTTGTATTTCTTCTTTTGCAAATTGCCTATTCATATCTTTTGCCAAAATAACAATAAGTATTGGGTCCCAGTAATTGCGCTAAGAGTTGTACATGTATGATCTTACTTACTCTTCTCAATTACACAGTAAGCAGTCACTTTTAGTATCTCTGCATTACAAATTAGAACTCTAAGAGATGTATGGAAGAGCCAGCCCCGGTGGTCTAGTCGTTGAGTTTGGCGTGCTCCACGTCGGTCGCCCAGGTTTGGTTCCCACGCAGGGACCTACATCACTCATCTGTCAGTGGCCATGCTGTGGCAGTGGCTCACATACAAAAAAAGGAAGATTGGCAACAGATGTTAGCTCAGGGCAAAGCTTCCTCAGCAAAAAAAAAAAAGATGTATGGAAGTTAAGGATTTTGCCCAAGATCCCATAGCAAGTGATAGGACTTGGATTTGAACCCAGCTCTAACTCCAGAGCCTGAGCTTATTATCATTGGATTATAGTGCTCCTTCATTGGCATGTCAACATTCTTCTTATTAGTTTGTAATAACTCTTTAGATAGTAATTGTAATAAACTTTGATTGGTCAAACTTGTGGCAAAGGTATTTTCCTTATCTCATTATTTGCCTTAACTTGATATACTATAGGTTTATGTCTTCCTTTGTATCAACTTACATGACTCTTTGTATATTAAAGATATTAGTCCTCTGTCACAATTTTTAAATATTTAAAATTTGATTCATAGTATTATTAAAATGCTTGGTGTGAAATGATATTTTCCTTCCTAATTAAAAAAACAATTGGATCAACAACAAAAAAATGAACAACTTGATCAAAAAATGGGCAGATGATATGAACAGACATTTTTCCAAAGAAGATACACAGATAGCCAACAGGAACATGAAAAGATGTTCAACATCACTAATTATTAGGGAAACGCAAATCAAAACTACAGTGAGATATCACCTCACACCCAGCAGTATGGCTTTAATTAACAAAACAAAAAAAGCCAAATGTTGGAAAGGATGTGGAGAAAAGGGAACCCTCATACACTGCTGGTGGGAATGCAAACTGGTGCAGCCACTATGGAAAACAGTATGGAGACTTCTCAAAAAATTAAAAATAGAAATACCATATGATCCAGCTATTCTAATACTGGGTATTTATCCAGAGAACATGAAATCAATAATTCAAAAAGCTTTATGTATCCCTACGTTTACTGCAGCATTATTCACAATAGCTAAGACATGGAAATAACTCAAGTGCCCGTCAATGGATGAATAGATAAAGATGTGGTATATCTATACACAATGGAATACTACTCAGCCATAAAAAGAGAAAATCATGCCATTTGCGACAACATGGATGGACCTTGAAGGTATTATGCTAAGCGAAATAAGTCAGACAGAGAAAGACAAATACCGTATGATTTCACTCATAGGTGGAAGATAAATAAACACATAGATAAGGAGAACAGATTAGTGGTTACCAGAGGGGAAGGAGATGGTGAGAGGGCGAAAGGGGTAAAGGGACACATATGTATGGTGATGGATAAAAACTAGACTATTTCTGGTTTAGAAATACTAGATTTCTAAATCTAGTGGTGGTGAACATGATGCAGTCTATATAGAAACTGAAATATAATAATGTATACCTGAAATTTACACAATGTTATAAGCCAATATTATCTCAATAGAATATTTTTTTAAAAAACTATTAGAGAAAAGACTAACTTTGGAATAATAAGAGTGGAACACATTAACCACAATATGTGACTATTTGGAAATTAATCTGCATCATTAATGAAGGGACATCTTAATTCTCAGCATGGTTTCCACCCCCTGCAGGGAAAAATAATAAATTTAAAATATAAGACAAGTAACAGAAGATCAATCAAATGCTTAGCAATGTAAATGCTAGATGATGATGATTAGATTAAGTTTATAAAACCTAAGTTGATTTGCTGGAAATAATGAATAAATCCTCATTGCACACTAACTCATTGAAGGTTTCGCGAAGTAGAAGAAAAAATAAACATAATGAGCACTAAAAAGCCCTACGAAATGTCTAGTTCTTAACTGTGCTTTGCATTTATATGACATAGAATAGCCATTAAGTATTTTGTAATTTGAGAAATTAAGACATAGTAATTATTTTTGGTCCCTCTACTTAGAAAAGGAGAGTATTTATATATATCAGAATAATTCTATTTGGCAAAGGATATATATATTAATGTCCGCCTTGTTCTTGCTGCAGGAAGGAGACTTAGGATAAGTGCGAGAATTTTTCCTTCCCACCCCAAGAAGTCTTTGTGTTGAGTCTGGGTTCCTGGGTCCCCTAGTATCCGAGGGTGATCAAACAACTCTCAGATGTTAAAACTGAAGCCTGAAGTTTCTGAGCAGAGCATTCAGTAGCCCTTTCATCTGACTGAGGGGCTGATGCTGAGGGGGTGGGTGGGGAGAGGCACAACTGATCTTTCTAAGGAGCAAAGAGAGCAAACTTCCTCATGACTTGGAGTGGGAGTGGTGGTTCTTAAGGATGGCAGCCCATGTCCACTGTCATGCACTGCTGTCTGAGGGGACAGAACCTTCTGAAGGGTCCTCCCAGATGGCAGAGCGACCTAACACAAATAAGCCTCATGCCCAGGCTTTGCAAAAAGAAAATGGAAGCACTGCTTTTAAAGGGACCACAAGGGCTGTAAGAATGTCAGCACAAGATTGGAGGATGGTATCTTATTTCCTGGGACCCCTGGGTCCTCTGCAACCCGAAGGAGTCAGGAGACCACTAAACCATGACCAGGAGGGTAGAAATTCATGTTAGTTCAGTAGGTGGGACCCCGGCCAGATTATTTGATTATTAAACATAAAATAACATAACCACTTTTTACCCCAAGTTGTGGAATTAATTAATGTCAAATAGCAATTCAGCAAATAATAACTGAGCCTCTACTATGTGCCAAGGCAGAGTTATAACCCTGAGGATGTGATAATGGACAAGTCCTTGCCCTCAAAAAGTTAATTTTTAGTAGGAGATGCAATTAACCTAAAAAAAGATAGCTTCAAATACTGAAAAATGAATTTTCAAATGAACACAGAACAAAGTGCTCAGGCACCATCTCTCTGAGGGTGTGACACTTTAGGGGAGACCTGATCTCGCAGGTGTGGCAGAGGGAGCAGCAAATCCACAGTCCTGAATTAGACAGAAGCTGGGCGCGTTGCAAGAACAGGAAGAAGGCCAGTGGAGCTGGAGCACAATGAGTGAAACGGGGAGCCCGGGGGGACCAGGGCAGCGGGCTGAGTGGGTGCCAGAGCCTGAGCACCATCGAAGTCACCCTGGAGACCTCCTGTTTATTTCTAGACCCAGTGGAACCCCAGAGAGGCTTCTAAGAAGAGGATGTCATGCTCTGATTCACATTTTAAAAAGATCTCTCTGGCTGCTGTGCAGAAAGAACAGTAGGAAGGGCAAGAAGAGAGGTTGTTAGGAGGCTATTTCAGTGGCTTAGAAGAAGAGGTTGATGGTGTGGACAGAGGATGGTAGCAGTGGAGACAGTAAGACACTGAGAGACTTGAGACAATTGGAAGGCAGAACTGACAACATTTATTGATGGATGGGATGTGAAGGGTGAGGGAGGGAATCACCAAGATGACACCCAGATTTTTAGCTGAGAAGTTGAGTGATTGTTGGTGCCGTTTGCTCTGGTGGCGAAGGCTGAGGGAGGGGTGGACTTGTTGGGGGAGTGAAATCGGGGGTTGTGTTTTGGATGTGTGAAGTTTGAGGTTCCTATTAAGCTTCTAAAGAGATGCCAAGTAGTGGTGCTCAGGGAGAGGTCTGTGTTGCAAATACAGATTTTAGTTATAAAGATGGATAGATGAAGGCATGGAGAGATAGATAGGTGGGAGCATGATTAGATAGAGAGATGCTTAGAAGGAAAGAGGGTTGGGGGGATAGAGTGAGAATTGGATGGATGGAGGGATGGATAGAAAGAGATAGATAGATGATAGAGAGAGAGATACAGAGGGAGAGAGGAAGAGAGAGAGAGAGATGGATGGATGGATGGGTAGATGGATGGATAGACAGATAGATGATAGATGAAAGCAGGGAGAGAGAGGAAACAAGGAGAGACAGAAAAAGTCAGTAAATTTAAAAAAGAATAAGATCTCCTATATGGGTATGAATAACTTTAAGCAACCTGAAGATTAGAAAGGAATAAGTTTCCCAGTGAATACACTATCCTAATAACTCTGTGCCAAAAGACAATGTTCACTAAGCTAAAAATAATTTACCTTAAAGAGATAACTATTTTATATTTGCCTCTTCTTTCTATGCATTTTTCTTGCTTGCTTGCTTGCTTTTGCATTAATTGAATTTTTCTCGTTCCATTTTTCTCTTTATTCATTTGGAAGTTATAAACGTTTCTATTTGTTTAAAAGTTACCGTCGACGTTTTTACACACGTCTTTGAGTTACCAAAGCCTAACAATCTGTATCCCTATTGTACTGACCAACATTAACAGGGAATGGGGATGCTTTAACTCTAGTTACCTGTCTTCTTATTTTTTGCTCTTGCTTTTAGTATTTTAGCTCAATATTGTTTTTGAAACACTGGAAATTAGACATTATTATTGTCGTTTTACACAGTCACTGTTTGTTTAGGTTTAAACAGAAGTTTCCCATTTTCTTTACTCACAATTCTTTCTTGTACTTTAGACCTTCCTTCTGTATTCTTTTTTCTTCTTTCTAAAGCATATTCTTTTAAAAGTTCTTTATGACGATTTGTTAGTCGTAATCTCTTTCAATTTTTGTCTGTAAATGTCTTCATTCTGTCTCTTTTTGAACAAAAATTTAGGTTTGTATAGGATACAAGCTGACAGTTAGTTTCCTTCATCACTTTGAAGATACTATTCCATTGTGTTCTGACATGCTTTCTTTCCAAGAAAAAGTCCACTATTAGTCTAATTATTGTGCCTTTTGGGCAATATTCTCTTTAATTGTTGCTTTTAAGAGGTTTTCTTTTCTCTGTTTGGAGGTTTGGAAGTGTTCCCACAGGGTGCCCAGGTGTGACTTTACGTAACCTGTCCCAGATTCACTAGTCTTCCTGAATCTGAGGAGCCACGTGCTCTTTCAAGTCTAGAAACTGGGTATTATCTCTTTGACTACCATCTATTGTCTCCTTCTGAAACCTCAGTGATTACACGTATGTTAGACCTTCTCATTCAATGCTTCTTAACCTGCCCGTCATATTTTTCATTTATTTGTTTCTCTGTACTCTTTTGCAGGTAATTTATCTTTCACTTCACTGATTTTCTCTTTTGCTGGTTATCTATCAACTAAATATCAATTTATCTAATCTGCTGTTTATCAACTGAATTGAATATTGTATATAACTTCAATGTTTTTATTTTTAATTTTTAGAATTTCATTTCATTATTTTTCAAGTCTATTGGGTTGTTTTTCATAGCTTCTTGCTCATTTATCATGTGTTTGATTCTCTCTCACATTCTTTAACTGTTGTGCTGGGTATTTTCTTTCTGCCCTTTCCTAATCCACTCTCCCCCCTGCTCTGTGCCCTGAGAGGCTGATCAGCCAGCCTACGCGGATGGGTTCCCTTGTTCAGATAGTTCCTGCCCCTCCCCCCGGTACTAGAGACCTTCACTTTCTATTGGTGCAGCATACAGGCCCAGAAGAGTTTCATTGTTTCACCGCAGGGGTAGGTAGCTTTTCCTTCTATCCTTTCCCCAGAAACAGTAAATCTTGTCCAATGCTGCATATGGGAAGAAGGGTGTGCTGTCCTTCCTCTAGAGGCAAATGGCTTTGCTCCTACCCTTCCTCAGCAGTGCTGGAGGCCAGAAGGTTTGCTGCTGCTTCCCTAAGAGCTGAAGGCTTCTGCTTCCCGTGAGAGGAGCATCAGGGCACAAGGGCAGCAACCTCCTCCTGTATCCTGTGCCACCAAAAGGGGCTCTCCCCAGCCTTTTGACCTGCCCCCAGTCTTTCTCAAGAGTACCCAGTGGAGACCATGGAGAGGAGCCTTGGAGTGCGTATAAACTACCCTTGTGCCTGGGGCCCCCAGTTATTCTAAATTGGTATACGAGTGCATACTCAAGCTTTAGGAATTCTTTTTTTTTTTTTTTTTAATTTCTTCTTCTCCATGCTGTGGCAGCCGCCTCTTCCTCCCATGCACTGTCAAAGGGAAAACAATTCATACGTCCTGACTCCTTGGGGGGACTTTTTACTCTTTGAAATTCAGTTTCCTGGTTGCCATGTGACCTCAGCTCTCTGATGGGTTCAGGAAAGTTATGACTGTGTGCCGTTCTGCATTTTCTTGCTGTTAGGATGGGAGTGGCATTCTCTTGCAGCTTTATCCCAAGCAGGAGTGGAATTCCCAGTGTATTATGAACGACACAACACCTTTCACTTCACAAGCACTCTGGTTTGGAGGATAAATTACATGGCCACCGAAGTTAAGACCCAAGTTCAAAGCCATGAGCACCTGGCAGATGCCATCAGGGCAATGCCAGATGCAGGGCTCACTGCCTTTCCTGGCTCCTGCTGTCTTATTTTGCTGGCCTGAGAGGATTTCTCTTATTTTCCTGTAAGTTCAGGCATGCATTTAAAAAGATGTTTTTTAAAAAACTATCTTACCCAGCATTTTTCAGGTAATACATAACAGAAAGTTTCCTCCAGATATCTAGTGAGTCACATAATCATGAATAAAAGTTGAAAAAAACTTTTATAATGTTAAAATTTAATAATTTACCTTTTTCCTTTTTAAGATTAACGATTCTTAAAACTGTTGATTAGATAGCTGCATAAGTCAAAAAGCGATGGTTAATGTGAAATTAATATTTTAAAAATGGAATCCATTAATGTAAAAGATTGACTTTACTAAGCTTTTCTTAAATACTCTTAAATACTCTAAAAGTTCAATTTATCTGGAAGGTGTTAACATGAATAATTTAAGACTCATTTTCCACTGCAAGAGAAATAAAATTGATTTTGAGGGTTTTCCTGAATCCAAAAGCTTAGTTATTTTTAACAAAAAATGTTTTTGACAAGTGACGAATGGATGGGTATATGATGATAGAAAGATAGGTAGTCAGATAGATTGATAGATTGTTGTTATAATGTACTGAGGTAAACTTTAGATACTGATCTTTTCATAACCAAAGATGAGCCTAAGTTCAGAAGTCAGGGGATTCCTGCACCAGAAAGTCGATCAACTAGATGCGACCAATCAACTAACAGAAATCAGCTAAGATGCCTACCTATGATGCCTACCGAACTACCTATGCTACCAAGACCACAGTGGAACTGGATCCTGGAGAGAAGGTGATGCTGCATTGTAATGATCTACAGTAAGATGTTTCATTAAAGGACTGAATCATTGCAGGAGTTCCCCCAAATAAGAAAACCTAGGGTTCCATTTTTGGGTTCCCAAGGTACCCAAGGTACTTCTTGGGTTCCATTTAGATGGCAATGTTATCCAAGTATGTTAACATGATCCAGCTGACCCGACATCTGATTTGGCTGATCTGGCTGACTTGATGGCTGTCTCCTTCTTCCTTCATCATTCCATGAGTTTTCCCCTGTGCACAGCCCACGCTGAGTATTCAGTTGAGGAAGACAACCTTTTCAGACAGAGCTGATTATTGTGGATTTGATAGTTTTATTTTGGGCATTCTCCTACCTTTCTCTGGTAGGCCAAATAATGGCTTCTCAAAAACGTCCCCCTAATCCCCAGAACCTGTGAATGTGTTACCTTACATGGCCAAAGGGACTCTGTGGATGTGACTAAGGTTATAGATCTTGAGATGGGAAGATTATCCTAGATTATCCGAGTGAGTCCAATCGAATCACATGAATACTTAAAAACAAAGAAGCTTTCCCAGCTGTCGTCAGAGAAATCCAATGGATTTGGATTGGATGGATGGATGCCATCCATCCAATGGATGGCAAGAGAGATTCGAAACAAGATAGGGACTTGACCCACTGTTGCCAACTCTGAAGATGAAAGAATGAGAGAGCAAATGCGTGCAGCCTCCAGAAGCTGATAGGGACCATGACCAACAACCAGTAAGGAAATGGGGACCTTAGTCCCACAACCACATGGAACCAAATTCTGCCAACACCTGCATGAGCAAGGAACAGACTCTTTTCTGGAGACTTGAGAAAGTATGCATCCCTGTAGACACCTTGATTTTAGCCCAGTGAGACCCCTATCAGACTTATGATCCACAAAACTATGAAATAATATATTTATATTGTTTGAAGCCACTAGATTTATGGTAATTGTTACAGCAGCACTAGGAAACTAAGACATCCTCTGTTTTCGTGTTTCTTATGGCCCACTTTATGTTTCACTCTGTACTGTCTCTACCCAGGCATTCTGGGGCCTTCATGGGTTCTTGCGATGGTCTAGGAAGCCCCACTACAGAAGTGAACACAGGGCTGAGTAGGGCCAATCCAAGTCCCTTATAAGTTGCACTTGAGATTCATAAGGATGCTGGGAGAGAGAGTACATTTCTCCTCTTGAGATGGCAAGCCAAAATAGGGGTCACGTAAACCTGGAGATTCCATGTGTAGGAAAGAACCTGCTTAAACTAAGGATAACTCCAAAGAAAAAAAAGCTAAGAGATTCTGAATGCATAGTTCAAGCATCCAGATCCAGCTATACCTGAAACAAATAACCTCTAGACTTTTTAATTATCTAACTTAAAAAAAAAATTTTTTTTTAAGTTTGGTTTTTTTCCCTGCCACTGCAAGAGGCTTGGCTGATAAAATATCAGCATCCCTGGGTTGCTAGGGGTACCTGATGAATTCATCATGATGGCCTCAACCACAATGCCTGGAACATAATAGGCCTCAAATTACTAGTTTTCTTTATCTTGCCGTCCTTCCGAAGGAAAACCTCATACTCTACATGTATTCTTCCTACTCCTGTCTCCAATCTCAAACTCCCAGGACTTTGAAAGGAGACACATAGCCATGGAAAATCTTACACAAGATGACAGTGTTGATTAATGTGCTCATGAATTACCTTTCTCATTGGAACTATTAGAGATTGAAACTTGAGAGGTACTCTAGCTCCTGAGAGTGTATAGTGAATTTCAGTCACTGTGATATGGATATGGAGAAAACATTTTGGACTGGGCATCCCTTTATTGGCACCCCCTAAATTATATTTCAAATGATTATCACTCCATTCATTCAGAAGACTGGTTCTGATCATACATCAGTACCTTATAAACAAGCAAGCAACCTTATAACAATGACTAGAAAAGGATTTACACAAGTTTGTTATTCCGCACTGTTTGCAGAACCTATTTGTTTTCCTGTCTATTTGTGACACTACGTACACTGGAGACAACAGCCATATGAAAGAAGGAACCATATTTTTATTTTCCAAATCAAGGAAGGGTCATCTTTAAAATAGAAATATTAGTATTTTAATTTGTTATTGTCTTGAGATTAGGCCTAGTCCTTTTTGGCATGTATTTATATGGAAAAATGAAAATGCATTATATGGAGACTTACTGGTAGTTTCCTTAATTATGTCACATGCCTGGACTCAACTGCAACAAGTTCTATGCTCTGAATTATTTGTCTCTTGGCAGACACTTAGTTTGTAGAATTTGATTGAAGAGTGTCTCAAGGTTTTAGAGCTTGTCTTCCCTGCCCACATGTGAAAGAATTATTAAGTCTCTGACCTTATACTCTGTACACAGAGGACCCTTAATAAAAACTTCAGGGTTGAATTGAGGAAGATTCTGGGTCAATTCATCTCCCTCTGAGATCCCCGCCCTATTTGCTTATTGTGGTTTTCTTTCTTCTGGCAAGCGCAGCCTGAAGGCTCTGAACTGGCTAATGCTGTATGTTATTCCATTCCACGTGGATTAGGTTGGATGACATCCCCAGAGAATAACCAAGCCCAATTAACAGATTATTCTTCTTAGAGATCTGTGAAATCCCCTGGGTGCTCCTAAGGGCTTTTCGGTTTCCCAGAGCATGGCAGAAAGAACGCAGTGGGAAGCTCTCATGTATGTGTGTTATTAAACTTTGTTTGATTTTCTCCTGTTACTCTGTCTCATGGCAATAATTCTTAGACCAGCTAGAAGAACCTAGAGGGTAGAGGAATAGTTCTTCCTCCCCTACACCAGGACTTCCATTTTCATCAAATAGATATTTATTATATATTAATTATGAATCACATTGGGCTGGGCATTATTTCAATCAAGGCAAACAGAAACAGTTCATACATTTTGGAAGCTTATAGATTAAAATAGATAGTGGTAAAAAACACATGTAAAAACATACACACATAAAACACACCTACTAATAAGTATCTAAGCAACATGAGTATATGCTAAACTAAATTATTTCCAGTACTTTTAACACAATGTAATGGAAAGGATTTTTAAAAATGTCTTTAGCCATCTGGTTAACCAAGATACAAACGCTCCACAGAAGCCCACGGGTTAGGTTTGAGCAGGAGGAACAAAAGTCTTCAGCCTGTGCAGGTTGGGAAATTGGAACAGAGTTCACACAAAGCTGAGTTTCCAAATAGCAAAGAGTTCTTATCTTTAGAAATACACAGATGAAATTACATGTTGTCTGGCATTTCCTTCAAAATAATCCACAGGTGAGGGGAATGAGCAGGATTTACAGATGAAACAAGATTGGCTATGAGTCAACAATTGTTAAAGCTGGATTATGGCTACATGGGGGTTTATTATACTATTTTCTTTACTTTTGTATATGTTTGAAATTTTCTGAATTAAAGTTTTTTTAAGAAACTTAGGATAAAAAGAAAAACCATAAAGGGGCTGGTGGCGTAGCAAGGTTCGCAGGTTCAGATCCTGGGGACAGACCTGCTCACCGCTCTACAAGTCATGCCGAGGCAGTGTCCCATATAGAAGAGTTACAGTTCTACAACTGTGAAATACAACTATGTATTGGGGCTTTGGGGAGGAAAAAGAAAAAAGAGGAAGATGGGCAATAGGTGTTAGTGCAGGGACAATCTTCCTCAAAAAAAAAAAAAATTTTGGAAAGAAACTTGAAACAAAATTAACAAAAGATGAGAATCCAGAATGTCTTCAAGAAGTCCTATAAATCATTTAGAGAAAGATAAATAAACCAATGGAAAAATGGATAAAAGCCATAAATGAGTATTTTATGAAAGAACAAAAAATGGCAAAAAAAAATCAAAAGATATTTAGCCTCACTAACTAAGCAGGAAAATGCAAATTAAAACAACAATGAGACATACTATACACCATGGTAGTTACCATCAACATCCAAGAATCTTATACCAATAAAATGTTACTTCTCACATTAAACGTCCATTTTAGGTCAGTTGGGAGGCTCTGCTCATCACAGTCACTCATATTCCCAAGGTCACACAGAAGTCACCTCCTGAATATTGTAAGTCTCTTTTCCAGAGGAAAGACAGCCATGGAGGTATTTGCATCAACAATTAATTGCTCCAGTCTGGAAGTGGCACAAGTCTTTTCACAACTCATTGGTCAGTACAAGTCAGATGAACTCACCCAACCACAAGGGACCAGGAAGGGCAATTCCTCCTAGCATGTGCTTGGAAGGGGGGATGACTAGAAATGTTTGGGGAAACCAAATGACTGTTTTATAATAGAAACAGAATAGAAACAGAACAAAAATGATACAAATGGTAGAATTAATAGTCAAGGACATTAAAACTATATTTTATATATTTAAGAAGGTAGAGGAAGGCACAGGCACAACAAAGAGAGAAATTTAAAAAATTAAAAAGAATAAATCAAACTTCTAGAGATGAAAAATATAATAACTGATATGAAAAATCCACTGAATGGGTAATAAATTAGACACAGCAGAAGAAAAGATTAGTGCACCTGAAGACAGCAACAGAAATTGTAAAGAATGAAACACAAAGGAAAAGGACAAAAAAATATACAGGGCATCAGTGATCCATACATCAACATCAAGTGGTCTAATATAGGTATAATTGGAGCCCTGGGGGATGGCAGAGAGGGGAGATGGAGAAATGTTATAATAAAAAATGCCTGAAATTTGTCCAAATGTGAAGAAAACTATAAATGTATAGGTCCAAGAAGCTCAAGGAACCACAAACAAAATTTTAAAAATGAAAAAACTATAATGCAGCACGCACACCATAATCAAATGCTGAAAACCAGTGAAAAAGAGAAAATCTTAAAAGGAGCCAGGGTGGAGGGGGAGAAGAGGGAGACACTTTACATACAGAGGAATAAGGATAAGAATTACAGTAGACTTCTTGTCAAAAACAATGCAAGCCAGAAGAGAGTGGAGTGAAATCTTTCAAGTATTGGAAAAAATACCATCAACTTAGAATTCTTTACCCAGTGAAAATATCTTTCAAAAATGGAGAATAAAGATTTTTTGATACATGCAAAAGCTAAGAAAATACATAACCAGCAGATCAGCGCTACCAGAAATATTGAAAAAAGTCCTTTAGAAGAAGAAAAATACTACAAGATGAAAACTAGAAAATGCACTTCTAAGCAACCCATGGGTCAAAGTGGAAGTTACATGAGAAATTAGAAAGTATTTTTAACTCAAGTCAGAGGAAAGCAAGATATATCAAAATTTGTAGTATGTTGCTAAAGTAATATTGTAAATAAACATTCCTGTTTCTCCTCTACTCTACTACAACACTCTATTGTTAATATACTTCACTTCTGGTCACCAAATATGAGGAGTTTTTTCACCACACCAAGCAATTCTCACACACCAGCTGGGTGTCCTATATAATTTAACTCAATTATGACACTAGCTACCTGGAGATAGTGTCAGATCCCACAGGTTAATGGCTCAGTCCCACAAGACTTCCCTCACTTTAGATGCCAATCACAAGTCCAAGTTGTCACCTGTGCTTCTGACAGATCAGCTATAAATTGGAGGTTCTCATGACCCCCTCCTGGGGATGGATAATTTGCTAGAGCAGCTCACAGAACTCAGGGAAAACAGTTGACTTACTAAATTACTGGTCTATTACAAAGGATATAACTCAGGAACAGCCATATGGAAGAGATGCATGGGCAAGCTACGGGGAAGGAGTGTGGAATTTCCATGCCCTCTCCTTCATTATGTAGGTGTGTTTGATTAAATCATTGGCCATTGGTGATTAAGTCAATCTTCAGACCCTCTCCACTCCTGGGAGATTGGGAATGGGGCTGAAAATTTAACCCTCTAATCACATGGTCGGTTTCTTTGGCAACCAGCCCCCATCCCTAGGGGATCTCCAAAGGGCACCTTATTAACATAAACTCAGGTGTGGTTGAAAGGGGCTTCTTATGACTAACAAAAGGATGCCTTTATTACTCTTACCACTTAGGAAATTCCAAAAGTTTCAGAAGCCCTGTCCAGGAATGGAGACAAAGACCAAATATTTATTTCTTGTTACATATCACAATATCACAAATGTTTAGAGGGCAATTTATGGTGTTAAATCCTTACATCCAAAAAAAGTCTCATCAGTGACCTAAGCTTCCACATTAACGAACTAGAGAAAGAATAAATTAAACTCAAAGTAAGCAGAGGAAAGGAAACAATATAGATACTAGCAGAAAAACAGAAAATTAAGTAGGAGACAAACAAAAAATAGAGAATATTTTTTGAATCAAATGGTGGTTGAGAGCGATAAGAGTGATCAACTTTTAGTTAGATTGATTAAGAAAAAAAGAGAAGATGCAAATCACCAATTATAGGGATGAGAGAGGGGACACCTCTACAGAGGTTGTTGACATTAAAAGCATAAGGGAACATTATGAACAACTTCTACCAATATATTTGACCATTTAGATGAAATAGACAAATTCTTTGAAAGAAATCATCTTCCAAAGATCACTCAAGAAGAGGCAGATAATCTGAATAGCTCTGTCTTAGTCTGCTCAGGCTGCCATAATAAAATACCATAGGCTGGGTGGCTTAAACAACTGAATTTATTTTCACACAGTTCTGAATACTGGAAGTCCAAGATCAAGGTGCCAGCAGGGCAGAGAGTTTGAGAGTCTGATGAGAAGTATCTCCTTGAGCTGCAGATGGCCACTTTCTCACTGTGTCCTCACATAGCAGACAGAGATCTAGCTCTCTTCCTCTTCTCATAAAGTCACAGTCCTAGCAGACTAGGCCCCCACCCTTATGACTTCGTTTAACCTTAATAACCTCTTACAGACCCTATTTCCAGATATAGTCACATTGGAGGTTAGGGCTTCAACATGAATTTTGGGGGACACAATTCAGTCCACAGCATTCTGCCACTAGCCTGCCAAAATTCATGTCCTCATCACATGCAAAATACATTCATTCCATCTCAACAGCTCCAAAAGTCTTAACTCATTCCAGCAACAACTCTAAAGTTTTTACTTCTCTAGCATAAATGCCTGAAAGAGCTATTGCTGAGTTGTGCAGTAAATGTATGTTTAATAAGAAACTGCCAGATTCCCAGGGTGGCTGTATCATTTTACATTTCACCGGCAATGTCTGAAAGATCTAGTTTCCCTGCATTCATGCCAACATTTGGTATTATTAGTGTTTTTTATTTTAGCCATTCTAATAGATATGTAGTAATATCTTTTGGTGGTTTTAATTTGCATTTCCCTAATGGCCAGTGATGCTGAACAACTTTCATGTGCTTATTTGCCAACCATATATCTTTGGTGAAATATCTGTTCAAGTCTTTTGCCCATTTTCAAATTAAATGTTTGTTTTCTCACTGTTGGGGTTAGAGAGTTCTCTATGTATTCTACACATGAGTCCTTTATAAGATAAATGATTTGCAAATATTTTCTCTCAGTGAGTGGCCTGTCTTTTCATACTCTTAACAGGGTCATTCACAAAGCAAAAGTTTTTAATTTTCAATGATCAGTTTTTAAATTTGAATTGAATTAACTTAAAAATTCAGTAAAAAGTCTAATCACATTAGCCAAATTTCAAGTACCCATTTGGAGCTTGTGGGTGCCTATTGAACAGCACAGCTTAAAGGATAGGTGGAATTTGGTTGGGCATCATTGCAGGTGAGGGACCAATATAAACAGGACCAGAAGCATGAATGGTAAGGAAAGTTAAAGGAGAATAAACAAACCCAATTGGGTAAAGTGTGAGATTCAGGACAAGTAGAGGGTCTCCAGCTGGAAGGTCAGTTGGGTCTAGATTGTGGGATACTGAATGCTAAAAAAAAGGATTGAAGCCTTATCTAGCAGGCTCTGTGGAGTCCTTGGGATTTTCTAACCAGGAGAAAGGTGTATTTCAGGCAGTGTTTTAGGAAGATTCATCAATAGCAGTGTTCAAAGAGGACTGGAAAAATTGCAACCATGCTCTCCCCTCTTTCCTCCTGTTTCCCTCTCTTTCTTTAATTTTCTCTGCACAAACTCTCAAGTGCTCAGCCATGAGAGCCTAGTCAGGGCTAATGTTGAAAACATTTCAGTTTTTCTCCTAATCTTGAGCAGTTTACACTATCTTGTTAATCAGAGATAAGGTAGAAAGAAGGAGCTTAAGATAATATCTGGTAAGAAGTAAGACAGCTCATAGGTATTATGGTACGGAAAATAAGTTTATAGAAAATAAATTTTGATAAAAGAAGGGTGAGAAAATAAAGTTAACAGAAGTAAGAAAAACTCAGTGAAAGAGGAGAGGCTCGAGGAAGCAAAGTCCTTTCTTAATATTATAATCCTAAGATTGACAGACATTTATAGACAAAATTAGTCTATAGTTTTTCACATTGGTTAAAAGATAGAAATGACTACAGATCTGATATCAATGATTAAGAGGTATCATTTAAATGTGATCAATAAGTCAGGAGATAGAGTGGTCTTAGAGTATATTTGTTGGCTCAGCACTCTCATTAGGAGCCCAGGTGCCTTCAGTCCTTCCTGTCTGCCATCCTTAGTGCACAAGCAATGGTTTCTCCTCATGGTCAAGATGGCTACACAGCACCAGGCATCACATTCTCACATGACATCACCCAAACTAAGAATCAAGGTGTTGAGATTTGTAGTGGGGACTGCTGCACTTCCCTTCCTTTTAGCAGGGAGAAAAATCTATCCCAAGCTTTCCACCAGAATTCTCATTATATTTCACGGACCAGGACTGGGTTACATATCTACTTGCAGACCAGTCACTGGCAAAGGGGAAAGGGATTGCCATGACTGACTAAGGTCAAATATGGCTCAACTAGCACATTGTTGCCAAAACTAAATTGAGATAGCAAATGGGAAGGGGAATGACTGATGGATAAGCAAGTAACCTTGTCTTCCACAGAGAAGTACAAAATAATTGACAGGAAGATAATCAGGGAATTCGAGGAGCTTTATGGGACACTAGTCTAACAAGTTTCAGAATGTTCTACTCATGTCTGTCTGCCATCGTTGAACGTCTGGCACCAACTTCACGCATTGTGGGTGCTCAATACACATTTTAGGATAACTGAATATAGAAGGTGGCAAACTGAGAAAGATTTAAACATGCAGAAATACTTATGAGGACTGAGAAATCACACTGATACTAAGAAAGCGAGCTTTCTTTATCAGAGAGCGAAAAGGAAACAATGTTTAGGGAGGCAGGGTAATAATGAAGCCTGGCTGTCCACCATTACTATGTGCTGATAGAAAGGGCATGTCCAGGCGGAAGAAGGCGACCACCAAGGAGAAGAAGACAAATGTGTGTACCTTTGATAGCCCAAAGAATGCCATTTGGGGACAATTCATTAACTCCTATCACAAATATTTATTGAGATCCATTTATATGCCAGGCACTGCTCTGGGTACCTGTAACACATCAGTGAACAAAAACAACAAAAATGTCCTGCTCCTATGAGCTTGCATTCTAGCACAATAACGAGTGAATGACACAGTAAGTGACAGGTGGTAAGTGCTGCGGAAAATAAAGAGAGCAGAGCAAAAGGGTCAGCAGTCCTGAGGTGGTACTGTGGGATAGGTCAAACAGGGTGGTCACGGCCATCTCACCGAGAAGGTGACAATAGAGCAAAATCTTGAAGGAGAGCCATGAGAACACTTGTGGGAAGAGTGCGTCTAATGTTAGACACCCCATTTCTCCACTCGACAGAGGGACTTTATTACTGGCACCTTCTCTGCCTCCAGCCCTGTGAGCCTGGGCCTCCCAGCCCTTCCCTGAGAGATCTCGATGGGTCAGGGAAGGGAGCCACTGCTTCTCTTCAAAACCAAGTTGAGGACCTCTGTACGCCCGTTTCCATTGCTCCCATTGACATGGATTTCATATTTCTTTGCCATTTCACATTTGACATTGAAATGTAGTGCTCATTTTTAAGTAATTAAGGATGAATCCTCTTAATTTTATTATTGCTTGTTATCACATTAATATGTCTTTTCTAGTTAATGTTTATTTGTGAGAACTATAACCTGGACAATGCCATGGGAATGATCAGTCCTTGACAAGTAAACTGAATCAACGTGCTGTATTCAAGATTTGGATAAGTTATAAATTCTACAAAAGTTGAGAAAATATTTATGAAGTCATGACTCTACCCTGATGCTCTCCAAGTGAGACTTTTCACTTACACAGGAAAGTATGACGGTCTTTTCTAGAGTCCTACACATCCCAGTGGTGCCACTTACTGGTTTGTGTGACTTTAGGTAAACTCAGTGGGCCTCAGTTTCCTTTTCTGTGAAATAAAGGGTTGGGTTGGCTGATCTGTATGATCCCTTCCAGCTTCAAGATTCTCTGATTCTAAATAATTAGTTTCATCAAGCCATGCACAGATTCCACTTTCTGCTTCTTTGAAGGAGACATCTATTGTGGCCAAAATTGCCTTTTCGTAAGAGTGGAATTAATAATTTTGAGTTACCTTGCTTTCCAATCTGTTAGTCTTAAGGTAGCCGTCACTGACAGTTTGTTTATATAAAATACAGATTCAGTGCATATCACAACACTATGGAACTCAGGATCAATGATCGTACATGATATATTACCAAACAAAACACATTTTAAATGCTCTACTTTTTAAAAAGAAGAAGTTTTTATTCTATCCGATGCAACTATCAACCTGCATAGTTTTCTAATTCCACCATCCAAAGCACATAGGTCTAGAATAATTCACCCCACCTTTGGGACCAGGTGGGCTCTGTAATTTCAGGATGCTGCAGGGTTTAACTCTGACTCTTTCTCTAACCAGCTTTGGATCTTGGAAAAACCATTTAACCTCTTCTGTGCTCAGTTTCCTCTTCTGCAAATTGAGGAAGCCCAAAAGAGTGATGCCCAAGCTCCATCTTAGGTCTAAATTCTGTGATTCCTGGACAAAGAAATCTGCTTGCAGAAGCCTGCAGGCAGCTCTCCACCAGCTCTGGGAGGGCTCCTTGTGCCCTGCAGCCCAGCAGGAGAAAGAAGCTCGCAAATACTCAAGAGCCACCTAAGGATTTAATGGGCTCTAATATGGGCAGCTAGGTTTTAATTTTCTCTTATAGCACATTCCCTGGGGGTAAAGTGTACTTTCCAGAGGAATAATAACTGCATAGGATATTTTGATTGCTGGAGGATATCTCATTTGGAAATCAGGTTTAAGTCACATTCCTCTGGTAGTTTTTACTGTCAGAACAAAATAAAAGCTCCCAAAGGAATGCTCATACTTCAAGTTTAAATGTTGGAATGTCAAAAGTATCTAAGAGTTAAGCATCTGTAAATATTTAAAATAGGGTGAAATCACAAATACTGCTTCTAATAATCTCTTTTAAGTTTGAGTAGAAGCCAAAAAGAACCAGCAAAATTCCAGGGAACAACTGTTAACTGTATGGTCATGTCTAATACCTCAAATTATAACAGAAGAGTTGGGGGAAATGCATAGATGGTCCATACAAGCACACAATAAACTCTACACATGAGAAAATAGGTCATGCAGAGGATGCTGAAGAGTCCCTTTTCCCTCTCTGGTGAACTTTGATAGCAATGCTATCACGTGAAGACCAGGCTACACGATACAATAAAGTCAGCCTTTCTGCCCGAATTTTGAGGATTTAGCTACCCTCACCCCTACGCACATGCATCATAGCTTTACACAGTCCTCTAGTTTTCTATGATTATGGAACCAGACATCACGTCAGATGCTTTATTCACATCATGTTAATTAATCTTCTCAACAGCCCAGAAAAGTAGCAATTGTCAGCTCTATTAAGCCATGGTGGAAACTGAGGTCCCAAGAGGTTGTATGTGTGCTGTAAACTGCTTTTCCTTCAAATGCCAAAGAACTTTGAAGGAAGAGAGTCCTTGATCATAGCCTTTCATTCTTTCCTTCATTTATCCATCCATTCATTCTTTCATTTATTCATTCATTCACTTATTCATTTATACATTCATTCACTCATTTATTCATTTATACATTCATCCATTCAGGAACTCATTCTATTTTTAACATACTCTATTCCAAGGAAAGCTTCCTATAAATCCACCCCAATTCCCCTTTTCTTATTCAGTTTTCAGTGGAGATGGAAACTCAGAGAAATGATTAGCTCAATTGTGTCTTTGCCTCCATTATCTGATTACCCCTCCATTTTGCCTTTCCGGGGTTAAATTATAAAATTTCCTTTCTGGTTGTCTTTGCAACCATTTTCAAAAGACATTTTCTCTTTTCAGAGTGGAATTGCAAACAAGAAACTATTTTTGTAGGGAAGAGTGAAAGAGAAAGATTACCACAGCGTTTTTACATTAGCACCATGACATTTCTAATAACCTACATAGAGAATACTTTTTTAGCATCCTCCTAAGTGCCTCTTGAAAACCTCTGTGACACTCGATAGCTAACGACTAATTTGTTCTGGCAGAAAAATGAGTTCAGTATTACTGAAAATATGTTTTCTATCACCTGATCTTATTTGGGTCATTGAGTGGCTTTTCGCTGGTAGAAGGGAGTAGAATTTACCTTCAGTGAAACATTATTGAGAAGAGAGAGAGAAATAACATTTTGACCTACTCCAACATTAGCAAAATGCAAATCATAGTCAATTTTCTATGAGGTGATATTTCAATAGTTTGCATTTCTGTGGGTGTGTGTCAATCTGAATTTTTTTAAAGCAAAGTGAATGAAGGGTGCATGAAATAGACTGTGAATAAACTACTGTGAAAAACTAACCTTAAGCTGCTTTCGGCTTAGTGACTGAGATAATGCCATTTCTCTAGAGAAGTTCTAAATATAGAGGAATAATGGATAGCCATTTACCACAAGCTGTGTAGCTCCCTAAACCAGCAGGGGCATCGAATCAGGGAGGATGTACAGTCCCCACAGCAATTTCGGAGATTGATTAAGGATGTTCCAGGGACAGGTTCCAATGGGTGTGGCAGGTAGGGGGCGGAGCCACATCTCATTCTTTCTTTTCTTCCCATGCAGAGGTGTGTGCAGCTGCAATGTAAACTGCAGATGTGGGTGATTAGGATGTTAAGTGGAAGAAAAGAGAGCTCTTCATTATTTTTCTTTTGGAAATAAAGAGGGATAAAATGCAGCAATCATCAAGCCTTTTCATTTCCCTCCAATTTGTCAGCACAGTTAGGATGCTGGCTTCCTTTCCATAGGTGAGATTACTTCCCGCTGACACCAAGAGCGGGGAGGGTGGACCAATGTGTGAAAAAGAAAATTAAGCTCGAAGGGTAGCTTTTGTTTTGATGTTTGCTGGACCTCCTTTCTTGTGTTAAAATTAGATGTTTCGGCTATTGGCAGCCACAGGATTTTCACGTTGAGAACGCAGGGCAGCATTCTCTAGACAAATCCCCAGATGCATAAAACAATTGTCAGTTTTGATAAAGAATTACGACTTCTTGGACTTTGGTTTTAGCTATGCAGAACAAAAAATCTGAAAATTTAGCATAATGCCCTGTGTGAGCTATGCTAGAGAGTAATAGTCACTTTCCTACTAATAAAAATCTCCCTGGTCAAAATCACACCAATAAATGCATATTTAATTAGAGTTTATAGACATCTGAAGAGGAAAAATTCAAAGATTCTCTCATAGATGACCTTTATGAGAGAAGTTTTACCCTCAGATGCCTCAGGGCAAAATTTCAACCCGAATGAAATTGATGAGATGTGGCTGGTTATTTAACAAGATCATTTTTTTCAGGTAGAATTTAGCTGTTTTTCAGAGGTAGAGCTTTACACAGATTTTGGATGTGGGTCAGTGGTACAGAGGCTTAGATTTAGAATTTGCTAATTAAAAGTATCCTTCATATCAATTTCAGAGATGTAGGTAACAAGCTTAATCCATAGCATTTAATCACTGAGATTTGTTTTGGCATTTTTAGAACAAGAAACCTAATACTGAGATGTGGTTACTTTGCCACAGATTTGCAAGAAAGGTGACATGTGGCATGAGAATTTACAAACAGAGAAAAACATGGACTAGCTGGGTGGGGGAAGGGGAGATCTCGATGTGAAAAAACTCAAAGTAAATACATGATTTTCAAATTGCCTCTCTCTGAGGTCTAGGAACAACGTTGTACACATTCTGTAAACTTTCCTCCATCTCATCATGCTTCACTGTTCTACCCCTGGGCCCTCTTTAGATTTAAGGGGAGAAATAACAAGCTTGAATGTGAAAATAAGTTTTCTAACCAATAGCCAAAGGGTGGAATGCTTGGTCTGTACTGAAGCAATGCCTGGCCTCCTCTGGACCCAGCAGCTCAGGGCTTATTGCCCAGCTCTCAGACCCCGACAGGATGCCCTAATACTGTCTGGACATGTACAGAGGATATTTAAGAAATGCCCTTTCCAGCTGCCCTGAACCCTATAAGAAATCCATCACAAAGACTACATTTGTCAACTGGCCCCCTTCAGCCAGCCTAATATCCTGGTCCCAGATGAAGAAGGACTGTCCACTGTCGACCTTGTTAAAGGGACAGGATTTGGAAACAGGGAATCTGAGTGGTGACATGAATAATCCAATTTTTTATTTTAAGCTTCTGAATGACGGCTACTAGGCATAGATATGAAAAGAATTGGGGTTTTGGTATCAGACAGACCTAAGTCTGAATCTTGATTCTGCCACTTAGTAGCTCTGTGACCTTGGATGAATTATCGAACATCTCTGTTGTTCAGTCACTTCTGTTATAAACTGGAGAATATGATACTATTTAAGGTTATGGTGAGGTCTAAATGAGAGAATGTCTGATACACTTGGTTAGCTTTTGGCTAACAGTAAGGGCTCAATACCTTTTGTATGTGCATGTGTGTGTGAGGAAGATTAGCCCTGAGCTAACATCTGTTGCCAATCCTCCTCTTTTTGCTGAGGAAGATTGGCCCTGGGCTAACATCCGTGCTCATCTTCCTCTACTTTATATGGGACGCTGCCACAGCATGGCTTGATAAGCAGGGGGCCCCAGCCGCTGAAGCGGAGCATGTGAACTTAACCACTATGCCACTGGGCTGACCCCTCAATATCTTTTTTAATTCCTTTCTCTTCTCTGGTCCTTATCTTCCCTTCTAGCTTTGGAAAGAGATTTATTTTTTTGATAAGTGCTTTTTTACCTAGGCTACTAAAATGTATGTGCTTTCTATGAAATCTAACATCTAAACATAGTTTAGATGATAACAATAGCACTTTATATATTGGCCAGGTGTGTAGTGTTTCGTGATACTTGGAGTATAAGAAATGTCATATTTTTGAAAAATAATCTAATTTGAGCTCACACTTGCTGAGTTTGGCAAGAAGTCCAAAATCAACCAGTTTAGAGGGATAGGGAGGAGGGATGGGAATGTCCCTTTTCCCATTTAGATTCTACAGACATGCTGGGAGCTTATTCCTTGTATACAAATGGGAAGGGGCCTGATCTTCAATTCACAATCTCCCTTGCCCTTACGGTTCCATCACTTACTCAGTGCAGCTGACCGGTGCTCCTCAGCTGTCTGTTGGCATCCTGCCGCAGGCAGATTACAGAGATGCCCCTCACAGCAGCCCTCACCACAGACCACAGGAACGTTCTCAGAGGCTCCCAGGACTCCTTGTTGGGTTGACCTTCTCCTGCCACCCATGCAGCCATTTCTATACCAGGTCGTATGGGTACAGAGGTTCTACAACTGAGAAATCCACCACCTTCCTCCCCAGGTGTAATAGTCAGAATAAGCTAGGTTATGATGTGATAATAAACAGGTCTCAAATATTAGTAGCTTAACTCAACAAAGTATTTCTTTACAAGCCTGCCTCTTTCTTGGGAGGCCTGGGGCAAGAATATGAATGGAGACCCACGTACCATATGTCTAATTGTTTAAAAGTCATAAACCAAAGGCAATAAACTAAGTGAAATATGTTCTACGCTCTTACCTTGAAAATATACCTCTCTAACTACCTGGAAACCCAGATTTGAATTTAGAATTATGAGATTCCTATGCTGGAACATGGTGGTGTAGGGCAAGACAGTCTTTTAGCCTCTTCTCTCCCTGGACACCCTAGCCTATACATCCAAGCTCTGTAAGTATGCCCCTTGGTGAAGGATGAATCCAAAGAAGAGCAGCACGCAGGCTCTGGAAGCAGACTTGCAGGCATTTGGGCAAGGAATTCTGAGGGCCCTGCTATTCAAACCATAGAGGTGAATTTGCAAATACAGAATCCACAAATAATGAGGACTGACTATACTTTATTGTGTTTTGTTTGCTTGTTTTTGTCAGAAATTTTCTGAGAGAAATTAACAATTAGGTACACAGAAAGAGTAAAAGCGGGGTCATCAATTCGTTTGACCATCCTCATGCAAAGAAGCCCAGAGTTTAAGAATTCAGTGTTGAGGTTTTTGAGAAGGGGAAGGGATAATTCCTTTTCTATTCTTTTTGCTGATAGATCTCTGTGTGGGGTGGAGAGAAACAAACTCACCACAGGCAATTCACATCACATTGGTGATCACTGTGCCACACATGACATGCACTGTATAATTGCCCTAGTGCATTCATACTCCGCAGCTCACTTAGTCATCAGCACCCTCTGGGGTGAGGAGGGTAGTAAGGGTGAATGGAGTAGATGAGTTGTTACAACCTCCATTTCCAGATGAGGAAACCAAGGTTGAGAGAAAGGCCACAGTCAGAGACAGAGAATAGAGAAGGAAAAGACCTGGGGACTGGCCTTCTAGTGCATCCTCTCTTCTCAACTGTTGTGTCCTTCTAGAGTATAGCCATCTCAAATTCCAGAGAGAGGCCTTTAAATCCATAGAAGCCAGCCAAGCAAGAGTTCTGAGCAATTTAGCCAGAACGGCCACCCATAAAAAGCAAGATGTGGTTTTACATAATTGTTTGAGCATTCCTGCCAAGGACTACCCTTCACCCATTTTATTTGTATTCCTTTACTTGGTGATGTTACATAGTTCCTCAAGTTCTTGAAAGCCCTCAAGAGGCTATAGAACCAGAAAAGTAAAGAGTCATTTTTCTAGGTCAGCTCTGCTTTGTATCATGCAATTAATCACAAGCACAATATTTCATTAGTAGGTAGAGCACCTCTACTAACCACTATTTGCATTACAGGAAAATAAAATAAAACCTGAATAAAAGAAAATGAGGAGACACCACACGCATAAGTAGAAACACTACTTAGTTTCTTTGATCTCTGTTTATCACTTGTAAATTTCTTGCCTTCAACAAATGAATGACCTTCTTGCTATGGGCCAGGTGTCATGCTAACAGCTCTATCATTTAATGAATTTAAGATTCATTAAATCTTCAGATGAGCCCTGTAAGGCTGTCCTCTTTCCATACATGAGAATGCTAAAGTTTAGAGAGGTTAATTAACGTGCAAAGGTCACACAGCTAATGAGTGGCTGAGCTGGAATTCAAATCCCCAGCAGTCTATTCCTAAAGCCATACTGTGCCCTTAATCAGACCTCATACTGAGCACACTGGCAGGTGCATCATAATATCAATATATACGTTGCAGGGCTGGTGTGCAAATTAAAGAGATGGTATATACGAAAAATGTTCAGCAAACCATGAAGCCCTACAAAAGTTCACTGTGATTATTCCTCACAGTTTTACACAGGACTAGCTCTGCTGTCCTGAGTGGCCAAGTCTATATTAATCCCATAATTCATCCTTAATGCACAAAAGTCTTGTTTGCCTGGCTTTCTCTCTAGCCAAAGGGAAACTGAAAATATGCCTTTTGTAAGAAAGGCTTAACACCTGCTGCTAAAGGATCCTGGATCATCAGAGGAGAAGAGATTCACTTACAAAAGACGGAGATTAATTTGGACATTGTTTCCCTACATAAACCAAGCACAAGGAGGTGAACAACGAAGGGAAGGATAATCATGCTGAGAGTGGAAGTACTTATTATAAATAATTACCGTATAATTATCCACAACTTAGGAGGTGGCCCTTCCTTACTAAGTGTAAGGAGCGTGAAGTGCTTCCATAAGTTTATCAGGGCCCACGTCTGTGTCTTACAATGGGGTCACAACCATCTGGGCCTGCTTCTCAAAGCCTACGGCCAAGGTGCAGAACAGCTGTGATGTCTCTTCAGCTGGATCCACGTCCTCATCTCTTTTAATAGCACAATGCCTTGTTGCAAGTGTGTGAATGTGACACATCTGACTTCTTTTCTTAAGCGACGTGTTTACTGAGCGAGTTAATACGCTAGGCAGGCTGTGACATTCCTCTTTTTGTGCGCCTCTGAGCTGTGTTTTCAAACCTTGAGGTGGCCCCATTGAAGATACATAATAACACTTAAAAGGAGCAACGGCAGAATCCTTGAGGAGTGCAGGGAGAGACACAGACGCTTCCAAGAGGGGTATGGTGTCAACAAGGTTAATCAATTCCCCTCGTTTTCATTCCAAGTCCACATTTATCTTGGTGGCAGCAGCCACAGATGTGAAATCAAATCTCCAAACCTAGACAATTGGAATTGTATTTACCTGCTTGGGACGCGTAAATGAGCTATTCTGTGTGTCTTCTTAATTAGAATATAAGGCATACTGCAAAGCTCTGGCCATGGGTCAGTGAGGGGCGTGCTTTTTTGTGGTGCCCAGATATAATGGAAAACACTGGGGGAGAGGATACAATTCAGTATCCTGGGTGAGATAGTTGAAAAGAATGACAGTCACAGGCCTGTAATCTCACAGATTGTCAGGATCATCATCATTATGGTTATAACTACCGTTTATTGAGCCTATTCTATATGACAGGTACTTTACATGCACTATCTCATTTCACCCTCTTAATAACACTGCAAGATAGCTAATATTATTTTCACCATGTATGGATGAGAAAACTGAGATTAAGTAATTTGCTTGAGATCACCAGATGGCAGGGTCTAGATTTCAGCCTGGGTCCAACTCATGCTTTGCCCCCCTGGGGTTTAACAAACCGGAACCTCCCCAGAATATGTAGGTACAGAGAACACAGGGCTTGGGGGAACCCTGAAATCATCTGAATGGATCAATCTGACAATCTGAAATCTTTGTTTTCAGAAAAGCCAATCAGAGAAGACGGCTTAACCAATCTCTTTGCAAAGCCATTCTTTTGCCCACCTTTGACTACTCTCGATGCAAGAAAGGGGCCACAAGTATTACTTCCAGCAGTTTGAGTCTCCTCTGTAAGTTACATATTTTGATTCTTCAACTAAGTTGATTGCCGTTATGGTCATTTGGGGAGAAATGTAAAGAAACACTCTTTAAAGTATTAGAAATACTTAGCCACCTATGCTAAAATATGATAGCGAGTAGTGTAGAGAAGGAATACATTTGTCTCTAAGGAAAGACCCCTATCCAGATCATCCCTCCATGCTGCCCGACAGATGATCTCCTCCATTGCAGTGTGGCATTAGAACAGAATCTGCTCTGGGGTTCACCAGATGTGCCTCTTCAAGACAATATGAAAAGACACAGGGAGAACATCCTGGGGGGATGGAGGCAAAGGGAGGAATTATGCTGCCAAAAGCCAAGGAGTGCTTGGGGTTACTAGAAGCTAGAATAGGCAAGCATGAATCCTTCCCCTACAGGTTTCAGACACCTTAATAGCAGACTTCTAGCCTCCAGAACTGTGAGACAATAAATTTCCATTGTTTAGAGCCACCCAGTTCTTGGTGCTTTGTTATAGCAGCCGTAGGAAACTAATACACTATCCTATCCTATTTTGTTAAGAAAATTGATTTGCTAATCTACTAATTCTGAATGACATCAATCTTTGTAGCTCAGCATTCAAGCTTTTTCCACTCTAATTTCCTAATCTCCATTTCAGCCAACCTCTGACCCATCCCGAACGCACCCAGTAGTCCTGAACGGTCCATCATTCCCAGAACACAGCATCAGTTGACATGTAGCATGCTCTTTGCTTGTGCTAGTACCCTTTCCCCTCACTGCTGATTCACTTTTAATGCCCAGCTTCATGTCACTTCCTCTGGAATGATTTCTCTGGCTCCTTAGGCAGACTCACTTGGTACCTGTTCTCTGTTACAACAGCACTTTTTATAGGCCCCAATTACTTATCATACTGTATTGTGGGATCAATTTAAGTGTCTCTCTCCCCTCCCCCCAACTAAACTGTGAGTTTCTTAAGGAAGATTGTTTCTTTCCTTTGTTTTTTTTTTTTTTTAAAAATCTAAGCTTCAGTGCTTAATATAGAACCTGGCACACCACCAACTCAAATACAGGGTGCCTCAAATACATTTTAAGCCTCAATAACTTCAGAAATATAAATGCTACAAACTTATAAAACTATCATTTGTAAGTTTACTTCTTTTGACTCTAAGTTTTAATTCTTTTAATAGATGTTATTGTAATTTTTTCTTTTAGTCGATGTAGGACATTTTTCACTCAGGGGAACTGAAACAAAAAATTAAAATAAAAAATGTGTTACTCAAAATTCACAAAACTAAATAAGCGTAAAATACATTTAATTAAGCTTTCAAATGATGTTCTTTTGTAGGGTGCAGCATTTATATCTCTGAAGTTATTAAAACTGCAGTAAGACTTTTGCGACACTGTTTTTGAATAAGTACGATAAGTATGATTCATTTTATATTTACTTTAAAATTAATTTGGTTTTCATTTAAGTGGCTCCATTTGGGGCACAGGTATTCCCCGGCCAGTAGCTGTCCTTGTGCTTAGGCCAAAGGGGCTTTGTCCAGGGACCACACTTTAGAAGGCCCCCCGCTGGCCCTTGACTGGCTTTACTCCTACTTATAGGGTGAGGTGTCCCTGGGGCTAAGTTTACGGTGCCCCCTGCCCCCAAATCCATACCTCCCCAAACCTTGCTCTGAGTGTCCATGATTCCCAGATTGTCTCCCCAGATGGCACTGAGCCTGCCTCAAGGGCCTGCACACCAGCAATAGTGTTGTCTGCCAATGTCTATACTCCCATGGGTGAACAACTCTGCAACTGGTGTGCACACTCCCAGATCCAAGAAGCGGCCAGGGGCACGGCTGCTTCTGGGGAGCTGGACTGACTTCCACACTGGAGTCAGAGTTTAGGGAAAAGAGCAAGTGGCTGGAGATGAGGGGCTGGAAACCAGCTCTCCCTGTACCGCCACATTTAGGTGCAGATCATCAAGGAGTTTGAACCTGACCTTTCAGGTCATTATGAAGGTATATTTATCAAGGTGGGAAGGTTGAACCTATTTTTTTAAATAATATGTCAAAGGTGGGCTTGTTATTGGTGCATAGGGTTCTTCTTGTCCCCCGAGATGGAAATCAAGAGAGACAACAAACAGGAGTAGAAAAGTAAGTTTACTAGCTTGTGCACTGGAGAGGCACAAGGGAGCCGGCAGAAAGGAAAGGGGCAGGTGACTGGCTCCTTAGGGAGCGGGATTGTGGGGCTTTTATTAGGAAAAGGCTGAGGAGGAATGCCTTGACACGGCATGTAGAAGTGGGGTTTTTCTTGCACTTGCACTGTTGTTTGATATGCCACTGCATGCGTTGCATGTATCATTAGCATGCTAGCTCTCCACCCCGGGTGTGATTTTTACTATGCTAATGGGGCTAGGGTCACCTTCTGACAACTCCTGGGTGCTAGGGCACATGCATAGGCCTGGAGAATCCCAAAACTGCGGAATGTGGATCTTGGTGGTCTCTATCTGATTCTCCTAGCTTGCAGATTGGTTAGGGGCCTGATCTTGTTAGGCCAGGGGCCTTGCAGGTGGCCCTGTCTCATTAGGCTGGTTCGTGTCTCAGGTTGATCTTGGTCTTAAAGGAAAATTTTTTTTCCCACCAATAAATATTTCCCCATGAAGAGAGAAGTGGGTAGGAGGTACTTCCATGCATAACGTATGATGGCAAACAGTGATGGCTGCGGTCACCCAGCACATACTCTGGGCCAGATGATTTACAGGTAGCTTCCCACTTAGACCTCACCACCTCCAATAAAGTAGGTACTGAAGAGAAAACTGAGACTCAGTGACATTAAGTAATTTGTTCCAGGTCACAAAGTTAGGGCTACAGTTAGCCTTAGTTGCATTAACAAACCACCTAAAACGGAAGTGGTTTAGAGCAATGATTTGGTGTTTTCCCCCGATCGGTGGGCTGGTGGGGCCATTCTGCTGCTGGTTTCATCTGGGCTGCTCATGCAGCAACACTCAGCTGGAGGATCGGCTGAGCTGGAAGGTCCCAATGGCTTCTGTCACCTGTCTCCAGCGGGTTCTGCTGTCTCTAGAATGCTTCAGTTCTCCTGCACGTGACCTCTCACTCTCCAGGAGCCACACTGGCTTCTTGGCATGGTGGTAACAGGGCAGTGGTTTCAAAGCGGAAGCTACAGGCCTTTTGATTGCTGGGATGGAACTGGCACTTGCCCACATTCTAATAGTCAAAACCAGTCACAAAACCAGCCCCTATTCAAAGGGAAGAGAAACAGACTCCACCTCTTGATGAGAGGAGCAGCCAAGTGGTCTTGCCAAAGGAGCATGGTGACCTCGTTTTGGTCATCTTGAACAATAAGGAATCAGAGCTAGTACTAAGCAGAGCCAGGATTCAAAGCTCGATGGCCTGACTAGGGTGCTCTAAATAACTGTGCCATCTCTGAATCACTGGGCATTTGGGGAACTTAGACATGAGAATGATGACATTCCTGTATTTTGTCTCATCTCCTCACTCTTGCAATCTCCTTACCTTTTTATTCTCCCTCTGCCCCCAATGTCTAGCTCAGTGCCCAGCCCTTGGTGGTGGTTAATAATATGTACTCAGGTCACTGACAAGAGATGTGACCCTGAATGGGATACTTTACCCTAAGTCTCGGTTTCTCGCCTGCAAAATGGGGATAATTACAGCACAGAACATAGCAGTTTGCTTTAAGATTCCGATGCAATAATGCAGAGACAGCGCTTGACGGAGTGTTGGCCTCGGTGTGCTCTCAGCGTTATCGTGATGGGAATGTGGACTATGGATGAATCCATGCGGGCTTTTTAAACAGTGGGAGTAAAACACCACTCGGTTTCCAGATGCAAACACTGGTGTGGGGAAATAATTTCAACAGTGTTGAAAGCCTAAGATAGCAGCTTTAAAAAAGTGGGAGAGAAAATCAAAAGAAAGAAACAAGCCAGAGTTGCACCGCAGCCGATCTTTCTGTGTTAATTTTTAAGATTCCACTCTGAGGTGGGGGGTGTGGGGACATACGTTTCGCCCTATAGGTCTGGGTCACGTGAGTCGCCGAGAGGCGCACTCTAAAGCTGGCGTTCTGCAGGGTACCCGTGACTGGGCGGGGCGAGAGGACGGGCTGACTCACTTCTCCCTGATTTGGGCACAGCTGCGGGGACCCGCCGGCTCGAGTCTGCGCGCACCGCGAAGCCGAGGCGCTGCCCTGTGTAAGTGCGCGGGTCCGCGGGGTCGTGCCGGCGCGGCGGGGCGGGTCCTCCACTCGTTCCCAGGACGCAGGGGCCGCAGGGCGAGTGGTCTCAGAAGCTCTCAGCACCAAGGAGGAAGAAAGCACTGTGGGGGTAATATTGAGGTCGGGTGGTCTTGGCCGGCTCGGAGTTTCCAGGTTGGGTTACTGGGGATGCTTGGCACGCGGCTCTGGGTGCGTCCAGCCCGGGAACCCTCCCGAAAACTCCTGGCATAACCCAAGGCGGTCTCGCCCGGGCTTCTTCCAGACCAGGAGGCGCCTCCTAGTCCATCCAGGAGCCCCTCCAGGGCAGTGCGAAGCTGTGGGGTCCTCCATTACTCTCGCTGCGGGGGACACGTCTCTTTGGGATGTTTTGATTTCGCGGGTGCTGTGGAGGAGTGGAAGCGGAAAATGCCTTCGATTTGAGCGTGCCCTACGAAAGGAGATTTGGCTTGAGCGAAGGAAGGAAAGCACACCAGAAAGACTATTATTCCTGGATTGTAGGGTTAGGAGAAAACCAGGGGCATGGGACAGGTGGAAGCAGCTCTCTTCCAAGTGGATTCGGTCCTTGCAGGGGAGTTCGTAGGCCAGTGGGACATGTAGATACGTGTGTGAGATGGAAGCATCCAGTACCTTTCAGGTCAGCTTGGTATCATGGAAAAAAATGGGCTTTGGCATGTTCGAGTCCCAGCTCTGCCTTTTGCTAGTTGGTGACTTTGAGCAAATTATTTAAGCTTACTAAGCCTCAGTCTCCCCATTTGAAGAACATTTGTCTTTTTCCTCTCCCCTTAAATGTACAACTACTTTTTACTTTTTTTGGTGTAGGATGAGTAAGAACAGAGATGTAAGGAGAAAAAAATCCAATGAGAGTACATTTTACTAACTTGAAAAATAACTTTTAAGAAAGTTGTTCAAAATAGGAATTGGAGGGCCAGCCTGGTGGCCTAGTGGTTAAGTTTGGCACGCTCTGCTTCCTGGCTGGGGTTCAGTTCCCTGCAGACACCTATACCGCCTGTCTGTCATTGGCCATGCTGTGGTGGCAGCTCACATCCAAAAAAAAAAGAGAAAGATTGGCAACTGACGTTAGCGCAGGCACATCTTCCTCAGCAAAAGAGAAAAAGGAATTGGAGCACTTTTGGAAAAGTAGACCACACTGGCTTGATTGCATATGAAAGTCTGTACAGTTGTCAAGACCCTGTAGCTGATTGGGGTTTCTAGACTTCTACTCCAGGTTAATCTAAGTCTGGTGGAAACCCTTTGTAATGTAATGCCAGTGTTCTTTGCCAGAAGCTGTTTTATTCTTCTTTTATAGGAGTTGGTTGTTTTGAAGGGGCATAATTGGTCCTACAATATATATGAATCCAGCTTATAAACCAGTTTACAGTGGGGTTCTACTAGGCTGATTTTATGGCCTGAGAAGTAAGTGGGCTTTGACCTACAGGCAATTCAAATGACTTAGAAGAGTGTTAAGCAAGTTGGCTTAGCTGCCCAGTTCACCCCTTTGAAAAAAACAAAAACAAAAAGCAAACAGCGTGGCACTATTTTGTTAATGACTTTGTTTTTGTTTTGGGAAGCATATGATTTGTCAGAGGAAAAGCTGATTGTTGAGTACCAGGGGAGGAAAAGCTGATTGTTGAGGACCACCCTGGTATGCATGGGACTAAGACAGTGAGAGAGGAAGAGCTTCGTTACTGCCTCAGATAACGTCAGACACCTGTTTATTAGCGACCAGATACCCAAGGTCAATAGGTAATGACCATTCTTAATAGGAAGTATAGTTCATTGAAAAGAGCAAACATGATTATTTTAGTTTAACATTCCCAGGGGTTTAATAATGTGGAGTGTTCATGGACTGAACCAAGAACATTTAAAAGAACTTAATAGGGCAGTTTCTCCTAATTAGAAAGGTATGCCTAGAAGAATGACTCATTAATATATATATTGATGTGGGAATGGGGTAAGTTGGGCAGAAAGCTAAGAACTATACTTTCCTGGTCAAAACCAGGAGTGCACTTTGAACTTTTATGCTATATATGTACCTGCAAATTCAGAGATTTAAGCAATAATCGATTCAGGTGTGCTTTCTTCATAAAACCTGTGCTCCAAAGCATAGCTGAACTGAAACCAGAGTGTGAAACCAGAGGTTTCTCTCCTTGGGAGATATTGCAGGTATAGCATTGAACACAAAACCACATGCTTTTCTTTTATTGTTTTAACCCAGAACCTGGGCGGCAAGATGAGGGTGGGGATTGAGGGAGAATGACTCTCTATGTCCGTAGATCCATTAGCCTGAAAAAGCCAATTCTTAGCATCTTATCTTTCCAGTATCCTTGGGTGTTTTCTCTTAACCTTTTCTCCATATTCTGATTCTAGTTAGTGGCTTTCTTTAAATTGCTAGGGTTGTTTACTGGTCAAAATATTTATTTAGGCATCCCGAGGCTAGCCCTTTCTCCTTTTCGTTTTGGGACTCCAAATCCCATTACTCATGTCAAAAAGACCCCTTGACATATCTTCTTGTACCTGTGTGGTTCTCTGGGACCATACAGGGACCAAGGAGGTAACCCAGCTCCCAAGAGATTCATTCCTTCATCCATTTATTCATTGAACTAATATTTTTTCCCAGTGTTTGATTATGAAAATTTTCAAACATTCAGAAAAGTTGAAAAAGTTTTACAGTGTACACCCCCACATAAATTCTATTATCGTTCAACAGATATTAATTTAATGCCTACTATTTGCCTGGAGCTGTGCTTACTGTCTGTAAAGACAGAAAGGGCAGAGTAGAGTTAGAGAACAAGGAAGGGTTTGATTTGGCTGGAGCATAGAGTTTGTGGAGGGGTCATGTGACTTTGGTCTGGAAAGTTATGCTGGAGTCATGTTGTGGAAAGCATTGAATTTCATGGCAGGACTTCTGTACTTTACCCTGGTTGCAACTGGGAGCCATTGAAGGCATTTGAGGAGGGGAGTGTCTAGTGCTTTAGAAAGCTCATTCCGGCATCAGTGTTAGGAAGAATTGGAGTAGAGAGGACTTGAAGTCTGAGAGATGAGTTAGGTAGGAGACTTTGCAAATGTCCTGGGAATAGTAAAAATTAAACTGTGAACAGAATGGATTGCAGAAGAGAAAAGAGGAAGACAGTGGGACTTTGTGAGCAATTTGAAACGAGCCCAGGCGTCTGCAAGGATAGTGTGGTGTCATTAAGAATCGGGAAGTCAGAGGAGGAGGAAGCTCAAGGGGGAAGATGGTGTTTTGTTATAAGACTTGGTGGGTTTGAGGGACCAATTAAGTACCCGTGTGGAGGGGCAGCTGAGTGTGGGGAGCCCAACAGCAAGGTGAGGACAGAACAAACATCTGGACCAGCAATTAGTGATCAAGGGGTGGTTGAATGAGAATGTGTGGAAGGAGAAAAGGACAAGACCTTGAGGGAAATCTGAATATATAGAGTTCTTGGAACAGAAAAAATACAGGTGTTCAGTCATCAGTTGGTATTTTAATGATGGTTCTATCTACAGTGTTATTGTAGCCACAGTTCTCCTTGATAACTTACAATGGTCATGAATTAAAAAACGTATCCATATGAGTGGAGTGGAATCTTACCTACTCCCATTATAGGAGGCACGGTGTGCGGGGAGAAGGTGGGGGAATGAGGTGGGAGAGGGGAGGGAAGAGGGAAAGTTAAATACATTTTTATCTGGGACTTTTTGAGTATACAGTGCTTTACCCATGTAAACCATTACCGAATATCAGGAAGCCGGGTAATTTAATGAATTTGTCTATCTTTTCACAAGGCAGCGCCTGCTTAATCTGGGAACCATAACGGCCTATGCTGATGGTGGCCGTGATTTCCAGACAAACCTCAGGTGTGACACCTATTCTGGATGCATGGTCACCGAGGCTTTATCCAAATATTTAGCAACTAAAACTCTCCCCTCCCTTTCTATTTTAATACTTTAGTATGTGCTCTATGTGCTGAATAAATAAATATTCAGCTCTGTAAACCCATCTTATTATAATAATTCACCACCGACAAGGCAAGGGAAATTAGATTTATTTAGCATCTATTCTGTGGCCAGGGACTGTTCTAAGGTCTCAGTTAGAAGGTGAGGACAGGGACTATCTTGAGGCTCTCTCCAGTACCTGGTGTGAGTTTATATGTTTATGTATATCATCTCATGTATCTGTCACTATAACAATGAAAGGTAGTGTGGTTCTGCTCAGAATGCAAATATTTTGTCCCTCTTGTTTACATATCTAAGGTCACTTTCCCTTTTTCCTTCCATTCATTCCATCATGAGTCTTTGGAGAGAGGGTGGGATAGGATCTGGGGTGGACAGCAAGATTGTATTGACTCTGTAATTGATTGTCATTGAGTCAGGTAGGCATAAGGATTATGCTCTGTTTTCTCCGTCCTTTTTTCCTGAAGTGGGAAGTAGCCAGTTGCACAGGGATCGATAGATTGGCATCAGGAGAGAGGTGATCGGACAGTGAGGAAGCACGATGTGTATTGATAGTGGCTTAGTGGATGGAGTTGCTTGCACCTTATTTCAGCGCTTACCCAGTCTGCCTGGAGTCCCTGGGTTTTGTACAAATCTGTCTTCTTCTCCTTGAAGGCAAGTGCTGTACCTTTTTCGTCTTTGACTCATCCAAAAGTTTTAGCAAAGTATCTCACACCTTTGTATACGCACAGAATATCTCTAATGAATTGAATTCTGTTAAAGGAGAGAGAACCTTTTGTGTGGAAAAAGGTGTGGAGGGGCCTCTACGTTTGAAGGGAGCAGGAAGTGTGATTGTTGTAGAGAAAGGCCTGGCTGGGGCAAAGCTCCTAAGCTCCCAAGTGGAGCAGCAAGAAACACAGAAAGTTAAATAAAGAGGAACCCGTTCTGAGGCTCGTGTAGACCTTATGATGCACAGTTTATATTTGACACAAGGGGAAAGTGGCAGCCGTAGCTAATTCTGAAAATGAGAAACTTTCCTGCCTGGGTTTCTTGATGAAGAATGTTGTTAGCAATCAGCAAATCAACTGGAAATAATGTGTTTTTTCCTCCTCCTCTAAGTATTGGAGTGTTTGTAGAATTAACTTGGCTTGGAGGAGAGTGAGCCCCTTGTGCTCTTGCACAGGCGCTTTCTGAACTGCAGACTGCAGCGCCCAATGTGAAACCGAGCTGCTTTCCACAGTTCACTGCACCCCTGCACCTGAATGCTGGTGTCTGCAGTCTGAGACTTTTGCTTCAGAGTAAACTTATTGGAAGCCACTGATTTAGAATTTGTTGATAGATTTTTAAAAAATTCTGTGCTTGAAAAACATATGATTGAACCAGTCTTGTAGCATGGACCAAAAAAATAGCCTTTCTCAGGTTTCTGGCCTTGCAAACACTCCGACAGAAATGCGTAAGTTCATGGCACCCAGAACAGGCATAGAAGTTCCGTCATCAGAGTTGTCTGCAGGAATCATCACTGTGCCTCAGAGCCTGCAGCACTTTTATCCCTGTCCTTGGTGACGTTTTAGAATCCTAGAAATTCCAAGCTGGGAGGAGATGTTGGGAATAATATCATCCATCAAATCCCCATAATTTGCAAATGAAGGAACTGAAGTCCAGAGAGAAGTGAATTGATTTGCCCAAGGATGCACCTGTTGACAAAGTAAAGGCTGGCTCTTGAAGGTCTGTGCATTCGGGAATTGTGGCAGAGACTTTCCTGCTTGTCTCAGAAGAATATAGAGAGCCCTCAGCTGCCCTCGATGTTCTGGCTTTATTGTCTCTTCTTTCTATGTTTGTGGTCTCCCTAACTTCTCTACTGGTCTCAGTACACCTTTCAAATGGGATGTTAAAGCCCATTGATCAAAGATCACCAGGAATACACTTGTAAGACACAAAGTTGGTTTATTAGCTCACCTGCAGCAAAGGAGGACGTATACACGTCCTCCCCCATCCCCAAGGATGGGGACATAGGAAGAGGCCTCTGAAAGGTTTGGGTTTGTGCTAAGTGAGTCAAAGGAGGGTTCAGGGAAGAGAGGACCCATTGGATTGGCTGCTGTCAAGTAGCCGTGGCAGTTCAGCAACTATCTCAGCAGTCTTTGTTCAGGAGGTGTGAGTAACAAAGTGGGGCTGGGAACACATTGGCAAGAAACCAGTCACTGCTCAGAAGAAAGGATTGTAACTGCAGTGTGGCCTTGTGTGTGTAGAAACGTTGTCAGTGCTCTGTTGGGAACATCACAGTGTGATTACCAGTGGAGCTGATTTTCACTTTCTCAGGGATCTGGTGGTCTCTGTCTCTCTCATACACACACACACAGACACACTAATGCTAGTTAAATTCATGGCAAAATGGAGTAGTGGGAGATCTTAGTTAATGGTACCACCATCTCTCCAGCCATCTACGTCAGATCTGGGAGTCATCCTGGATTTTGTTCTATTTCAACATATAATATTTCATCACTCACAAGGTCCTGCTAATTTCACCTTCTAGTTATTTTCAAGTCTGCCCTGTCCACACTATGACTATTGCCCTGCCCTAATTTAGGCTCCATCATCTTTATTCTGGATTATTGTAAATTTTATTAACTGGTCTCTCTGCTTTCTCTCTTTTCTGTTTAAATCCATCCTTACACTATGGCCGTAATATTCTTTTCAAGATATAACGCCCTCGGTAGTTCCTTGTCACTAGATGCTGAGGGCATCTACAAGGCCCTCTACAATCTACTCTCTATTGACTTCTCTGGCTCCATCCTGCTTTTTATCCACTTCCTACTTTATGTTTATATCTTGCCTATGTATTGGTTATCTATTGCCATGCAACAAAGTTTGAAAAGGTATAAAACCATGGCCCAAGAAAATAGGAGAGATAACAGCAAATGAGGAGAGTGGGGAAAGTCATTTAACTAGGAGTTAAGATCAGGGTTAGAAATTAGCTTGGAGATTTGCAGTGGTCCAGGCAAGTAACGATAAGGACCTGGATTAGGACATGGAATTAGACTTAGAGAGAAGAGCTGAATTTGAAAAACATCTAGGAGATTCCATTGGTGATTGATTGGCTGTAGGAACGCAGCAAGAAGGAGACAAGTCAGTCAAGAATAAATCCTGTGTTTCCAGCTTCAGTGCTGGAGAGTGTTTCCAACCAAGACAGAAAACAGAAGTAGGGGACACGTTTAGGGAAGAAGATAAGTAGTTCCGTTTTTTACTTCTTCTTAGTTACTTTTGATTTTTTGTCAATGTAATTCACATATGGAGGTGAAAAATGTCATATTAATAGTTCTTATAATAAAAAATTTCAGTCCCCTAATACTCTCCACGCTTCTCTTATCTCTGAAGTCTCTTCTTCATACTCTTACCTGTTTCTTCTAGTATTTAACTCAAAATTTCTAAGTAATCTGCCTAATCTATTTCTTGATTTATTGCTTTTAGAGTTGTACTTTTTATCAATTTGAGGCATTTTCTATTGACTTCCTAGTAAGCAAGGTGAGAATTTAGCGCTCTTAACATACCTTATGTCCCAACTTTCCTACCCTCCATCCTGTCTAAATGGTTACAGAACTTGTTCTAAACACATAACTAATGTTTCCTCTATTATGTAAGTATTGCTCGCTGCAAGCTAAGTAGTATACTCTAACTGCAATGCCTGTCTTGTACAGCATGATAGTTCTTCATGGAGTTAATAATTGCCTCTTTTCGGGTTTCTTAGTTTTCCATGTCACTATTAGGACTTCTGTCCAAGCCTGCCGACAGAACTGTAGTATCCTTATAGTTACGATTTGTCACAAAATCTCATGAGGTAGCCAGTTATATATGTATATTTTTGAGGATCTTCCCTGTGGATCCCTCTGTCTTGCTGCTCCAATCTGCACTGGTGGCTCTTTAGATATATCTGTCATCCTGAAACCTCTGTCCTGCGTTAGTTCCCTGTTGGTAGAATCCTATGTCTTTCCTTTTTTGGTTTACTTCCTTGTTTTGATGGAACACATCTGCTAGTAGCTTTCTGAGAAGTGGTATATAAGAATCAATTTTTTGAAGCCTTGTGTATACCTGAACATTTCTTTAATTTATCCTCACACTTGTTTGATTATTTGGCTTAGTGTACAATTTTAGTTTGAAAATCATTTTCCTTTTAGAATTTTGAAGGCGTTTTTTCCCCAGTATCTTTTAGGTCTGGTTGCTGCTATTGGAAAGTCCAGTGCTATTTGGGTTCTTGATTCTTTTTATGTGCTATCTCTATTTCTCTTTCTCTCTTTCTCTCGAGTTTATGATAATCTCTTTATTTTTGGAATCTGTTCTATGTCTTTCATGCCTAATGTTTTTGTATTATTTCTTTGATAATTTCCTCCCCTGAATTTTGTCTGCCTTCTTTTTCTAGAACATCTGTTAATCAGATATTGGTCTTCTGGAACCAATCTCCTAGTTTTCTTATTTTTTTTCCTCTTATTTTTTTCAAGTCTTTTTCTCTTTTGGTTAGATTTTCCGGGAGATTTCTGTGACTTTATTGTCCTAGGCTTTTTTTTGTGTGTGTGTGAGGAAGATCAGCCCTGAGCTAACATCCGTGCTAATCCTCCTCTTTTTGCTGAGGAAGACCGGCTCTGAGCTAACATCTGTTGCCAATCCTCCTCCTTTTTGCTTTTATCCCCAAAGCCCCAGTAGATAGTTGTGTGTCGTAGTTGCACATCCTTCTAGTTGCTGTATGTGGGATGCGGCCTCAGCATGGCTGGAGAAGCGGTGCGTCGGTGCACGCCCGGGATCCGAACCCGGGCCGCCAGCAGCAGAGCGCGTGCACTTAACCGCTAAGCCACGGGGCCAGCCCTTGTCCCCGGCTTTTATCAAAATTTTAAAATTGCTACTACCCTATTTTTAATTTTCGGGAGTGTGTTCTTGCTCTTCGTTCCTTTTAAAGACAGCATTCTGTTGTTGAATGAATGCAATGTCTTCTTTTATCTCCTTAAAGGTATTTTTTGTTTTTGAAGAGCTATTCTGTTCCATGCATTACTGCTTTTTCTGAGTTTTTTTTTTCTTCAAGTAGGTTATTTTTGTTTATCTTTCAAATTAGAGGCTTTCTTCCAAGGTCCAGTGGTTCTTTGGAATCTGGTTATATATTAAGTATGAGAAAGTAAGTTACTGGTTGGAAGTTCCATTGTGTTGAAGGGATCTGTCAGCAATTCGTGGGCTCTGTGGAATTGATTGGCGGGTCCAAGAAGTTTCATTGGAGGACCTCACATGTCAGTATGCGTAGACCTTTTCTCTAAGAGGATTCAGTTATTCCAGAGAAGAATCCTTCAGTCTTCTGCACAGGGTGAGGGATGGAGGCATATAGTGCTTGCTGCCAGCTTTCTTGGAGCTGAGTGTTCAAGGGGCCTGTTCAGGGCACATTCAAGTTCAAGGGGAGTGTTCTGGGGTATCTCAGTGTGTAGACTTTCTCTCTGTTTTCAGTCAGGTGCCTCTTCCCCAACTTTTAGTGTGTTTCATATTCCCAATTTTAGAGTTTCTCTGGTTTAATTTTCCAAAGAATAAATTTTCTGTAGAATAAGTCTCTCCCTTCCCCTGTTAGAGTGGAGGAAGGGATCTGAGGCTCTGTCTGCTGTTATAAACTTTCACCAATCCCTCTGTTTTCAGCCCCATGCCTCACCTTGGCCTTCTGCAATATCCAGGACTTACCATTTTTGAGCCTTTCTGTGGTTTTGTAATGTGAATTAGCTTGTTTCTCATTTACATTCTGCCTTCATTCTCTGCAAACTATTTGTTCACTTTCCGTCTAACAACAACAAAATTTGATCTGCCTTATTTGCTATTATTTTTCCTATTTTCTTGGGCCATGGGATTTATACCTTTTAAAAATGTCTTTACTTTCACTTTAGAGGGGTTTCATGAGGGAAGAGAAAAAAATGTGTTGAATTCACTGTGTTTTTGCAGAAGGATTAGGTTCCATTTTGACAGGTTGAGTTTAATATGCCCATGGGACATCAGGTGAAAATGTTCAGCAGGCAGTTGGGTAGATGAGCCTGAAGCTTTTAAGAAGAGCTATTATTTTGAATGGTGTCAGCAGAAGGTGCTACTTAAAGTGATGATACCACTCTGGAGAGAGTGTGTGGAGTGAGATAAGCTGTGGACCAAGGTTAGAATCCTGGGAAACTCAATATTTAGGAGAAGGCAGAGGAAGAGGGAACTATGAAGGAGAACATTCTACAAGATCCATGAAAGCACGATTACAGAAGGCAAGGCAAGGATAAGTTTACCAAAGGGATAATGTCAGTGTGTCAGAGAAGTCACTTAAGGTAGAGACTGAAACTTTTCTTTTAAATTTGGAAACGTGGAGATCATTAATGATGTTGGCAAGGTGGTATGGACAGAAGTCAGAATGCAGCAAGTACGAGACTGAAAATAGTTTTTTTGCTTTTAGAAACACTGACAGAAGCAATAATAGAGGGTGTCTCCATGGCTCAAGAACCAGATGAACAAGTCTGTGGGCTTTTCTGTTGTCTCCACTTGGGATACTATGGACACTTGATTTAAAAAGACTTAATGAGAGGATTCAGTTCTGCATCCTTTTGTTCTTGCTAAATAATCTGGTTGTGACTTTGTCACCTTTTGATTAGCTGTTTGACGATATTTTGGCTGGTTAGATTTTAGAAATCATTTCTCATGGTCAGCTCTCATAGCTTTCCAGGTCTGGTGTGGGCAAGCCAGACTGTATGGCACTTCAAATTCTGGATATGTGGGTAAAGCTGACTATTAACCATGACTTTCTCCAATTACATATATGATGAAATGTTTGTAGGATAATAGAGACAGTGGGGTGCAGTGGGAAAAAGTCCAGCCCGTTACACTTAGAATGAAACCCAAGTTCCATTCTGTTGGGGTCTCTGAGGGAACCCAAAAAATAGCAAGCTGCCTTCTTTCACCCGAGTTCTGGAGAAATTGAGAAGACAAAGAGCAAGGCAGGTGGAGAGCAAAACATCGCCTTTATTACTGAGAGAGACTGGATTGGGTTGGAGCTTTTACTTCTGGGCAAATGGACTTCCTATGACTCAAGCCTAGAGTTGAGCAAACGTGCCTAGCCATTCACAGGCCCACACCGGGTGGAGAGAAAAAGACACTGCTTCCTGTGGGGACAGCAGGAGAGTTGAGCCCAACATGCCCAGTTTACCCAAATTATCCATCAGATAAATCTTTCCACCTCTTACCCCCACCCTCCTCACAGTGAGCAAGAGAGTGGCAAGAGGTGAGTTTCACCACTGATGGAAACATCAGAGCTGGGAAGAAGCAAGCCTCCAAACATGTGTTGGCTTTCAACACCCTGCGTGATATGATACCTGATTCCACTTTGTGCCACTCTTCCCATCACTCACTGGGCTATAGCCATGCTGGCTTCCATCCTCATTGCTTCCTGTTATAGGGGCTTTGCAATCACTATTCTCCAGCCTGGAACTCACCTCTCCTTGGATATTTGCATGGAACTCTCTCATGTCCTTCAGATCTGCTCAGATATCACCTCCTCGGAGGGGCATTCCCTGACCACTCTAACTAAAATAATACCACTCCTTGACCCCATCCCTCTGTATCCCTTTACCCTGGTTAGTTGTCTTCATAGCTCTCATCTCTCTCTCTCTTCCCCACTAGACAGTAAGCTTCATGAAGGCAGACACTTTGTCACTTGTTCTCTGCACCTACTTTGGAGTCTGGCACATAGTATGAGCTAAAGATATACTTGAATGAGTGGGTGTTCCAGTGAACTTGCAGTCTGTCGCAGCTCTGGCTCTGCTCCTGACTGGAGTGTCGTTACTGGGAAGTTACTCCATCAACATGGGCCTCTGTTGAAGAGCTGCACTAACTCCTTTCAAGAGTGGTGGTGAAGATCGAATAGAACAACGTGTGGCAATTGCTGAGGAAAGTACTAGAGTAATCTCAGGGAGTATTACATGGTGATTACTCTCAATTATAATAGTACCTCTTTTGGAATCAGGGAGGAATTTCTTGTCACCTCAGGGAGTGATGGTTAAGGTGATGACATTGCAGAGTTTCCCAGGATCATGCTCATATACAATATTCTCATCCATTGTACCTAATCTTACCCTTGTATTTGCCACATTGTGCATCCTAATTTTTTATTTGAAAAATTTAGTTGTAGTAGGTAGCAAAAAGGAGGCTGATTCTAAAAAAGAATAAGGCTACATTTACTTCAGCACAACTAAAGAATTTCTTAGTGGAAGACACTGCTTTTGCCATGAAACTTAAAGGACTGATGGCTTCAGCCATCCCAAAAAGTTATTTTCAAAACTGAAGGAAGTACACCAGAAATGCATTATGAAGCAATCCCTGGACATGTGATTTTCACTTCTTTGCAGATGAACATGATCTTAAATCTCTTGTAGTTTCCATACCTATAAGTCTTGTAAGTGGTATGCCAAGATAATCCAGTTTACCCAGAATTCTGCTTTTGTCAGAAGCTGCAGGGAGGCAGATTTTGTTATATTATGTCATTTATACAGTGATCTGTGGAAAATACCTGGACTTTGGAATCATTTAGTTCTGGGTTCACATTCCAGCTTTACTATTTAATGGCTGAGTGGGTAGCTTGAGAAAATTAACCCAGGACTTGAGAAACTTTTCAACCTAGAACTTAGTTTTCTCTAAGTTTCTCTGGATGTGTCTTATATGAAGCTCTGGATTTAGGGCTTTTCTAAGAATAGTGTCACAGTCACATAAACACTTGCTGCCTATTAGGAAGTGAAAGGCTCTGAGATGTTCTGTGACCAGGAAGCCCATTTAAGTTTGTTTAACCCTTACAAAATCTGTTAATATCTTGCTGAACAAGTATTCCATAAATTCCACAAATACTCCCTGTGGGAAATCCTGGCTTACAATAATGTCATAAATATCTTAAGAAATCAGTTTAGCTCTCCTTTCCCATTTTTTTGTTGACCACTCAAAATTTTCGCTTAGATCCCTAATAACGACTTAAAATAGAACTCTTGGTGCTTTGTACCTTTACCCACTATATACTGACTCCTCCCACAGTCTTCCCAACCTCCAGTATGGTCTTACTATCCATGTATTAGTTTCCTAGGGCTATTAGTTTCCTAGGTGCTAGCCACTTAGTACCACAAACGGGGTGGCTTAAAACATCAGAAATTTGTCTCCTAGTTCTTAAGGCTAGAAATCCAAAATCAACGTGTTGGCAGGGCCATGTTCCCTCTGAAACCTGTAGGGGAAAATCCTTCTTTGTGTTGTCTAGCTTCTGGTGTTTGCTAGCAATCATTGGTGTTCTTGACTTGTATAGGCATCCCTCCAATCTCTGCCCCCATTGTCACATGGCCATTTCTTTCTGTGTGTCTCTGTCTTTGCATGGCATTCTCCTCTCTGTGTTTTTCTCTTTTTATAAGGGCAGCAGTTATATTGTATTTAAGGCCCACCCTAATGACTTCATTCTAACTTAACTAATTACATCTAGAAAGACACTATTTCCAAATAAGGTCACATTCTGAAGTATTGGGGTTTGGGACTTCAACATATCTTTTTGGGGGACACAATTCAATCCGTAACAAGCCATGCAGTCACTTTGGGCAAAAAACTTAGGAGTCATCCCTGCTTCTTTTCTTTCCCTCAGCCATTATGTCCAGTCTATAAACAAATACTGGTGGATGTGCCTTCAAAATGCAGTTGACCACTTCTCATCACCTCCACTGCCACTCCCTGGCCCCAGCCTCCATCATCTCTCCCTGGATCATTACATCAGCCTTCTAATTGGTATCCTGGTTCCATCATTAGTCTCCTAAAAGTCCACTTGCTAGTTAGCAACAGAGTGATCATTTCACATTTCAAGATTCTGATTAGACCGCATTACTCCCTTACTTAACAGCCTCCAATAGTCTCCCGTTGCAATTAGAATAAAATGCTAATGCATATGAAGACAGATGAGACTCTACATGTGTTGGCCCTAACTACCTTCCAGACTCATCATGTCCCGCTTCCTCCTTCATTCACTGTGCTCCCATCAACCAAAAACAAAGCTTGTTTGCACCTCAGGGCCTTTGCACTGCGTACCCAGAGTTGTGTTTCCTGACCACTGTTAGCCTAAACACTTTTTTGAGGATATTTTGAGCAGGGAGCGCCTAGGTTATAGGTGTTCCTCCAACATATTTTGTTGAATGAATAAAGGTCATGGGGTATGTTCCATTAAATTTTTAGGTATTACATAAGAATAAAAAGACTTTCCTGATCAAATATTGTTGGTTTAGGAAATACTGGGCTAAAGTTTTAACAGATTTATTTACAGCAGAACTTCTCAGTAACTTAATAATTTAATTCTGCAGGGATAGAGTATGTTGTATTTCCAAACTTAGCTGAATAGGGAGGAGGGACCCTGGCCCTCCTGGCACATTTTGGGAGGTGCTGGTGTTGGGACTATGGAATGGTCTTTGGAGACTGATTAGGACTGGTCTCAATTCCTTGCTCTACCACTTACTAGCTGTGTGACCTGTGCAAGTAACTAAAATTCTCTGAGGATCAGTTTCTCATCTATAAAATAGGATGATGATAGTACCTATCTGGTAAAGGTTAGAAATAAAAATATAAGGTCATTAGCACAGTTCCTGTACATAGGGAACATTCGATAATTTATAGCTATTACTTGTATCATTATCATGATGATGCCTTTGATCATGGGGTTGGTCTTTCTATTTCAAAAGTGTTATTAATGTTTTGGGACACGTCTGCTTTTTACTTCCCACCCCCACTCTGATTTTCCTTCTGGTTGGAGTGAGATTTCAAGGTAAAGCTTCCTGCTTTAGTGTCAGATAATATTGTTTTCTCCTCTTCCTGTTTGTTTTTATTCTCTACCTGCCACATAACTCGAGTTTGTCTCCCTTTTCTCTGAGTCCAAGGATATGGTGGCAGAGATTAGACACCACTGTCTGATGCCAGTGGGGCGGCCTGTGAAAAGGAGATAGGCATGGAAGTCTCAGTGCCACTTCAGCAAAAGGTTGCCCGTTACCTTGTGTGTCATGTACCATGTCCTCCCGGGGAAAAGAGTGCTTCAAATATCAATTTTAGAAATTAAAATGATGTCTTAAGGAAAATGAATAGTGGATCCCTCAAAATAAGGGTTTGCTTTTACCATGTGTTATTTGCATGGAAATCCTTTAGCAAAATAGTTAGATTTGGGCTTTGGGTTAGTGTTTAATTCAGGGTTGCACAATAGCCCTTTATTACAGGATTCGAATGTTTTGGAAATGCTTAAATCATCTTGAGAGGTGACTGAATCTTTTCTAAATAGAGGAACCACTTTCTTGAACCCTTATTTTATTGCAGATTTCATGGAAATATCTGTTACCAGTGGGCCTGTTTTTTGTTTGTTTGGGGAATGTTTTTATGATGTTCAGAGCTACTAAAGCCAGTTCAATATGTAAGGAAAATCCAAATAGCTATTTTAATTGCAGCTATAACATTAATTACATGAAAGATTTTTATCCTTTGATTGGAATAATCTGTAATGTGAAATGGAGATGTGAGAGGAGAGAAGAGGGCGTAGGGCTGCTTGAAACGTTTGCTCTCTGTTTCTTGGTCCTCATTCTCAAGTTTGTGGTTTTGGTTCTTTTTTCACTGGTAGAACACACACCTTCCAGTGGCCTTTTCAGGTTTCTGTTCTTGAGGCCTTGCATATCTGGGCAGGTTGTTTGTTCCTTCCACACAGATGAGAACTTAGCAAGATTTCCCCTTTTTGTCTCTTCTGGTGATCATTTCAGTTGGAATTGGAGTGTGAAGTGATGGAAAGTAGTTTCTAGTTTACTTTTCAAATAAGGAACATGAAATATATGCAAATAAATGTTTAACAATTGCCTATCTGGGCGAAAAAGCCCTGATCTGTGGTGTTTACTGATTTCTGTGGTATGCCTGCTCCTACCATGGCTGATTTCAAGCTACCACCAAGACGTTACTGAATACAGAGTTGGAAAGACGTGCATGGTAGCAAACCATTGTATAATTAGTCCACCAGACAAATACAAAAAATATAACTCCAGAGCACAGAGCATAGTAAAATGATTAGGAAGTGATGAATTTTTGGTATTTATTACTTATTTTTTTAATATAACTTATTTAGTGGTAAGTTTTTATAGTTTAATTTTTAACAGTGGCCATGTTGAATAACTGGCTCTCAAAGTTCCTGGAAATCTGACCATTGGTTTTAACACATTGACTGGGACCCAGAGAAGTCACTGTCTTGCCCAGGGTCCACTGAATAAGTCGCGGCAGAACCTGGATTAGTACAAACTTTTTCTAAAAATCAAATTTGTCTAGAAAGATTTACGTATTAATGTTTCTGTTTATTAATTATTATTTTACTGCATCCTCTAATGATCTATGAAAGAGGCTTAGGACTATTGCAGGATGTTATTATCTTTTGAGACAATAAGAGTCAGAATATCCAAATATAATTGTCACCAAAAATGGGAGAGTGGAAAACGGATTAGATTTAAAACCATAACTAAATCCTAGCTTTGAGTCTTAGCCTACTGTTCACCAGTGGTGTGATCTTAAGCAAGTCACTTACTTGATTCTCTGGCTTCAGTTTTCTAGTCTGTAAGATGAAGGAATTAGGCCACATGAACATCTAATATCTCATATAGGCCTAAAATATCATGACTCGTTATTTAGATCCATCAGTTCAACAAATATTTACTTAGTACCAATTATATGCACATTTGTTATGGACTTTATGCAGGCAGAACTAAATACAAATATAATATAATTGTTATTATTATAACAGCATCTCACATTTATGCATAACCTTCTAATTTACCAAAGAGAAAATTTACTTTGAGTCTCTGAGGTTCTATGGCTTTAGGAGATCAGGGCACATCTTCACAGAATGTTAGAGAAAGAAGACCCTATTCTAAAAGAACAAACAGAATGCTTACTCCTAGGAAACGCAAGAGGTCATAACCAGGTAGTAATAAAGAATAAGGAACAAGCGTTTTTTTGCCATGTCTATCAGTTGCTTCACTTTGTCTTAAAAAAAGCAAAACTAAAAACTGTTTTTTTCTGATTATAAGATTAATTATTCTAGAAAATTTAGAAATTCTTAAGACATTAAATAAAGAGAAAATACCATATGTTCAATTTAATAGCCTGCTTTTCTTTACCTAACATTTTATTATATTTTCCAGAACATTCTCAGTAGAGTCATTTTAATTGCCATATATAATTTCATCTTTTTGGTGTACAGTAACTTGACTTGTTTAAATTGTTGTAAGTTTTTACTATTCTAAAGAACACTGTGATAAATAGCTTTATTTATAACAAAAATCATGCATTGGACACATGGTTTCCAACTGTAATATTTAAGGTTTAGTGGGACAATTGTAGCAAATCATATACTTTTGACCTTTAGCTTATTTGATGTTGCCAATATTGCTTTGTAGTCACCTAGATTTTATTCTGTTCCTAAACATTTGTTAAGAGGAACAGCTTGCCTGAATCCTTTGATATGAGATATTTGAACTGGAAATAGTACCAGTGTTTTCATATCATTTCAAGTAGACATATGATACAGAATATGGTTAATAATGTTTTTTTTCGCTTTCTGCAGGCAATAGCTTCTAGTATGGGGTTTATTAGTTTAGAAAGTGCTCAATAAATGTTCGTTAAATGAAAAGATGCAAGCTAATTTAGGATAAGCAAAAACATTTGAGAAGGCTGTTAAGAAAAAAGAAAAACACTTCTCTATTCATGATAATAGCTTTCATTTTTGTTAGGAGAGATGACAGCTAGGCACATTCAGGAATTCTGACTGTTAAATGAGAACTGTGAAATGAAGTGTCCTGTTGCTTTAAATCACCTACATGGGAAATCAGGACTCTAATAGTCATTTGATTAAATGTTAATGAGAACTACTAAATTGACCCAACTCTTACTTTTACATGTTAGATCTATGTCAATTAAAACAAGACAAGTTTTACCTGTTTCTTTCTTTAACATCCTTGAGTCAACATCTGCTTACAAGAGAGTGCTGTATCTACCCTGGTTATTTAAATATTAATGACTTCCAGTAAAGAGGCTGGAGGTTTGCAGCAGAAAGATTGAGAAATTAGATGGCATGATTAGTTTCTTGTTTCTGCCCCCAGGAAAAACCCTCTTACTGGAAGAGAATCTTCCAGTATGATTTAATGCCACCGATTTTTTTCCCAAACCAACTAGAAAGTAAGATTGTTAATTTCAAGCATTCCTTGAAAGTACCTATGTTATTAAAACATTATCTGTGTAACAAGTTCATATAACAACAAAAAAAAATTTTATCAGTGCCGTAGTGGTCATTACCCTTGGGTTCCTTGGGAACCTAATTTCAGTTTCTAAATTCATTTTGTTCCTTATTATAGTCAATAATAGGCAAAAGCATTTTTTAGCTACATACTGTATTTAGTTGTTCTTGTTTACATTAAGTATAGGGAATTCTACTAAGTTAATCGTGAAAGGCTCGACCAGGATTATATATTCAATCAAATTATAATTATAAACTTTTATCTCCTGGGGAAATATGGCTGAAAAACTTTTTAAATTTGATACAACCAAGATTTTCATATTATGCCAAACTGGGTTGTGATAAGCATGTGGTTAATAGATTTTTACACATTTTGTGTTTTTAAGATGTTTTAATGGCTTGGCATTTTAAAGCACGGAACAATCAAAAGCAGGCATTATATTTGCATAATTGTATATGTCTTTTTGTATCCAGAAATCTGTGCGGAGTATTTATTCATTTCATGTATTTTACTTAGACTTTAGAGCTAAGAACTTTGATCATGCTTAAACAGCAATAGTGCAGAGTAATGGAACAGCAGTGATGTGGGCATCATAATACTTACCAGGGTCAGGATTAAGGTGAGACAAGTGAGGCACCTGCTTTGGGTGTAAAATTTGAGCGCCAAAAAACTCAGTAAGCAAGATAAATATAGAACTTTAATGCAATATTTGAGAAAAATCAGAATTAATGCAAAGAAAAAATCCATGATAAACAGAATATCAAAACTTTAGAAAAAGACAAGATCCTACCCTGCATGCATCTGACTCACTTTACCCTAGTCCTAACTCTGATTGGATTCAGCATATCCTTGGTTAAGGAACTCCTTTGAGTCAGGCTTTCCTTATCTAAAATTGGTGATAATAATCCTGGATTTCCTGGTTGAGTTATTAAGATATACAAGTTAGCTAAAAATACATGGGAAAGATGAATCCTCTAAGCAAACATCAAAAGATCCTTGGAAAGCTTTAAGGTAATGTCAATGAATAAGAAGCATAAACTGCAAGAGAAGCAAAAGGTTTATTTAGGGTCTCCAGAATTGCAATTCCAGGAGCATAGGTTCAGGTAGAAACCCAAATAGTATCCCACTGGGGAGTAAAGGTCAGGGGCTTTTAAAGGCACAGGAGGGAAGTTGTATTACAAAGAATGTTAATTGGAGCTGGAGGCAGAGGCTAGTCTTGGCTAAACGTTGATTGACTATTGTTTCTATCTTCAGAAAGTCCACAGTCCTCAGTCTTTGTGATCAGGATGTCCGTTCTCCTGCCGACTTCTCAAACAATTGCTTGTAAAACAATTGCCGTTTTGGCCCAGTCCAAATTGGCCCAGTCCAAGAGTCAACATAGCAAGGCACTTTCTCTGGAAAGGCAGCTCTGACTCCGTTTAAAATGGCTCCACTATAGTCAATTTTGACAATGCTGGTTAAGTTTGAGGCCTAATTCATGAGTTTGCTTATCAGCTAGCTCTAGGGGCAGGCACCTGATGATAGTTGTAGGGCCCTCCTGCTCTTCCTTCTTTCTTTTGTGTTCTTGGATGCAAAGTTGAGTGATTTGTAAGAGATGAATGAGGTAACCCAAAACCCATTTTGTTTATTTTCAATTTCCCTGCAGAGTGCCCATGGACAACTGAGGTCTCACCTTTGCTCGAGTTGCTCCACCCACCAGTGAAGCCTTCCTCGTTTCTCTTGCCTTTCTGAGTTCCTTCCACCTCTCGTTCACATGCGACCTTGTCACGGCCTCCCTAGGTTCTCTCGCCCTGAAGTGTGTTCTCAATCCTCTGCCTTCCTGTAGTGGATAACTGTCTGCCACTCGTTTGGTGATCAGTTGGAGTCCTTATTGTCTTGAGGTTTTATCTAATCCTGCACTGAATTTACTTTCCAGACCACAGTTTTAGAAATAAACATTGTTTCTCTAGTTATGTTGTAAATCCCTTGAACAGCTGCGTTAACTTCGGGGTGAGCAGGGATTGGGTCTGTCTTACTTAGTTGGTATTCAACATGCTTAGCAAAGGGCCTTTAACACACAATAAATTTTTTTTGAGTGAATAAATAAATGTCTTGCCTGTAAAAGGGCTAGAGAAATATTTACTCTTTGATTTATTTGTGGAATGTTATTGTTTTCATCCCAGGCCTGGAAGGAATGGTTGGTGCCATGTGGAAGGCGACTGTTTTGCTGGTCCTGTTGATGCTCAGCCCTGGTGGTGATGGGCTGTTTCGCTCCTTATACAGAAGTGTCCGGGTTTCCACACCACAGAAGGGAGATGCAGGACAGCCGTTAGTTCTTACTCCTTATATTAAAGCTGGAAACCTCGAAGAAGGTAAGTTTAAATCAGAAAACCACTGGTTACTTTCAACATTTTTTTTTAAAGCAATTATTTCACAGGATCCAAAATACATTGTGGTATTTTACTCAGTTGTTTTATTTCCAATATGAATGATTTGATGTCATATAGTGTCAGGATTTTGATCTAAAATGAGTGTTCATCAGGGCCAGATTATCTAGTAGTTGAGTCCTTGCACTTCAATTTTAAAACTAGTATGGTGCCTTTCTACAGCTGGTCACTTAATAAGGTTAATACTAACCTTAGAACTCACTGTGTATCAATTACTGGTTCCAAGCATTCTACGTAAACTCCTTTAAGTAGCACAACAACCCGGGGAGGTGTACCCATTATACACACAAGAAAACTAAAGCAGAAAGAGATTAAGTTACTTGCCAGAGTCATACAGACATGAGTTGGTAGATGCGGGATTCACACCCAGATAGCCTCATGCCAGAATCTAAGCTCACAGCCACTGTGCTGGGCCCCCTTTCTTGGCAAGTGACCCAAACATCGTAGGTCTCAGTTTCCTCATTAATAAGATGGAGATATAACAACTTACCCAAGTCGCAGGGATGTTGTAAGAATCAGATGGGAAAGTGCACATGGAAACTCTTTATGACCTGTAAATTGCTCTCTAAATACTAGTGTTTGCTTTTATTTGGAGATTGTGGGGTTTTCCATTATTATTATTAATAGAAAAAAGATGTCATTCACTGTCATCAGAGACTAAAATTTATGACCTGTCTCTGCTCTTAAAGCTTCTTCATGCTTAGGTAAATCACTGTGTAGATGAATTAGTCTTTCTGGACCTCAGTAGGCTCCTGAACTAGAAAATAGTATACAGGCAGCTATTCTGAGGAGCAGTTTGTAAAAGCAAGCAGAGAAATGGGGCGGTGGCTGGAGGGAGCTATGGGGTCAGGAAGGGTCTGGAAGAGGATAGGAGATAATGTGTTTGCTGATGGAAGTGATCCAGCAGGGGGGTATGTTGGTTGCAGTGGGCGAAACTCTTGCCGCAGCACTTTCTTTAAGTAGATGAGAGACATGGCATCTGGCGCATAGATGGAGGCGTTGGTGTTTGCTCCGTAGCACGGAAGTTTATCCCTAGTCACAGGTGAAGGCGGAGTTAATGCCTGGGAGGCTGGTAGGTTGGTAGAAGTCATGGGACTGTGGAAGTGATACTGGAAATTTTAGGGAAATGATCATTTTAAAGATCAAAAATAAATGTTCTTGTTTACAGTCATGTGCCGTATAACGACGTTTCAGTCAACGACAGACCGCATATACGACGGTGATCCCAAAAGAGTAGTACCATATAGCCTAGGTGTGTAGTAGGTTATACCATCTAGGTTTGTGTAAGTACACTCTATGATGTTCTCACAATGACGAAATTGCCTAATGACATTTCTCAGAACGTACCTCCATCGTTAAGTGACGTGTGACTGTATTTGGTTGAAAACCAAAACATTACCGTATCTTAAGGGTACATTTGAGTCATGTTCATGTGTCTTTGTCTGAAATACGCATTGGCTCCATGTTTCACCATCTCTTTTCTAAGAAAAAGGTGAAAAACTTTGATAATGTAGTCAGTGTACATCAGTGTACATTTGATAGTGTAATCAGTGACAATGTAGTCAGAGAATGTAGTCAGTCTTTTTGAAAAAAGACTCATTTTTACTTGATGTAGAAAAGTCATGAAAAGATGGTAGCCCAGTGGAATAGACTGATATCACTAGACATATAAGAAGAGGCAGAATACCATTAATTCAAATCCACCAAATTGGATCATGTGCATTCATTTTGGCTTCCTTAATAAGTGGATTCTGATGACTTAGATTATGTTCATTAACATAAATCAAAGCAGATCATTTAGTTTAGAGAAGAAAAGGAGTTAAATACTCATAACCAGACCCTACCAATCCACAGATGAGGAACTCGAGACTCAAATACCTTACGTGACTTGGCCAAGGGGATGCAGATATGAGTAGCAGAGATGGGTTTAGGACCCAAATTTTCTGACTTCTGCTCTGTGATTTGCCTGCTATAATTTTTTTCCCTTTGTGTAAGAAGCTTGTGCCCTTCTGGAGTAACCAGATGCACACACATGAAACAATTAATGAATAAGGCTGTGCATACTAAAGTCCTGAAGAATTGCATTTGAGGTAGGCATGCTGGAAATGTTTAGAAGGAAGCTGTCCCTATTGGTTGGCATAGTCCAGGTAGAAATAGTAATAGTAGGAGTAGTAAAAGTAGTAAATAGCTAACACTTAGTAATTATATCCCCAGCACCTTGCACAATGCCAGTACTTAGTAGGCACTCAATAAATTTTTGTAGAATTTAAATTGGAGACCTAACTTTGTGCCAGGGGTTGTGCCTTACACACATTAGCTCATTGAATCTTCAAGGCAACCCTAATGAAGAATGAATAATTATTGTTCCCATTTTACAGATGAGAGAACTAAGGCCCAGAGAAATTAAATATCTTGCCCAGGGCCATTTAAAGCTAGTAAGTGGCAGAGCTGAAATTAAAACCTATCTCTGCTGACGCCAGAACCCAAGGTATGAACCACTGTGCTGTGTGATCAGCTCTAGACTTGAGGGTGTGGCGTCAGATTTGGGTAAATAGAAATGAGCCTTGCACAGAGTGAGGGCACAGCTTAAACAAAGGCAGTAAGTGAAAGTGGCCATGGTGCGCCTGTGTCATATGTCTGGTAGAATCAAGTGAAAACAATAGAGAAATCCGCCTGAGAGACTGTCCGCATCCCTCCCATTCCCGTATTTCTTGCCTACAAGCATTTCGTTGTTACAGGCGTCAGCAGTAGCAAAGACAGATTCCGAGGGAGGTAGTTTTATCTTCTGTCTTTTGGTGCAAAGCCTGATAGATCACCATCTGATGAGTGACAACATTTAAAATATTAAGTCTGATGTAATGTCACTTTCTGAAGTTCTGTTATACAGTTAAAATCTTTGAACGGAATTTTAAGTGGCTGATCCAAAATCTGGTACATCTGGGTATTCAAATGCAGCCCCGATAACATAATTAAGAATAATTTTATTCATCCGCTTTCCTGAAAGTTCAGGAAGCTCTGGACTGATGGTCAGCTTGTTCCCCTAAATCCCTCTTGTTTATAGACTCTGTCAAAACCTTAGGAACGTGAGTCTTGATATCTCAATGGAACATTTTTGAGATAAACGGTAATTCACAAAAAGACAAGGGAAATTTTTATTTTTTTAAATCCCCAATTAGCTGGCTTAGTTTTATATAATTGTAATTGCATGTTTGCTTTCTCTGCAGCTAGAATAAATCCGTACTCTCTGAAACAAAATGAATAAAGGAGGCAAATTTTAGCATATTTATAAACACTGCATTTTTGACAAACTTTAAAGAATATTTTGCTATTAGGTCTTAATTTATTATTACTTAGAGTCTGAGAATGCCTTGCCCATACTGATGATGACCTGAGTCTTTGCGATTGTGAAGTCAGCCTGATAGTCGGTTCAAGCCCTTTGGTCATACTCCAGTCTTTTTGAAAGTGTTTATAACACAAACACTGGTAACTGAAGTAAATTACGAGGAGGAAGTGAAATCACTTCAAAGAAAACCTTTTTCCTTTTTTTGATGCTTCGAAACATTTGTATTGTGAGTCATGGTTCCAGGAAGAAAGAAACTCCTACATCGTGGGAGTTTATTTTCCACATTCTGTTAATAGACTCTGGAAGGATGAACAGAACATTTGAAAATATAAAAAATCATTTTGGTCGAAAGGACTTTTCACTATTTCACTGTGGTTTAGTTAAAGGGAATTTAAAATTTGAAACAAGGTGAAACACTTTTTTTGTGGGCCAGAGAAAAGTTTTTCTAGATTCCTTAAGATCTTAATAAGGCCTGCCTGCCTTAGGAGGTTTTTGTAGAAATAAGCTAATCCCAGTGCATTGTCAGTGTGGCCTATTTTAGTTCATTTGCTCCTTCATTCATCCATCCATTCACTAACATTCATTCATTAAAAGTATGTATTGAATGTCTTAAGCATGTAAACCAGCATGCTCTGTCCCCAGGGGTACAAAGATATACAGGACAAATTTCTTGCTTTTCGATAGCCCCTGATCTAGAAGGGAAGGTAGGAAATGTACCTGAGTGAGTACAAGGTAGCAGAGAAACAACTTTGGAATCCTCAGAAAGGGAGGGCTGGGTAAGCATGAGTGCTTTTCAGAGAAGCCAGCAGACCTTGTGCTGTGCCAGTCTCAGAGAGATAGATTGATTCAATCATCCCTCTCCCATTTTCCATTCCCTCCAGCTCGTTTCTATTATATATATGTTTTTCTTCTTATTTTACTTTGACCTTTTTCATTTTTCTCTGTCTTTCTTGAATCCTCTCCTGCCCACTTACCCCTCTGTGATGCACATCTCACTCATTCCCAGCCCCTCGGTCTTCAGTTCTCCACTCTCCTTTTTTTGGGGGCGGCGGGGGGAGTCTCTGATTTTGAGAGATTAATAGTTTTGCAAAAAAATATTTCAAAAGTGGTTTAGGTACAAACTTCCAGTTATAAAAGAAATGTCATGGGGACGCAAGGTAAAGCATGGTGACTACAATTAACAATACTATATTGCATAATTGAAAGTTGCTGAGAGTAAATTTCAAAAGTTCTCATGCGAAGAAAAAAGAATTTTGTAACAATGTATGGTAACAGATGTTAACTAGACTTATTGTGATCATTTCACAATAGATACAAATACCGAATCGTTATGTTATACATCTGAAACTAATATAATGTTGTATGTCAATTATAGCTCAATAAAAAAAAATGGCAAAAAAAAAAAAAAGTGTTTTAAAGGCTGCCCAGCCCTGGAGGTGATCCTTCTTTGGGCTAATTGAGAGTGGAAGCAAAGAAGGGGAGGGGGGAGAGATGGCAGCTGGAGGGAAGGGGGTGGAATGGGGGCAGGGCTGGCACACAGCACTTTCCCTGAAATCTCTCCCTTTTTTTTCCTTAAAATCTTCTTCTCTCTTTCATTTTTTTTTTTTTCTTTTTCTTTCTTTTTTTGCTTTGACTTTTTCTGGCAGGGAGGGATAGATCTCACTGGGAAGAGCTGGAGAGGTTGGATTAAGCAATCTTCCCTGGGGCAACTGGACTGAGCCAGAAAAAGGCAAAGTCCTCCAGGCTTCTAGACTGCACTTGGGGTGGCCCACGGGCTAATCATAATCATCCCTCCCTTTGCCTGAGCCCTTATTTTATGTCCAGCTCCGTGCTAAGGGTTCCTATGCATTTTTTCGTTTGATCCTCCCAGAAAGCCTGGGGTGGGGGAATCAATATCCACCTTTTGCACAAAAGGAAAGAGGAGTCAGAAGGATCAAGTGACTTGCTAGGCAGCCTCGTCAGGATTGCAAACCCAGGTCTTTCCGACTCGGAAACCCATGCTCTTACTGTTGTGCCAGCCTAGCAGGACCCTCTGGGAACTGCCCGTTGAGACCTTTCCTTTGTCCCCACCGTCTCCTCTGCTCCCAGGTGCCGTCTGCTCCAAATCAGCAGGTCATTTCGCAGATGACAACAGTAGTGGTGCTCCCTACAAGCCCGCTTCTTTTCTACAGGTTTTACGTGCGTGGACTCTTAAGGTCGTCCACCTTTCGTAAATGAGAACCTGAAGCACAGAGAGATTAAATGACCGCCCAAAGGGTCACAGAGCTGGTCAATAGCAGTGCTAGGATCAGCAGAGTGCTGGGGAAAGGGAACAGTGTGGTGCAGACGATAGTTTCCCTTTGCAGGGCACATCCATTTTAAAAGAGGAACTTGTAGCCCCAAAGCAGTGGTGTGCTGGTAAAAGTTGAACAGCCAGCTCTGGGGGTGGGGCCCTGATTTGTACACTGATCCCCGAGTGTAAATATTCTCACCGTGCCTTATTGCACCCTCTCAGTGATGTCTCTGAATGCCGAGTGGGGAAGGGATGCTGACAGTCGGCACTCCAGAGCCTGTGGGCTCCAGCACCCACTGAAGACATCTTTAGTCGGCGGCATGTGTGAAGGACCAAGCTTCCTTATCTCCTCCTCTCTACTCACCAATCTCCCACTTAACATGTCTCAGACTTAAATAGCTTTTCTTGAATGATTAGTTTTTTTGGGGACTCTTGCTTTGTCACCACTAAAGGACTCTTTTTCACCCAGACTTCCCCTTCTACCTTCTCTCCGCACCCTGCTCCCTCCTTCCCCACTCCTTTTCTAATCACTGCTTCTCCTTCCACTCGCTGCCCCCTACACTTTCTGACTGACTCTCTAGCTGAGAGGTGGTGTAGCAGGGTGGGGGAAGGAGCAAACTCTGCAGCCTGTCTGCTAGGTTTAAATCACAGCCCTTCTTTCCTGGCTGTGTGATCTTGGGCAAGTTACTTAACCTCTCTGTGCTTCAATTTTCTCATCTGTAAAGTGGGGATAATAATTATACCTACCTCATAATGTAATGCCCTTGGTACAGTGGCCTTCTAAGTGTTAGCTCCTGTTAGTATTATTTCCTCTTGGGCCACCTCAGCTGTCTGAGCATTCCCTCTTTCCCCCTCTCTGTCCCTGTTCCTTTGCTGCCATAAGAGAGCCAGGACCTCGGCCCTCTACAACTGTCTACAACTGTCCTATTTGGCTCCCTCTGAGTAGCCACGAGACCACCCCCAGTCTCACCGCCTGCCTCTCCCCATGCTCCCTACCCTCCCCAGCCTTCCCCTCTCCCCACAAGCCTCCCTCCATTCCCTTATGGAAGTGGCAGGCCTTTGCTTTCATGATGACGAGTGTGGAAAACACAGGCCTCCCCAGGGCTGACAGCTACTTGGCTCTGTTATTTCTCTTGGACCCCTACCTTTTGGGGTCAGGTGACTTTATGCTGCCCTGGCCTTCCAGGTGGCCCACTGTGAACACCTTGGTTTGTTTTTTTTGAGTGGAGCTGAGGATAGGTGATTTTCTTTTCTTCTTTTTAAAAAAAATCTTATCATATCTCATAAAATATATTTGGGAACCCCCCCAAAAATGCACAGAATATCTGTTGTCCTTGGCAGATTGTACACGTTGACCATGGAATTGGCCAGGGCGTGCTGGAATTTGCTATAGCAAGTACCTGTATGCCAGTCTCCTTATAGCCTTTCTGATTGCTCCATTGCAGACCTGGCCCCGAGGTGGCTAACGCTCTATTATTTCTCTAATCTTTGGGTAAATTTTTTCCTCTGCTAGGGAGACAATTGAGTTTGGTCGCTCCTTTCCCCGGATCGAATGTGAAGAGTTACGCTGGCTACATCACTGTGAACGAGACATACAACAGCAACCTTTTCTTCTGGTTCTTTCCGGCTCAGGTAGGCCTGTGGCAGTGCCCTAACAGGACACTGACCCCTAGAGCTGACTGTGCTGCACCAGAGTAGAAATGTTAGCCCCAAAACAAACCTACAGGTTCTTTTTTTTAATCTTTCAGATTTTTTTTTTCTAAAAATAAGTGCCAGTGACTCTGTGTGGTGTTCCTGTTTATGTGCAGGAAACAAATGTTTGTGGGGAAGGTCCAATTTTTAAATTCCTTGCAGCCTTATTTGGAATATTAATACTACCATGTTCTTCCTGCCACAGTCTTCTTCCTATCCTTTTGTTGTTTTGTTCTAAAAATACCTGGAGCAGGGATGGGCGGTGGGGAGCCAAAGAAGGATGAGTGAGGAGGTTCCTGAAGTTCGTAGGTAATGCATGTGGAAGCACATGTAAACTTAGTGGATTGTGGTCTTGTGTGTTGCTCTGTCTGCAGATTTTGCTGTGCAAATTATTATTCTTACACTCCTCCATGCATCTAGTACCCATAAATTGAGCAGTACTCCGTGGAAACACAGAGAAGAGAGAACAAAGCTCATTCTGTGGGTCTTTGGGGTGGGGACTGGTAACACAGGATGGTTTATCTGGAGGAGAGAGCTGCTCACCTTCTGAGGTCCTACACAGACCCAGGTAGGTACATCCTTGTACTTTATCCATCCTGTTCAAGTTTATCCATCCTATTTAGTTCATAGGAAGGTGGCACAGTTCTTCAGCATGAACAAATCACTTTAGGCTTATGGGTACTGTTGGGTGTATTGGTAGAGGTGCTGAGATGCATAAAAAAATCTTATCCCACCACAAGGTAATTTTCTGTCTTTATTTTCCAAACTGGATTTGCTTTAGAAGCCAGAGAAAACAAAGAAAAAGCTATCCTTATGGAGGATGGTATTTATATTTGCATGTGATTTGCATATAGCAGTGTTGCATATGCAATGACTGGGTAAATTGCTTAATCCAGGGTACTTTTCAAATTAAATTGCTTCCATTGCTGCTGTTGGGTTGTATTTTCTTGACTTCTCATTTCTGCCTTCTCAACCATGTCCTTTGACATCGTTCACCATATAGTTGTGGGTGGAGGGGAGGCGTGTAACAAATGGTGAGGAATTCCATATACTTTTTGGATGGGATCATAGTAGTCTTCAGGCTGTCACCTACTCTGGGAAGCCTTTCCTAGACCCTAGAGAGTTTCTTACTTATTTCTTCCTTGGTGTTACTGTTGAGTGAGGCAGGTAAGATGCCTAGAGCACAAAATTTAAAGAGAGACGCACTCTAAGGGTTGTACTAGTGCAGGGTTGGCACCTGAGTGCCTTCTAGACTCCTGCTGGTGCCTCCCATTGGTGGAACCCAACTGGAAACCAGGGGGCGAGGGAGTCTGGTCCCGATATGTCTGACTACCAGGACACAGAGCTGAGGAGAGACCTTCAGATCTTCAGAAGCAATCAGGAAAATATCCAAATATTCTGCACAGTAGTGTTAGGCAGAATTGATATAAATTAAGCCTAGAAGTATGACCTAATTCTAACAGGTGGAAATTTCCTTGTGTTCTTGGAAGTCTCTTAAACTGTGCCTTTCAGAAATACCATACATGTGCATTTTTGATATCGCGTCTATCAATATCATTGAATACAGCCATTTATCCTGAATCCCTTTGTATTAGTTTTCTATTGCTGCTGTACGAGTTACCACAAACAGTGGCTTCAACAACACAAATTTATTATTTCACAGTTCTGTAGGTCAGAAGTTCGACACAGGTCTTGCTGGGCTAAAATTAAGGTGTCAGCAGGGCTGTGGTTCTGGAAGCTCTATGGGAGAATCTGTTTCCTTGCCTTTTGCAATTTCTAGTCTGCTCACATTCCTTGCCTCATGGCTCCTTCCCCAGTCTTCAAAGCCCGCATCAGCGGGTTGAATCCTTCTCACGTTGCGTCACTCTGGCTAACTCCATAGTCACATCGCCTTCTCTGACTCTTCTGCCTCTTTCTTCTACGTTTAAGGATCCCTGTGATTACATTGGGCCCACCCACTAATCTAGGATAATCTCTCCATTTTAAGGTCAGTTGATGAGCAACCTTAATTCCATCTCCAACCTTAATTCCCCTTTACTGTGTCTTAACATATTCACAGGTTCTGGGGAGTAGGAGGTGGACATCTTTGGGGGCCATTATTCTGTGCAAAATGGATACTTGAAAAATTTGCCTACATCAATGTTTTTCGATATGTTCTCTCTTAGTGATTCTTACATTTTATTATATATAGGAATTATCTCCAAATTCCCCCAGAGATTCTTACTTGTAAATTGGAAGAGGCCAGCAATTTGTAGAATTACCAGGTGGACCGTGCTTGAGAAACGTTTGCTCCAGCCTACCAGCCACTGCCCTATCTTCAGTGCTCCTGGCCCCAAAGTGGCCCACACTCCTTTTGCAGAAAGAAACGCCTAGAGCAGGCAAACCCCGATGAAGGTGGTGTGTTGTTCTGTACACCCACCTGGGATGAGGGCTAGAATGGGGGACTGAAGGGGTGAGTGCAGCTTGTGGGTGCAGCTTTCCTAATCCTGCTTGGTGGTCCTCTAGGCCTGGTAGGGCTCAGGCTCCACTGCACCCTCCGCCTCCCCCACCACAGCCCCGTGAACCCTGATTCCTTACATTCTCCTCTGCTTTGGTGGCTGTTTACCATACTAAGTTCCCCATTGATCTGCATGTTGAGTCTTCTTTGGTAATAATTCAGATTTATGAAAGTGGGAATTAATGGTGAGGGAAATGATCAAATGAAAACAAAACAAAGACTCAGTCTTTTCTTTCCTAGGTTACCAGTAACCGGGTGAACAGCTTTGTTTAGAATAGAGGTGATGCTCTGACTATCATGCTGGTCGGGGAAATGGCCTTAGGTTTTATACCTCTCCTGGTAGCCAGTCTGAGGCCTGAACCCCACTCCTGTATTAAACGATGACTGGGCTCTTGGGGTCTCCCCTATCCTAATTAAATGAAGACCTAGCTGTCCATCTCCTGACCAGATTATGTTCTTTCGGGCGTAGTACTGTAGCCCTACACATTCTAAGGTGATCCCAGAAGACATAAACATGAGGCCACAACAGGAAAGAAGATGCTTGAGCACATGGTGTTCCATTGGAAGTGACGGACTAAGCTTCAGGGGAGAGAGAGGCAGGGATGTAAAGACTGCACTGCTGACAGGTGTCACCATGTGGCAGCCGAGATAGATTGTTCCAAGACCTCCTTACCAGAGCCCACATGCAGAGCCAGGTCTCTAAGGCCCCAAGGCAACCTTCCTGCTGAGCCTTCGGGCTGTAAATTATGGAACAGGCCAGTTTGGGTGAAGGAGATAAAGCATGTGAGAAGGAAAAGGTGTGGTCACGGAGATGGGGGAGAGTTCCTTTCATTTGGCGGAAATATTAGTTCATTGCCTGTCACAGGGAAACAGCTGAGATTGTCATCAGGAGAGAAATGACCCCTTACAAAAACTGAAGGTAGAGAAAATAAGAGATCCAGGAAGGATGCCACACTGGTAATATCCTCTGAGGTGTTTTTTGGGCTGCTGTTTCTCAAATTAGTTCTGTTTTCCTGTTATTTCTGTGAGGCTCCCCTGTTATTGTATACAAATCAGTGCATAATGGATTCCAGAACTTGAAATTGGTGTGCAAGAGGGATACAATCTGCAAGAGAAATTAATAGGTATTTGCATGAGATAAAAAGTATAATGAAGCCAATAAAAATGTAACAATTATGTTAGCTATCGCTAATTGAACGTTGACTATGTGCTGAGCACTGTGCATTTTCTTATTTACACCTTACAATAACCCCATGAGGAAGGAATTATTGTCCGCATTTTGTAGATGAAGAGGATTACAGAGATTAAATAATTAGCCCCAAGTTACCCAGCTAGAAATTGGCAGAACTGCAGTTTAAAGCTAGGTCTCTGATGGAGAAATCTTTCCTCTTGACCATTATGTGTTGACCCTGAGAAAAGTAGTCATGGAAGGTACTAGACTGTAGTTGTTAAAAGTATAGCTCTTGAGTTAGTCAGGCTTGGATAAAATCTTGGCTCCACTGCTTTGCCAAATGTGAGCTTGGGCACATCTCTTAACTTCTCTGAGCATTGGTTTCCTTGTTTTAAAATGAGGATCAAAATACCTACTGGACAATGGTTTGAGACAAATGAGATAAGTAGTACAGCCTTTAAAGTGGTGCCTGATACATAGTAAGTAGAGTTGCTATAGTTATTATTTCTTTATTATCATCATCATTATCATTATTAGTTTTCCTGTTTTTAACACAAATACTGTCCAGAACAAAACCAGTCACAATTTAGGAGGTTAGAGAAGACAGGAAATAAGGAACAATTCCAGATCAGAAGGAGCTGAATGCCAGCCAAGAATGTGGATTAATTGCTACTGGGTAAGGAAATTACAAAGTGAAATTGGGATTTTTCATGTTTAAGAAGATAAAAAGGCATATAGATTATTATTTTCTGAAATTAGCATCCTTCTCACTGGACAAAGATATCCGGGTTTGACTTTGTCTTATAGATATAGGAATGTAGGTAATTTGTTGGACACATTTAGCCAAAAACTTGCAGATTATTTACCTCAAATGTCATGGAGCCAAAACCTGAGAAGTGTAGCGTTAGGCCTAGGCCCCTTAGCTAAGGGCCCCATCTTGTTCCTCTGGCCAAGGGGAGTGGCCGGGATTCCTGGAATCTGAGTATCTAGTGACTGAGAAAGATCAGTATCATATTGACGAGTCAGCAAGGCCGGGATAGAGTGAGGCGTGAGGGCACATTTGAGGTGGTCCCTCCCCCTCGGGATCATGCAGGTACTGATCCTACTTAACCAAACACCCAGGAAAATCAAGAGAGCACAGGATTAGGTTAACACAGTCCACGAATCCACAGTCCAGTGCAAGGACAATGAACCATGCTGATGCTCCTGGGCCAAAGCAGAAGCCGTTCTCTCTGTGAGTTGGAGAGCATGTCCCCAAGGGCACCTGGAAGCCAGCAGGACAGCTACCTTGGACATGAGGGCATGGAATCAGGCTCCGCTGGGCCTCACCATGTGCTTGGTTCACCCCCTTCTCTGGGTGTCTGAACCTCTTTAGTAACATCAAGGTGGTGGAGGACAGTGGCTTTCAGACCTGCTGCTACTCGTCAGAAATACCTGGGAACTCTACAAATATGACAAATTCCCCAGCTCAGTGTCCAGCCCCTCTCAGCAGAGATTTTGATCCAGTAGAGCTGGACAGAGCCCAGGATCAGTATTTCTAAGAAGCACCACGGTGAGTCCAGTGCAGTTAGTCAGTGGGCTTGAATTTGGGAAGAGAGAACTAGAGCTCAGGACACTGGCATTCTAGTTCCAGGTCCGCAATTCCTGGCTGTGTAACTTGGGACAGGACATTTATACTCTCTAGGCCTCCGTTTTCTCGTATAGAAATAAAGATGTTAAACCTAGGTGATTTCTAAGGTCCCTTCCCAGTCTTACATTCTGTGGTTCTATAACTGCAGTTGGCGTGCCTACAAGACATGCCTAAATTTACAACCTGAGGTATAAAAACACCCACCAACTCTAAATCAGGGGCTGGATTGAGCGAATGATCCCTTGAATTTGTGGCCTCTGTGGTAGCCAGCCTCCAAGAGTGATCTTTGCTTCTTGGTATGCATGCTCCTGTGTAGTCGCCTTGCATATTGAATCAGGGCTGGCCACTGTGACTAATATATTATAGCAGAAATGATGGTGTGTGACTTCCGAGGCTAGACTATGAAAGGCAATGCTGCTTCTGCCTTGGTCTCTTGGATCGCTCCCTCTGAGGGAAGCCGTATGGCATGTTGGGAGGATGCTAAAGCAACCAGATGGACAAACCTTTATGGAGAGGAAGTGAGGCCTCCACCCTCCAATCAACACCAATCCTGGATGACGTTCCCCTAGCCCGAGTCTGGCCTTCAGATGAGTGCAGCCCCAGCTGATAGCTTGACTGCGACCTCATGAGAGACCCTGAGCTGGAACTGTCCAGCCAGATAGCCCCAAATTCCAGACCCACAGAAAGCATGAGAGATAGTAAGTGATTATGGTTGTCTTAAGCCACTAAGTTTTGGACCCATGTTGTACAGCATCAGAGAACTAATACAGCCTCTTGTCATGTCCTTTTGGGCTGTGACTGTGATATCTTATGACAACTAGAACTTCAAGAGTGATGATTACTGTGCCAGTTTTCTTTTTGTTTTTTCTGATTTTTTTTTTTGTTTTTTGTTTTTGCCACTCAGCTCCAATTCTACCCTCTAACCTGCTCCGCGATAATAGAGCTTTAAACATTTTTCCTGTGCAGTGAACACAAGCTTTGTCAGTAGAGGGTGCTGGAGGGACACTGCAGGAGGAAGTTGGCTTCTCTTCTTGTTTCCTTGTTCTGCGTTTTGCTTTCTCTTGGCCCTGCTGCCCAGTCTGGCAGCAGTCCAGTGGCACTCTGCCTTAGCTGGCACCCAGACCACAAAGACCCTCAGCAGGCTTATAGTCCTGGCTTGGCCCCAGTGCCCACCGGCTCTGGCCCTCAACATGGACAACATACATCCCAGGCCTTGTCAGAGAGCAGGCTCCCTACAGCCCAGCCCTCTCTGCAGCCCTCTCACCAGCCTTGACCACCCGTGCCCTGGAGGGGGGGTTTCCCTCAGCCCTCCTGACATGGACAACATGCACTCCTGGTTGTGTGCCACCCTTTAAGTAAATGGGCCTCCAACATCCTGACTTCCTTTGCACTCCCCACCCCTGCCAGCCACAGCCCACTGGCTAGGGATTGTTGGCCAGCTTTGGACTGGGCACCCCATTGAACTTCTCAGCCCCCAAGTGGGCTGCAACCTTCTCCAAGAAGGTCTGGACTGTAGCCTTGGGAAGGACTCCCTCCCCACCTTATGAGTTTGTCCATCAGTGGACACTCTCCCTCAGCCCAGGATGTTCTTGAGAGTTCTCTTTCCATATTTATGGTTATTCTCCTGTTATAATGAATACCTCTTTATATGAAAATTTCCCTGTTCCTTGGTGGATACAGGAAGCCCACTCAGTATGCTGGTATTTGGCCAAAACTGAGGGCATGGCTCGTGGGGGAGCAGAAGACCCCTCTGGCATTCCATCCCCACATGGGTGGATGTGCTACCCATGGCTGACAGGGGCCAGAGCAAACACTGGAACATGTAACAGAATTAAAAGTCAATGCTTCCAAGTAAAATTGGAATTAATTATTAAATTATTATTAATTATTATAATTATATCTAATTATTAAAAAATAGAACAATTTAAAACTTAAAATTACTGTGTGGTTTCTGTCTTCTGATTGGACCCTAACTGATATAGCCACCCCATTCTAAATCCTTCTCTCCTGGAAGGGCAGAAAGTGTAGCCTGTCCTGAGGAATCAGGAACTGAAAAGGCATCAGGAACCAGGGCAGCCAGTCTTTCTGTCTCAGCCTTATTCTGTCCAAGACCGCAGGATCACTCATCTGTGCTTCATTCTTCTCTCTTGGCACATCAATATGCTTCGCTTCCCCAGGCATTTGCCAGAAGATCGCTACCCTACAGTTTCCAAGTTTACCTATCCTGGACCATGCAATCCACAGAGATAAGCTAGCACTTCTCCTAGGAGCAGAGTGTGATTGGCCCAGTTGGGTCAGGTGTTCTTTCTTGGTCCAGTCAGCTAAGGCTGAGGGTGCTGAGTCATGTGATATAGACATGGCTAATGGGCCCTTTCCACTGGTAAATGGACAGTCAGTTCTTAGAGAAGGGGTATGGGCTGGACAGATCTCTTAAGATATGTGTACCATAGATGGCTACAAATCCACTAGTAATCAGCAAAGTTTTGGAGGTCACAGACATTTGTCTTCTTCACACTTTCACTGTATGTCTTCTGTTTGCTATATACTTATGGCATCAAGGATCTGGAAGAATAGAAGGTAGGTGGGACAAAACACGAAGAAAGTAGCTATAAATGATAAATTATAGATCATTCCATCTATAGGAATATTCAAACTCTGCAGAAATCTTCTGTGCCTGATTCCCTTTGAGAAATGAAAATTTACATGGAGAAGAAAGTAACTAACTTTTTCCAGCCATTTCTTTCTTTGCATCAGGAAGGGAAAGTCAGGCCTATTCTCCACCACCCCTGCTCCTTATTCCTTCTAAAGTCCAACTTTTTGGCAGGAGGCACAAACAGAGAAGCCATAACTACCTCATGAAGGAGTGAGAGCCAAGTAGAAAGATTAGGAAGGAGAAAGGAAGAGAAGATTCTAGTGGGGTGCAAGCTGGCTCGAATTAATGAGACAATTCAAGGCTTGATGAGAGCCAGTGAGAACTTGGGAGTGATATAAGGAGGCCTCATAACTGAAAAAAGTTTGGAAAAGTTAATTTACCGTATGATGGTGCAGTGGCAACAATCGTAGTAAAGGAAGATTTAGTGAGTGGTCAATGCCAACCGCTATAAGTAAAATTCCTCTGAAAAGCACAGAAGGTCTTTAACAAGTTGTTTGTATGTGTTGGGAGTGTGTGTGCAGAATTAAAATGTTATTAGGTACTTAGTTAACCATTCTAGTCACAAAACCAATCGCTTTAAATAAAAAGCTCCGTCTTGATTAATACCATTAGTGTAGCAGCTGAAATGTCAGCTGAACTGGGATCTGTGTGGCAAAATGGGAGTCCATTCAACATACTTGGGGGAATTTCAAGACATTTACTTGGGGTGCTAATGACTTCAATTAAGATAGAACACATTGTTTAAACCAAGCAAATGATCAGCCTCTGTATGTAGAAGTGTGAAGGGAGCCTTAATTAATTTACTAATTGTACTTCTCATCTTAAGTAGTACCATTGGTTTGGGTCTGTTAATGGTTTAGTTGCTGTTTTCTCTTACAACATGTGGTGTTCCCTATTGAGGGTGGGAGGAAGGGGGTGGCTAGAGTATGCATTCCAGCCCTGGGCATTGGCAGAAAATGCCCTAATAATTGTTGAGATACCCGAGATTCCCTAGAGTCACTCCAATAAGTCCTCCGTGTAAAATAGTCATGTTACTTCAGAGTACCGAAATTAGCAAGTCTTAACGCTCCCTCGCCCAGTATATGAATTTACTGCTTCAATGATCTGTGTAAGACCCGAGTAGAAGAAAATGTAGATGAGGACCTGGGAGGATGGAAGAAAGATGGGTAGTTTGATGGAGGGCGGGGGCGAAAAGGAAGACTCAGAGCATACACGGGATGCTATCTACGGAGGGCATGTCCCCTTGGGGAGCAATAGGACACAAGAGGTTAGTACTAGTTTAGTTTCATCAGTGTTCCTATAGACTCTCCTCTCTGCTCACTTAGAAGCAAGGAGAAACTGGGTGTTTCTAAGAACCCGTTTATGCACAGAGTGTTAAACCAAATAAATGTTTCACTTATTTCAAGTGACAATCTGTTAAGACATAGGGTAGATTTTTTCACCATCATTGTGAATAAATAATGGAAAGCCCTAATGTGAGAAATTGTGAAATTTCCTTCTGTAGAGAGTCTAAAAAACTGAATAGATAACCTGCCTCCTTCTGAGATGTTCATTCTGGAACAAACCCTGAGGAAGGAGTGTCCAAGTTCATGAATTGGCCACCAGGGGTCACCAGAAGAATGGAAAGGGCTTCTGAGGCAAAGCCACAGTTTCTTTACCAACAAAAGGTGCAGGTTTGTGGGACCTGTGTGCCCACACTCTCCTCTTGCTAGAGAGACTTCTCACTTACATAGTTAGGATTCCTTTGTCCCTTCTTTCATATTTAGAATTTCTTTGTCCCTTCTTTCTGATCATCAGTTCCTGCTATACTACTCTGACCTATATGTCATTAATACAGGTTTAATTTGCTTTTTAATTAAATATATAAATGCTTATCAGCAGGGAATTACTCATCTTTCAGGTCTCAGCTCAAATGTTAGCCCATGACTAGCGGACATCTTTAAGTATTCAATCTAATGTCCTTCCAGTACTCTCTCATATTATTCATTTATTTAATTACTTATTTATTACCTGTCTACCCACCTCACCAGAAAAATAATCAGAGCTAATGTTTAAGTAGATGTGCCAGGCACTGTTCTAAGTGCTGTGCATATATTAACTCTTTGAATCTGCACAACAACTGTATAAGATAGACATTATTATTGTTCTTATTTTCAAGCAGAAAACACAGACACAGAGAAGTTAAGTAACTTGCCCAAGGTCACACAGCTGTAAAATAGCATAGTCGGAATTCAAACCTTGGCTGTCTGTGCCAAAAGCCGTGCTCTTAACCGTTAACTATCCTACCTGTCCATGAATGGGAGCTGGTCTGCATCCCCAGCCTTAAAACAATGCTGGTCGGTGTTAGGTGTTAAATGAATTAATATATTATGGTAAATTCAGAGTGTCATACTATTCAGCCAAATGATGATATGTACTGATATGAAGAGATTTCCACAACATGTTGTTGAGTGAATACAGCAAATATAGAGTATTATATATAGCCTGATCCTTTTTTAAAAAAAAATTATTTATGTATATAGCATACATAACATCTACAAGATATGTGTATATGTATATGAGGAGGCATAGAGAAAAATCTGGAAGACTAAACATCTCCATGATGATCTCTAGGGAATAGGATTGGTGGGGTAAGAGGGGTCTTTTTATACCCTCTTTGAAAGAAAAATTAGTTAAGAATAAGTACTTTCTTTGTAATATACAGTTTTAAGGAAGATTTTTAAAACTTTTGACAGAAGTAAATGCACTATTTCTCTTGTTTCATGCACTCTTGAATTATAGCTTCAAAATAATAAATACTTTAAAAGTCCTGAATTTTGTAAAATTGTAAATGAATTAAAGCAGTTGTTTCTTACTTCATTGATTCTAAGTTTTGCAATGTGATTTTGTTCAAGATGTCATTTACTTTTATTCTTTCCTAAGTGGGGGTAGAGAGTGGGAGAAGGCCTGCATTTTCACAATTGAGAGCTAAATATATCACCCTGGAAATTATCACATAATAACTTTATGCCATTATTATTGACATAATTATTACATGTCGTGGCATTATGATGTCATGTTATATTACAAAAGTCTACATTCTGTCATATAACTAACTCTTGGGTTTTTAGCATTGAACGTGTAAACCTTTATTTTCCAGCATATGACTTCTGCATTTTATTCCAGATAAGGGTGGTATCAGTTCACAGATTGGTTGGCTCATCAAAGTAGAAGGATGTGTGTGTGCGGTTTTCTTTAAAAATGAGTTTCTTCAAGCGTTGTTGAGCTCATTCACCTCCTTCAGGAAAGTAAATTTGAGGAGCAAGGTCAGCTGAGGTTGGAGGTGTGTATGCAGATCTCTTATTCTTTAAGCATTCCAGGAATGCAGTGTCCTGTGCTTCAAAGTTGCATAATAAAGATATTTGGCACTGAGGTGTTTGACTTGACTTTGTAGTGTGGCCTCTCAGGGTCAGGCTATTTTTCTGAGAGCCTAGAGATCCCATCATTGTGCCAGGTCACAGGAAGGGACATGAAAAGCAAGGAGAGGATAGGGTGGAGACTAGAGGGCCCGGGGTGTCCGAGAAACTCTCCACTGCCCTCACAGATTCTCAGCCCTGCCTGCACATTAGAACCACCAGGCAGCTTTTGAAAAAGACTGATGCCTGCCTAACCCCAGACCAATTGAATTGGAATCTCTGGGATTTGGACCTAGGCAGTATTTTTTTTTTTAAAGCTCTCCAAGTTATTTTAATGGGTGGCCAAGGTTGAGAACCACTGGCTCACGTGGCTTCTAGAAGCTCATGTGCACATTAGGAAGGAAGTGGTGGGGGGGATGTCCACTGGAATGGGTGAACTCACAGTATCTCATATTCCCGGGGAGGCTGGAAGCATTTCTATCCAGATTGCATTGTTTCTCCATCGCTAATATGCTCCCACTGCTGAGTGAATACTAGTGGAAGGTGGTCCTGGTGAGTGGTATTGAACAGCAAGTTAGAGGATCTGAGGGGAGATAAAAATCACTCATTCAAACAAAACACACACAGTTGGGGCCAGGCAGGTTAGGGCAGAGCTGGTTATATTTATTCAGCACAGTAGAGTTTACAAAATCATTTCATGATACATTTTCTCTTCAGGGCCTTCAAGGAAGCCTGTGAGGTGGGCATTATCACCATTTGATGGATGAGGAAACCGAGGGCTGGAAGAATCTGAGGACGGGATCACATAGCTATTGTGTGGCCACATAGAACCAGCACTTGTATGGTTGCCAATTCCAGGGCTTGTTCTGCTTCCCCACAGCAGCTTTAAAAGGCTGTCTTTGATTTTAATTTTTCCTGCTTCAACTTACAAGTCCCTAGTTCTCTTGAATTCTTTATGGATATTTGCAACACTCGAGGCAAGAGGACTTACTAGTGAAAAAGTGACCAGGGAAGATGTCGGCCAAAGGAGCAAGGCAGAACACCAAACAACCCACTTCTCCTATTCCCTCTTTTATAGATGGTTTACGTCAAAACCATCTATAGATTCCTAGTGTTTATCTTTTATAGTAATAGCTAACATTTGTAGAACATGTACTATATGCCACTCACTGAACTTTATGAAAATTAATTTGTTTAGTCCTCCCAACAGCCACATGGCATAGGTACTGTTATTGATCCCCATTTTACAAGTGGGGAAACTGAGGTCCAGAGAGTGTAGGCAACGTGCCTCAAGTCACACAGCTAGTGGATACTAAAGCCCAGATTTGAATGGTTTGGGGCAAGAGCTCACAGACTTATCATTATACTGTGCTGGCTCTTGGAGCTACAGCCTTGCTGATCTGAGTTCCCAGTCTGACGCTGGGCTCCTACCTTTTCCCCCTGTTTCCTTAATTATAATAATCATTTACACTTACTGTGCTTTTATCACCACGCATTAGGCGTTGTTCCAAGAGGTTTACAAATGTTATCTCATTTAATTCCTGGATGCTGGAGAGTGGGCCCCAGAGGTAGCCCCTCATAGGGAGGCACTTCTCCAGCTCACGGCGGTTCTACCACAGCCTCTCCTTCAGCAAGGCCCCCTTGGCCCCTTTCCAAAGCTGCTGAAGGACTATGTCAGACTTGTGGCGACTGGAGAAGAGAAATCCCTCTACCCCCTCTGTCTTCATGGTTAGAACCCTGTATGATCAGCTCTTCTTCCAGGTTCCAGGTTGTGGCATCCCAGATCACCTCCTCTTGAGTTAGTCTTGCCCTCCGTGCACAGCCTTCTCACATCAGCCAGGTAGATGGAGTCAATCCACTCAGACCTTCTAATGAAACACTGATTTGTCTCTGTATGACTGGGCTGAGTAAGAAGTTGCAGGATTTCATTCTGGGCTGAAGCAATAGGATCCTTGCTTGCCAAGCCTGGCTGACTGAACACCAAATGAGCCATGACATCAAATGAGGGCTCACTGTCACATCCTGCTTTGAGCTTGTGGAGGCCAAGTGGACCTTCTTTCACGTTGCTCTGGAGGTCACTTCAGGGCCAGGCAACCTCCGCGCTCTCTTTTCTCACACTCACTTCTTTTCTGTCTTGAGGATTTTCCCTGCCATCTCCTTCCATCTACGGCATTGCTCCCTGGATCTTCTCAAGGCTGGATCCTTCCCGGCCTTCAGGGCTCAGTTCATGTCATTGAGTCCTTCTCTGATCACTGTGTCTAAAGGAAGCGCCCTTCTTTCTCAGCCCTCACTCTCTCTTTCAACATCATGCTATTTTCCTCTTTAATCATCATATTTATGTATTTAATTACTTATTGTCTGCTTTTCCCGTGAAAATGTAAGCTCACAGAGGACAAGGAGAGTTTGCTTTTTCACCCGCTGCTCTGCGGGGTACCTCCTCCTAGCATGTGCCTGACTCATAGGAGGAGCTCAGTAAATACTTGTTGAGTGAAAGAAGTAAAGAACCCTCTGGCATTGAGGGTGATGCTCTTGACTCCACTGCCAGGAGCTAATTTTCATCACCCCAGCCCTGCCAGTGACCTTTTCTTATTTACATCTCCCACATCTCCTAAATAAATCTGAACCTTGTTTAGGGTTTTGTTGCTGTTGTTGCATGGGCTGCATGACTCTGGGCCCCTCTGCTTCTCAGTTTCCCTCATGTTGAATGAAGTTGCTCTTGTCCTTGTGAACACCTTCTTAGTGAAGAAAATCAGAAAGGCAGTTTAGGTTCTCAGTGAAGGGGGTCAGCTGTCACCAAGGAGGATGGATTCTTTGTTGTGCTTCTTTGGGAATATCTTGGTCAAATGGAAGAGTCCTTCAGAAGTTTAAACAGCTAAAACAATATAACCATGCCCTAGGCAGTATGCTGGGTGTCTAGACACCAGCATTTGAGGCAAATACTAATTCAAAACAACAAGAGATGACCAGTAGTGGAGAGGGGTCATTGGGGTGTGGGAGGGCTTTGTGAGATTTAGTCAAGGCCGTGCAAGACAGATGATTCGGACAAGTTTGCTTGGGTGTATTCTGCAGCTTTCGTGCTCTGTGTGGTCACTGATCTCTCTGTCCCCTCTAGGTAGAGCCATCAAATGCTCCAGTAGTTCTCTGGCTACAGGGGGGGCCCGGAGGTTCATCCATGTTTGGACTCTTTGTGGAACACGGACCTTATGTTGTCACAAGTAACCTGACCCGTGAGTATTGCTTGGGCTCTATTTTCTTATGGGGAATTCTTTATCTGAACCTTTTATCTGCTTCAGAAATAATTTAGAGTGTACACTGAACCGCTAGGGATAGCTTAGCAGTTCCAGATTATAAAAGCGTAGCTTTCTGGCAATGTCTGTCCAAGAAGGAGGAGGCACCAGGGTGAGTGTCCTGGCTGAGCTGCTTTCTCCCTTGAAATTTGGGTGAAAGGTTCTAAGCCATTTTCTCTCGGTCTGCTGCTGACCCAAGCAATCTGGGCTTACGGAAACAGTTGGTATTTATTACTATTTGGGCGAGCTCTTATGCGTGGGATTAATGGGTGGAATTATATCCCTAATTATTCATACAAACTGAACACTGTATGGTTCAGTCCCGTAAATGATCAGATATCTTGGAAGCAAGATACCGTGGGCGGGGGCTGGGGTGAAGGAAGGAATGGAGACAGAGCCACATCTGGCTGTAACCCAGGCTTACCTCCATCTCATTTTTCTTTGATGGGGGGAGATTGTTTACTTTCCCTGGGTCAGAATTTGGAGGTGAACCAGTTTGTGACTTAATCTAAAAGCGTGTATGCCAATTCTGTTGAAATTTTTGTTCTCTTCAGCGTTGGGTGGGAGAAAGAGGATTCAGAAGGGTGGGATGTTAAGGGTGATTCATTGGATTGGACAGATGGGTTTATTGTATGGGTGGTTGATGAGTGTTTCCACATGAACCAGTTGCACAGGGTTTTGTTTCCAAACTTCATTTTAGGTGTAGAAACCCTCTAGGTCCAGGAAAAGTAAGGGAGAGGAGAGGAGAAGAAAAAGGTACTGGTTAGCAATGTCAGAGGGGCACTAAGAGTTCATTGACATGGTGAGGACAGGTGGGCACACTGGGCTCCTGACCAGAGCTAGGCCTTAGGTGGAATGTCTTATTAACAACCTAGTCTCAAACCTCTTCTCTTTTTACTAGTGCGTCTCAGAGACTTTCCTTGGACCACTACATTTTCCATGCTGTACGTTGATAATCCAGTGAGTACCCGATGGCCCGTGAAATGTCAATGTTGGCCTCTCTTGTCTTTTTTCTTTTTAAGTACATTTAAGAAATAGAAAAAAAAGGAAATAGAGATTTCACTTTTTTCTTTTTAAAATAGAATTTAATCTATTAAAAAAACACTTGAGATTTAGTTTTTCTAACATGTATCGTTATATCCAAGTTTGGGAATTAATTGCTGCTTCCACTCCTTCTCTCATTTCTAATCTTATGAAATGTCCTGTTCACTGAATTATACCAGTTATACCATCCAGGATAAGGGGTTAGTATCTTTCCACCGATGATTTGGGTTTCTCCATATTGTGAGTTATTATGTAGTATTGGAACTCCTAATCTTTCAAATAGAGTTCTAGATATAAAAAGTCACAGTTGGTCTTCACTTATCACAGGGAGCAGAATACTTCATCTCAGAACAAAAAGTGGAATTCTCCTTGGGAAGTTCTTCTGAAACTGAGTCCAATAAACTGCAAAATGGGAGAGTAACTTTAGGGTCAGCTTCTGCAGATTGGGAGTATCTTTGCCCCCTAAATAACTTCTCTAACTTCTCTCACTTCCCAGATGGTTCAAAGAGAAGACAGGTAATAAATAGGGAGGAAAAAAGTCCAACATTCTTGCCCCCCCCACCGTGTTTTGTCAGCCATCCTCTTTCCTAGTCTGTAATTGTATATATAAATAAAAGTTGAATTAAATGTCCTGTTCCCTTGGGTGAAAAACAGAAACAACAACAAAATGTTTATACCTGGTAGAGGACGCATTCCTTATACAAATCACTGATGCAAAATGAGTAGTAGCTGCTTCTTTTGAAGCTCAGTTGTGTCTGAACTTCTAGGTACAAGGACATATTAGTTTAAAACTAATCTTTATTTTAAAACCTCTTATCTACTGAAGGTGAAAGGGCTTATGTAGCCATATTTCTCACCAATAAAGAAATGAAAAAACACACACACCACTATCTTTTATCTCCAGCCTAGAGAGTTCCTTCTTGGCAGAACAGGACAATGCACCCTCCAGGTTTCAGAGAGGAGACAACTTTGGGTCTTTTGATACTGTAGCAGGGGCCAGGAAAGGTGAACTCTTCTCCTTAAATCAACATCTGGCAGGGTCCCCACTGCAGAATCAGGACAGCTCAGCCACTGACCCTCGGGCAGAGCTTTGTGCTGATAATTTATTTAGGCTTGGAGGAGGTGAGGGGGAAATAGGTGAAATGCAGCATCCTCCCATGAGGATGGCAAAATGCACATGGGATGATGGCAAAAATCCCAGGTCAGAGGCTTGGCTTTTGGAATACAGTCCATTTCCTTCCAGTGTGGCATTTCTCTGCAGGGCTCCGAGGCACGTGTTTCTCTGTGTTTACACCTGCTTATTTATTTCACCTTCAGGTGGGCACAGGCTTCAGTTTTACTGATGATCCCCAGGGATATGCAGTCAATGAGGATGACGTGGCACGAGATTTATACAGGTAAAAGGCCCTGGCTCCCTCTTGGCCTTCTTCATACCAAATATTTTTCTATCTCAATAGGAAAATTCTTCCAGTAGTAGAAGTACTATTGATTGGTCCTCATAGTCTAATTCCTAAAGACATTTTAAGACTACTTCTACATGAGGAGTACACACACACCCCCTCACACACACACACAGTCTATTTTCCACTTTGTTACACTGTTACTGATGATTGTGCAAGTGGCCAGCAGAGAAAGTAACAAGGAGAGCTGAAATCTTGACATAATTGTAATTTTGTAAAAATATCCTTTAAGAAACAATAGAAACAGAAGGAAATTATTGAACCCAAGATTATTTTCAAACCTTTCAACCAGATGCCTGAGAGGTTTCTGCTTGCTTTCCAACATTATATTTAACTTTGCATCTGCCGGGAAGCAACATCTTCTCAGATGTTTGTTTGTTTTCTTTCCCAGAATTCCTCCTTTTGTGGCCTTCTGATGCAATTTTTCACTCTCTTGCTCCTTCCTGACTTTTCCAGGCTGAAGGCTCAGCTTGTTAGCTAGTCTCTTTCCTTTTCCCTTCATCTTACAAAGTTATTCTTTTACTAAAAGAAAAAAAGAAATTGAAGGAAAATGTAAAGTTTAAGCCTGATGAAATGGTACATGTACATATAATTTCTTCCTTTCTTTTTCTTCCGCACATTTGTTACAGCTATTTTTAGTACATTTTTTTTTTAAAGTAAGTGATCTTTCTTATTTGGTCACATTTTTCCAGTCTGTAAATTATTGCTTGAGACTAAGTCCTGAATTGTTTCAGGTCACTAGGGTACCACTTTGTGCATTATAATAATTTACTAAAAGAACCCTAGTGGCCAGACAGAGTTAATTAGCTCCTCTACCCTCTACTTCCACCAACACTCATTCTCTTAATTACTTGGTGAGCAAACCCAACCAATCCCCAGAGTGAAAGGGAATCTAATAGGAGTCAGAGTTTTTTGATCTCTGACAAAAGCTTTCCGTTTTATTCTTCTTTCTCTCCACGGCAGATGGCTGCGAGAGAGAGGAAAGACGAACTTCCGGCCTTTCTCTCTTCCCTGCTGATCCAGAAAACAATATGGCTGTTGTCTTTTGCACTTTCATTTACCACATGTCCTATTATTTTAACACTTCCGTTCAGTTTCCAGGGAGGATGTCTAGGACCCCACCCTTCTGCTTCCAAGTGCAGTGGGTCCTACGAGCACATTAGCCAGGTCCTCACAGGGGTCCCCCTGCCCTCCCCCTGACTTGCACCCCTCCTCTTTGCCTCCACAGACAGAATGGAGATGGCTATCCTTAGAAGTTTTCTCCAGTGCCATGTCTTTCTCATTTAGCACTGACCATGTGCTCTCATCTTACAGATGGGAAGCCTACTCTCCCTACCCTCCCATCCACCTCCTACTCCAACCCTCTTTTGGCTTAAATCCAAACAAGCTCAGTTGTTTAACTGGCAAACACCCTGAGGGCGGAGGTTCTGTCTTAAAGAAATGCATCCATCCCCTCTAAGCCAGAGCATTGCAACGGTGCCATTCCTTTCCTGTCTGTCCTTCCCCTCCCCCAAAGATGGTCACAGCTTCTAGTTGACCCTCCAGTGTGGATATTTACTGCTGACATGTGGTACATCTCCTCTTGCATGACATGTAAAGAGAACCTATTTCAAAGCATCCATTGTTTATAGCTGTTTTAGTTCTTTTTGCTTCAGGCTCTTAGAACTGGAAAATAGCTAATCAAGGGCAGTGCAGAAAACTGATTTCAGCTGTTTCCTTTATAGTTTACTCCGTTTGTTTCCCCTTGTGACTACATGCTTCTCTCCAGCTCTCCAGATGGGGGTGTTGGGAATAGGAAGGTCTCTTTGAAACCTGGAAACGGGCTACTACAGGTTTAAAGAGTAGATCTTGCTTCTCCCTTTGAAAACCATCTTTCTTTTTTTCTAGAAATCCCATTCCTTTTGACTATTAATAGTGCCTGGCTGTAGGGGGAAGACTCCTAAATTTGATTTGACAGTCACAGTTAGGCTGCTTTTCTCTGTGTTTGGAAATAAAACTTTTTCACTAACAAGGTGTTTAAATTTTTTTTTTTTTTTCCTATTTGGAATGTGCTGTTGAACCACAATGCCCTTCTGGTTTAGGGAAAAAAAATAATTTACTAAAGAATAATAAATTTATTAACTTCGATTTAGAGTATACTAGCTGGTGCCACTCTCCTTCTACCACTATTTATCGATTGCCTACCATGTGCCGGACACCAATTCTGGTGCAGTTGATACGTAGTAAACAAGCACCACCCGCCCCCCCTCCTCCTGCTTATAGTCTATGAAGTGCCTGAAGTTATTTTCTCAGCAGCCAAATGGAAATGCTACTGTCATTCTATAACATATGTTGGTTTGCATGGGAAACAGTATCGCTAAACCAAGCTTTCTAACAATGTATTTCATCAATTAAATGAGAACATTGCATGATCCATGCAGGGCAGAGATCATGGCTCGACCACACTGGATGTGGAATGAGTGCAGCCACAAAACAAAACTACGGAGATTCTCATTGCTGCGTTTCTTCAGTCAAACTGTCAGTGACTAAAGCTGCACCTTCTTTGGCTTTTGTTGTTGTGGAGCTTTTGCTTAGATTATTTGAACCTCGATTCTCCTTAACGTCTTGTATTTTTTGTGCTTCTGATTCCATTAGAACTGACCAAAATCCAGTGCTTTCTTCTGCTCTATATAGTACGTTATCATTTCCATCCACCTTCTCTGCCCCGAACCCACTAACTTCCTTTTTAAAAAAATTATCTGAGGAATAATTTTCTCCTAGGCATTCTCCCTTGCAATCTCTGTTTCTTCCTGTTTTCTTTTAATTTACTTTTTTGCTACCAGGTAGCCTTTAACTAAAATTCCACTTATTAGACAAGGCCTTGGCACAGTGTTAGCTCGGTTGCCAAATGGAATTACCTGAAAGTAGCATGCTTCCTGTGCCATATAGTTCTTGTACCTGAATAAATGCATGGAGTGCACACACATGCACACATACACACACTCACGTATATGTATTATGTATTATATATTCTAGCAGTTCTTCTAAAATTTGAAAGTTCACGTGGGCATGATTATAGATTATATATATATATATATATATATATATATTTTTTTTTTTTGGTGAGGAAGATTGGCCCTGAGCTAACACCTGTTGCCAATCTTTCTCTTTTTGCTTGAGGAAGAGTGGCCTTGAGCTAACATCTCTTGCCAGTCTTCCTCTGTTTTGTATGTGGGATGCCACCACGGCATGGCTTGATGAGTGGTGTGTAGGTCTGCCCCTGGGACCAAACCCGCGAACCCTGGGCCGCTGAAGCGAAGTGCACGAACGTAACAACTATGCCAGCTGGCCAGCCTCTAGATTATATTTTTAAGCAAACCCTCACCATGGAATAAGAATAGTACTTGACTAAAACACAGTTAAATGAGCAAATGGCATATGTAAATCTAACTTAGTAAATTTACCTTTTTCATTCTTCACTTCCATTTAAGAAAGACCTACCAAAGGCTTGCTATTATTAGCTGAATTTTTGTTTTGATCTTACTGTGAAATTAAGACTCTATGACTTCCTCAAATGGGACCTTGCCTTGGAAACTTCAGCAAAAGAATCCTGGCATTTTCAAGCTAGAAGCAACCTGGGAGATGATCTCCTTCAACTAAGATTGCCAGATACAATAGAGAATGCCCAGTTAAATTTCAGTTTCAGATCAACAATGAATAATTTTTTAATCTAAGTATGTCCCATGCAATATTTTGGACATACTTATACTAAAACATTATTCATTGTTGATCTGAAATTCAAATTTAATTGGACATCTTATATTTTTATTTGCTAAATCTGGCAACCCCAACAATTCTCCAACAAATTCTCCGAGGAAATAAGCTTTAGGCTAAAGCATAAGGCTTGATTGAGATTTACTGCATTGAATTGTCTATTGCCATTCCAACTAGCAGAAAGAGAGAAAGAGAAGTAGTTTTTAGCCTGGAGTTTGGAGAAGGAAGGGTGGAGAATAAACTCCTATTTTTATCTCCACTCTAAAGCCAGCATATTTCCAGCACAAACATGGAAACTATATAATGCAGCTTCCCAAATTTAGTTGCTACAAAGATTTTGGTTACTATAGATAATAAATAGAGAAGTACACCAAAACTCTACAAGAGTGTTTAATGGTGGATTTTTATGGAGGCTTTGAAAATTAAGTATAGTCAGTATCATGGTGATTGCAATGACCCACTTTTGCCTCTCTCTAACCCTTGAACTTTCTCCTCCTCTTGGTTTTGCAAGACGTCTTGCCTTTCATCTTCCTGAATGGGATGGTTCTTGGTTTTTAGTCCCTCAGCAGGAGGCTGGAACAAAAACCCTGCCTGACTTCTCAGGCATTGCAATCTGGGTCAAAACACTCGTAGAGCTTCTGAGTTTCACAAGTTTTTGTGTCCTTTTAGAAAGATTTTGGTCAAAGAGAGAATCATTCGATGACCCACTCTTTTCTTGCTTTTTATGGAATCATTTCTTGAGTCTCTTTAAATATATATTTCAGTATAACTCACTGAAGTGGCTGTTGGCATTCTGTAGTAAACGTGATTTTTTTTGAGCCTAGAGGCCAGTATACATTTATTTCCATGTCTCTGGCCATTTGGTGGTTTTTCCTTTAGACTATAGTCATTTTACAACTTTTCTGTTCGTCGGTTATTAAAATGCTGAAATTCTGGGATCACCATTAGAAATGTTCAGGGTTGCCCACAGGGAGAGGTTGGTAAGCAGCTAAGGTTCCTGTTACCTCACCACAAACCCTGGTTAATGGGGTCATAAGGTTTGCAGAACTACCTCCAAGAATTGCCAAATAACAGGTGAAAGCGTTATGTCACTTTGCTCAAGGGTAACCAGAGATTTGGAAACCTGCCCAGAGTGTTGATGTCCACTTGCTCAACTTCTTAGTATCACAAAATAAGCCCACAAGTATTTTCTAACCATCCACAGAGTATGAAGTGTTATGCACCTGAGACTTTGAAAAAATGCCTGCAGGAGCTTACAGCATAATGGTATCCTATTTCAAATGTGAGACCTATTGTCAAAGGGTTAGATTGGGCAGCATAGCATGAAGCTATTCTGATTCTGTGTGATTTTTATTGTTGTTCTTCTTTTTGCAGTGCACTAATTCAGTTTTTCCAGTTGTTTCCTGAGTATAAAGAGAATGACTTTTATGCCACTGGGGAGGTGAGTTGAAGTCATGTTTTCTTGTGTGCTTCCAACATCATCAGGACTGAAATGTATTATGACACTTGTGGTTTATTCATTCAATATGTACGCAGACACGGACACACACACATTAATGTTAATTCAGCCCATATTCAAAATTCTCCAGTTATCCCCAAAATGTCCTCCATAACATTTTTTAAAAAAATTCAGGGCTCAATAAAGGTTCATCTATCACAGTGGGTTGTCATGTCTCAGCCCAATGCCTTTTTTCTTGTTGTTGTCGTTCATGCTGATGATTTTGAAGAGTCTAGGCCAGGTACCCTTTTGAATATCCCATTTTCTGACTTTGTCTGATTCTTTTCTCAATGCTTAGATTCAGTGAAAACATTTTGGCAAGAATACGACATAGATGATGTTGTATACTTTCTATTGTGTCACGTCAGGAGGCAAATAATATCTGTCCCATTATTGGTGATGCTAATCTCGGTCACTTGGTCAAGGTGATATCTGCCAAATCTCACCGTTTGAAAGGTACCTTTTTCCTTTTGAATTTAGTAAATAATCTGAGACCAAGTGAACATATATTTCCCCCAAATCTGTCCCCCAGTAGTTTTAGCATCCATTGATGATTCCTGTCTTAATCAGTTATTTCACTGGGGTTTTTCAAGTGGTGATTTTTCTGATCTGTCTTCTTAGGGATAGCATCTGGTATTCTTCTGTAGAGAAGATCCTTCACTCCCCTTCTTTATTATTTATTTTAAGAAATATCACTGTGGACTCATGGATTGTTATTTCTGTTTGATGTGTTAACGTTTATTGCTATCATTATTGTGTTTGATGCTCATGTTGTTCCATATTTGGTCAATGGGAGCCCCTTCAGGCTGACTCCTGTGTCCTTTTGACAGATCCTCATTGGTCTTTGAGCATTTCCTTGCTTTTTGGCACAAATATATGTTCTAGGATTATCTTGTATTTTCCCGGCCCTAGCCCTGGATTCAGTCATTTCTTCAAGGAACTGTGGTACCTTTTAATGGGGAATGATATTTAAAAACCAAGACCTGAGCACTCAGTGTGCTCATTGCTACTGGGATGGCATTTCTTTTAGGCTTTATCTGTGAGCAGAGCGAGGAAACAGAATGACTTCATAGTGATACCTATAATTCTAATTCAGCATCACAGGGTTCTTTTTTCCTTTCCCCATTCTGAGTTTTATATCCATTCTCCCACAGTGAGGAATGGAGTTCTCAACAGCATCAACTGGGAACATGAGCATCTTTGCTCAATCGTACAATATATGCAAAATGGTTTCAGAATTGCTACATCAAGCACCACTACCAACCAGAAACCTCCAAGTTACTTTCAATATTTTTTGCTATAATTATTTGTATCCTTAGACTATATTTCACTACAGGTTTAAAATCGAAGTACTATGTTTAAAATTTGTAAGTAATTCTATTTTTTTACCAGAGTGATTATGTTACAATTTAATATACAGGTTCACTTGCATATGTTGGTTTCAATTTTAGAGTTTGCTTTTTTTCATCCTTTTAAATTTAAGGTTATTTAAAAAATATATAGCAGCCAATATTTTGAGAACACAAAAATTCTTAGGTGCTAGGAATACAACTGTGAACAAAACAGAAAAATTCCCTGCTTTTATCCATTCTGGAGGTGAACACGGTGATAAATAAGGAAATAAATGTGTGCTATACAGTCAAGCGGTGATAAATGTTGTGAAAAAGATAAAGCAGATAGAAGGTTAGAGAGTGATGGAGGTGCTATTTTGGATAAGATGGTCAGAGAAAAGCTCTCTGCTACGGAGGTAACTCAGAGCAGAGCCCTGAGTGATGTAGTGGAGCGGTGGCAGCAGTATCTAGGAAAAGAGCTTTCCTGGAAGGAGGAACAGCAAATACAAAGACTGAAGTGAGGACAGGCTTGGCACGCTCAAGGAAAAGCACAGAGCCACTGTAGACTGAGCTGAGATGGGAGAGGCAGGCAGATCTTGTAGGGCCCTGCTGCCCAGAGCAGAGAGATCGGACTTCATTCTAAGCGTAATGGGAAAGCATTGAAGGGTGGAGTGTTCACTGAAAGAGTATTTAGAATCAAATTCAGTTCAATACACATACATTGAGTATCTGCTATGTCTGAGGCATTGGACAAGTATTGGAAATTCAATGATTAATAAGACATTGACTCTACCCTGAATGTGAAGGTCTAACCATAATTACAATACAGAATGAAAAGTACAGTTAGAGAATTAGTTATAATGACAAATAGCACAAGGAGAGTGCAAATAGCTATTTCTCAATATGGGATCCTCAGGAAAGGCCAAACTGTGGAGACAACAATTAAACTAGATTTTGAAGGATGAACAGGGGTGAATTTAGTCAAGACTCTTGCTTGCAAGTGACAGACACCCTACTGAAAGCAGCTTAAGTAAAACAGGGGATTGATTGATTGGCATCAGGCGTGGCTGGATCTGGGTGCTCAAACATTATCATCAGGATTTTGTCTCTCATTCTCTTTTGATCTATTCACTTGGCTTTACATTTCACTGGTTTCATTCTCAAGTAAGTTCTTTTCACCTGTGCCCTTGTCCCTCCACCCCACTCCAAAGCTCTAGGTATAGCCTACCAGCTCAACTTCTTTTTCCCAATAATTCCACCCTTATTCTTGAATCTCATATGATCCATTTGGATCCCATACCCATTCTAGAACTAGTAACTGGGGTTCGAGGGGTGGAATATACAGATTGTCCAGAATGGTACCTGAAGTCCACCTCACTGCCCTGGGAGGGGAGAGATCTTAGTGGGGCCCTCACCCTCTGAACCACAAGGCCTGAAAGTGAGAGATGAGTGGTCTCCAGAGGAAGATCTGAGTGATGATGACAGAGGAAGGGCTGGAAGGATGCTGAGCAAGCACAAACCACCGATGTCACTCTAAGGGAGTCAAAGTGAAAAACAGTCTCAGTTTTTCCAAGAAAATGGCAAGTTAATGGAACTAGGAATTTCCTTCTCTTGCACCCACTTTGTTCTTTTTCTAAGCTGTTTGGAAAGGACATTCTGACTACTTAACATATCACACTTAGGTCTTTTTTTAAGCCGGTTATTCAGTCAGAGTTATTTAAGACCTCTACCAATAGTTCCCTGCTATTCCTTGTGTTTTAACCCATTTCAGAGACAGGTTGGGGAAAGGGGCAGGAAGTGATACGCTTGTCATTTTGATAGCAACTCTGGAAAACGCCCAGTCTCCACCTCCAACAGAAGAGTGATCTGCTGAGTGTATAATTCCTTCTCTTGCAAATAATGTGGCAATGTTATTAACCATGATGCTGAACTTTCAGCAAAGCTGCCAAATTCCGGATGAAAAATTTACTTGTCTATTTCATATCTGCCTGGTGGTTTCGTGAACGTAATTTCCGAATGTGTGTAAGAAAGCACAATTTTCTTTTCACATTCTTTGCTGCCAGGATGAATACTTTTAAGGAAACCTGTGCCTTCCAAGTGATGAAGGAAGTTGAGAACGAGGGCAGGCAGGGCCTGGGCACTTGCCAAGCAGCATCATCTTCATACACTACACAGGATACATTAAATCTGGGGGTGCATCTCTTTCTAGAAGGAAGAGCACTAAATAATGAAACCTTGGTGGTTTTTTATTATTAGAATGTTATTTTCTCCAGTCTAGTTTATTCCATCTGGTTGTCTTCTGTTTTAAGGGCAGAAGGCAGAAAAGAGAAGCAGAAGGAGTTCTGGATTAATAATCAGGAGACCTGAGATTCATTGCTGGCTTTGCTTCTCTCTAGATGATTCCAAACAAGTTCTTTAACCTCTCCGGGCCTCTGCTTTTCATCTTACAATCAAAGGAGTTGGTTTTTAAATTAGATCACTTCCAGAGATATTTTGCTTTGCTAGACAGTCAGCTGTAGTTACCTAGATGTACTCTTAAAGCATCTGTATACAATTGCAGTTTAGCATAGTACCAACCCATCCTCCCTCTCTCCACCACCAAAAAGAAAAATTGTAATAGACTTTTTAAGAAAGGGAAGTCTTTTCTATTCTGAACTCTTAATTTTCTCACATTCTTAGGGAGGCTGAACAAATGATGCTGCTCAGTTTGTAGACTCGCCCTTGAAAAATAACTGCATAAACTCAAAAATGATGTTCTACTTTTCAATGCAAATGTACTGGACCTAAATATCCTACACATTTGTGTGCTGTGAATGAAGGTAGCCTGATGCTTGAAGGGTCTGGAGCAGCTGTTCAGCACCCTGACTTGGGTGTAAGGGGGTCTGGAAATAATAACTACCTACTGCAGAGGGTTGTTTTGAGCATTTAATTAGCTAATCCTCCTCAGATATTTAGCAGAGTGACTGACTGTGGTGAGTACCCAACATATGATGACTATTATTACCATGCATGTTGAAAAGCTGGATTAATATATTATGGCTCCAAAGCATGTGGCCTAATGCATGTAGACAAGGGCTAAGAGGTTTAAAAAGCTCACTTGTTTTGGCGATGTGACATTGTCTCCCCTGTTGTTTTGAAATCATCTTTCAAAGAAGTAGTTTGCTTCATCTGAAAGATGACGGTGGTGCTTAGAAATTGGTATTAGAAGTTTGGGATAGTAGCAAAATGTGTCGGGACCGACCCCAGGCTCCTTGCCGTGACCGTGTGGACCACAGCAAGGCCACAGCCAGGCGCGGTGTGGGCCTGCAGTCCGTGTGACGGGGAAGGAACCGTTTTGTCTCCTTCCCTTCTTCTCTCCATTTCTGCCCAGAACACCAACTGGAATTAATTTTCTCTAAAGAGAGACAAATGTGTCTGTAAATCACCCTCCTCGAGGCATGAAAAAAATGTACTTCAGAAAGAGAAACAAGCTGTGTTTAATTCACATAATTAACTTTCTTTATAAGTGTTATCCTCCTGAGCCGGTAACTATTAGTGAGATTGCTCTTATACTTGAGGTATAGACACGCTTTAGAATCTTCTCGAGTGTACATGGGCCGAGCTAGAAGTTCAAGTAAAACAGCCCTCACTGGAAGGCAGGGAGGTGCCTAGAGGAAGGGGCACTGCCCATTGTTCTCTGAGCATGTGGCTTTCTGTTCACTCCTGGGAAAGATTCAGTGCTTGTGGGTGGTTGTGGCAATGGGTAGGAGCTCTTCCAAAATGGCAGGGAATGTGGTTAAAACTGGGCATCTCTTGATCGGCAGAAAGAGGCCTACTCTCCCTAGAAGCAGTTTTGCAACCACGGTTAATTTGAGGGGTGAATAAAGGCAAAACTTTGGAGTTATTTAAAAATGAGTGAGCTTTATAGGATATTTGATCTTCATCTGCATGAGCAAAGTGCTGCTGGGACCACGGAGTCTGACAACCTTTATTGAAATCATCATGGTCCACTGGGTTCGGGTAGCAGGTGCCCAGTAGTCGAGAGTCATGTTTGTTTAATTTGTTTCATACTATATGAAGCACAGCATTTAATGAATGTTATAGAGTGGCTTCATGCAAGGCTGTTGCTAGATGAAATAAAAATATTGATGATATTCCTCTCCAGGTTCTTTTCATTTTCCTCTCGTGGCCCTTCTCTCCCTGCACTGCATCCCAGGCCCTGAGGACTCTCTTTTCTTCTCCCTATTTTCAAAGGCCGTCCAATGCCCTACCTCCCACCTTCAGCCTTCCTTTCCTTGGCTGTGTTGTGCTCAGGTCCTATTTCTCCATGCTTCCTCCATCCCCATCATGAGTGTTCTGTTTCTGTCCCCCACTCTAACTTATCAGCTCACTGTCCGTTAGACAGGATCTGATCAATTAAACTTACTCTCGAAATACTTGTATTTGAATAGAGGACAGAGCCTAAGCCATAGAAAGATACTTGTAAAGGGGAATTTCAAGCACTGACATACAAGTAGAGGGGCGACATCTAATGTGGGGTGGGAGAACTGTTCTAGCAGTAGGCCTCTACTCATGTTGTGTACGCCTACGCGTTTATCCTCTTAGCCCAGGCTTGTGATCACTGAACTTGGTAGCTAGGAGGGGACCCTCAAGAGTATCTAGTTCACTTGTTATGTTTGTAGATTTTTTGAGAGTGGATCATATGACAGGCATGATGCTGAGCACTGTTTCATGCTTTACCTTGTTTAATCCTCAGAGCTACCTTATGAAGCTGGCACTGTTATCATCATCCCCATTTTACAGGTGAGATAACTGAGGCTTAGAGAGGTTAAGGAAGCCCTACCGAGGTCACCCAGCCAGGAATGGAACCTAAGCAGCGGGATGCCAGAGCCCAAAGACTGTAGTCAAGGGACTGGCTGAGGATTGTAACCTATTTGGAGCCTGGCTGCTCCCTTGAAACTGCACTGTCTCCAAGACCTGCCTTTTTCCACAGAACAGATCAACGGCTGTAGAAAGGAGTCCAACACCCCTTCCGTACCTTCTGCAGAATCTCTGAGGGTTATCAACCTTATACAAACAGAAAAGAAGTTCCCTAGCTTCTTGGATGTCTCTATCTTTCTGGCCAAGACTTAGTTTTAATCATAAAGACTGGGCTTTGATCATAAAGTTTTATAGAGTTAATGGAAGTTTCAAGTGATATAAAGGCTCAAAGTCCTTGGAATGCAATTATTTCTCAAAGCTTAGAACTGGCTGAATTTTATTAGATAACATTCAAGCTGCTTTAACTCTTGAGCTCACGACAAATGCCTGTTTTCAGTTATGTTCATCTGACTTGCCAGTATTTTCTTTTAGAAGTGAAAACGGATTTGTGACTATTTCGTAAGTTTAATATTAGAAAAATCAAGGTTTAAGCTGCAATCTGAAGAATTGAATGGGGGCATGTGGAAATTTTGCAAATTGGGCCTCAGGCTTTTGAATAGCATTTCTAAGTCGAATCGACACATAATTACTGATTCTTTAGTTGCATGAAAAAGAATATGACTAAATCAGAAGTCATTATAAGCTTTGTCTAAAATGAACTACCATGCTGGACCAAGTGGCATGGTGACGCAAATAGTACCTGATTAGATAAGATGTCTAGTTTAGGGACAGGAAATGCTGAGTTAAATCTATTATGCAATTTTGACTGTCTGAATTCTATCTGTCGTGAGCACGTGAAGGACTTAGTTTGTTGACTGTGGCCCAGTATGTTCATACTCTTTATTTAAAAGTCAAATTAACTGTAGTCACTTTAAACAAAAGGGTTTATTTGTCTGGTTGAGTCACGTGGCTTCAAGCTGGGTTTCTCCAAAAGTGACACTGAGGTCAGAATTTGTGGGGGGGGAGGGGGAGCTGCATCTTTTTCACCTATGCTTGTCACTGATGGAATTTTTTTTTTTAAAGAACCATGTTCTCAATATGAAACAAGAATATGTCATTTGGAAGCAGAACATACTTTGCATAAATTTATGTGACTAAAAGTTGGATACAGATCAAAATGTTTTTCTCATATGTCTATTCCTGTAGATTCTGCTTTTTTTAAAAAGCTCATTTTCAAGAGAAATAGATGTTTAGATAAAGCCATATTCTTGTTGGAAGCCATTTTTTTTCAATTGCATCAGTGTGGTCTTGAAATTAGATGACGCATGGTCTGGAAATGTCTAGGAAGTTATAGAGATTACCACAACAATGAGGTTCAAGCTTTCCTCATTCATTAATTTTCTGAACTGGCCGTTTTAAGGCCACACCTCTTCTCTCCTCAGAGAAAATAATGGTGCCATGTGAAGTAAGATTCTACCTGGAGGCTAGATGAAGTCAGGGTAACCCAGCTTAATCCTGTCCTCTTGGCTGCTGCATCCTGTCATACTCCATTAAACTTAGGCTTTTCACCAGTTTTTATGGTTTTCAGTATACTCTCTTCAAGGCAAATCTCCTTATTCCCTCTGATCACCCCCGTAAATGGAGGTGGCTCCACCATAGTCTGCGCTTGGGGACAGCTAGAGGACACGGCACAGTTATGATTCCCTCCAGGAGGGCAGCCCACCTTGGGTCCTTCTGGGGACATGGAGGAGTTCTCACAGCCCCAAAATGAGTTCTTCAAAGAGATATGCGTTCCAGCTTGAGTGGCCGGGGGAGTAGGGGCAGAGCAGGGAAAGGGGCATTGAATGACCCTGACCATCCTCAACATACTATTGCTAAGGTTGACAACTCCCCGTTTTCCACTTGCCAGGCAAAGGTTAGGAACCAGGGCCTGTGGATAGTGGCACTTTCTGTCCAGGTTGAGGTGTGTCTCGTTTCAAAGGCCATTGCTCATTATCACTATCAGGTTATTATCACTATCACATGGTATCATTATCAGGTTCTGCATGTTTTACCATAAAATGTACACCTAGAAGCAAGGCAGAGAATGAATATAACTGCATCTTTCTTTCTTTCTTTCTTTTTTGTGAGGAAGATTAGCCCTGAGCTAACACCTGTTGCCAATCCTCCTCTTTTTGCTGAGGAAGATACGCCCTGGGCTAACATCCATGCCCATCTTCCTCTACTTTATTTGGGATGCCGCCACAGCATGGCTTGACCAGTGGTGCATCGGTCTGCGCCCGGGATCCGAACCTGCAAACCCCGGGCTGCTGAGGTGGAGCCTGCGAACTTAATTGCTACGCCACGAGGCTGGCCCCTCTTTTTTTGTTTTTTAACTAGACTTTAGTAAGAAATGTAGACGACTGAGAGTAGCTTACACAACAGTAACTGCTAACATATGTGAAATTTCTAAGAGGACATTGTTTCCATTATAGTATTATTCTCTGACATGATTTCTTTTCTTCTAGAAGAGCTGATTGAAGCTTGATTTTAGGTATAAAATCTTTTTTCCTCCCTTAAAAGTAGCTGAGTAGCAGGGGTACAGTAAGTCTGCTATGAATGTTGTTGAAACATGTAAGAAGGGAGAAATTCAGACAGAATACACAATTACAAGTTTCTTTAAGTCCAATTTCATTGTGCTTTTACACATCTGGATAATTAACCAAGCATTACATTCTCTCTGGGCTATTTTTACAAGTACAATATGCTCCTAACGTGATTTCCATTAGGCTGTTCCAAATATCATTTAAGAACCCAGAAAGATTGCAGACCAAGATTCAAAACCACTATTCAGCTGGGATGTCAAGACCCGTTTCTCTCACGGGGGGAATAAAAGATTGAGAGCTGAATTCTGAGATCCTTGTGAAGTAAGAGGAAAACTGGCGGTTTATTGCTTCTTTAAACTCCAGCACATACAGCATATACAAACACACCCTAATATCTCTGATCCTTCTCGTCAGAGGTGAGCCCAAAATAATGGTCACCATGAGAAAAATGAGCCGTACAAGGACAGTGTCATACAAATTGCAGCTCGGAGCTTCTTTAAATATTAGAGAGGAATAATGAGAGCAGACTAAAATCCTGATGTGTTGATTGCTACCCTAGTTTGAATTACTGTGTTGGGTTAAATATGTTTATCTGGCTGAGTTCCTCGTCTGAAGGTCACTGCTGAATTCTAAAATAATATGTGTTCACATAG